>NW_026067941.1:6790260-6883203 GCF_014885135.2 Alexandromys fortis | reverse complement strand
TCCCTCTATTCCTTCCTTTCTTTTTTCTTTCTCTTTTGAGACAGTATATGTAGCCCTGGCCGTCCTAGGAATCTTTTTGTAGACAAGGCTGACCTCCAAATCCCAACCAGCTTGCTTCTGCCCACAGAGTGCTGGGATTAAAAGTGTGTGCTAGAAGCTGGGCAGTGGTGGCGTGTGCCTTTAATCCCAGCACTCGGGAGGCAGAGGCAGGTGGATCTCGAGGCCAGCCTGGACCTAGATCAGGGCAGGCTCCAGAGCTACAGAGAAACCCTGTCTCAATAAATAAATAAATAAATAATTGTATGTGCTAGTAGCCTGGCTACTTGGGTTTTATATGTCATCCTGTGTCCCTCACCCTCTACGCTTGGGTGAGGGACACAGTCTTTTTTTTTTTTTTTTTTTTTTTTTTTTTTTTTGAGACAGGGTTTCTCTGTGATTTTGGAGCCTGTCCTGGAACTAGCTCTTGTAGACCAGGCTGGTCTTGAACTCACAGAGATCTGCACGCCACCACCGCCCTGCATTTATTATGTATACAATATTCTTTCTGCATGTATGCCTGAAGGCCAGAAGAGGGCACCAGACCTCATTATAGATGGTTATGAGCCACCATGTGGTTGCTGGGAATTGAACTCAGGACCTTTGGAAGAGCAGGCAATGCTCTTAACGGCTGAGCCATCTCTCCAGCCCCCCTACCTCACAGTCTTATTTGATTGTCTAGCCTTAAAGGAAACCTTAGAAAAGAAAATGAAGCAGAGAAGGAAGGGGTTTTCCACTCCAGTAACTTAAGGTCCACGAATGCAAAGGGGCTTTTGTGCAAATAAAGGTTTTATATTGGATCGGATATTTTGATTTTTGCTTTAAAAAAATTCATAAAAGTCTTTCTTACAAGATAGGGGTAAAAAAGATAATATTTTAATTCCTTGTCTTAAGCACAAGTTTTTGATGTATTTGATGGAAAAGACTCATCTTTAATATTGCCTTTGCCCAGTTACTCATCCATTCACAGGAGTGACTTGCTCCTTCATGGCACCTGCTCATAGTGTCTAAAGGGGGTGGGACTGCTGTTTTCAAAGCTGGGTAGTGATGTCTGAGAGGGAAGGTTGTCCCTTTCATTTCTGTGTCTTTAGAGTTACTTTTGTAAGGATTACACCGAAGACAGTCAGTAAACACATTGATCTTACTTTGTTTGGTAAGAACAGTCTCTGGAAACCCGTCAGACAGAAAATAAGGCCAAGTGGATTAAAAAGATGACTTCAGAAGCGGGAATCAACAAGTAGCCAGGGGCCCCAGGCTGGGTTACTTTTCATACCAAATAACTGTTCCAGGGAGTCAGGGTAAGCGCGACTGCGAACGGCCACGCCCAGAGTGATTCTCATTCAAGTTTCTGGAAGAATTTGAAGGAATTTATTTCTTACTGATTTGGTTTCAAATTTTGAATTACATTTATTGGGAGGGAGGAGGGAGAGAGAGAGAGAGAGAGAGAGAGAGAGAGAGAGAGAGAGAGAGAGAGAGAGAGAGAGATTGATTAGAGGACAACTTGCAGGAGAAAACTCTCCCTTCCAGCATGTAGGGGGCTCAGGGGGGATCAAATGTTGTATTACAGGCAAGTAATCACCATACCAAGCTATCAATATTATTTTAGTGTTTTTTTTAATTTATTTTATTTTTTTTTATTTTAGTGTTTTGTGTGTGTGTGCGCGTGCACGCGGGCACCCATGCATCTCAGGCTTACAGGACTCACACTTTTGCTCCTGCACCAAGTCTGCTAATTTAAAAAAAAAAAAAGTTTCTTTCCTACCTGATCAGTGGTCCTATCCATTCATTCACTTCGAAGCGCTGAAGGGAAAATCCCTTTTCTTTCACAATTTGGATCTAGAGTTTTAGGGGCCTGCAAATTAGCCAAGACTATAGGTGAATCCAAGAAGAAACAATTGTCCTAAATAAAGGGTGGGGGGCGGAAGGCAGACAGGTATTTTTTTGCATTTCAACAGGAGAGTCTGGAAGGATCTATTGAGCTTTTTTTATGCTATTGGCCTGGAGCAGCTGACTCTTCTGGAAACTCCCTGGGGGATTAATTTCGTTAGCCTTTGCTTTCCTCAGTGGAAATCTAGGAAATATTTCTTTCTGCCTCTACGGCATTTTAAAAGGGTTCTTTTAAAAGTCATCTTTATTCCAAGCGGGGGAGGAGGATATTTGGGGATGTTCTAAGCATGCCCGATTGTGGCTTCTTGTCAGGGATGATTAAGCAGTTGACTTGGGGCAGCAAAATTGGCGATTTTAGTTAGGGAGGCCAGGAACGAGGGAGAGTAACAATCACCGCTCTCTAAGAGGGGCTCGGTGGTACGTAGAAAGTGCGTAATAGTCCCAGACCTGGTGCCGCGCGATCAGGCCCCGAACAGACTTTTGAGAAACTCGGTGTCGTCCGAGCTCCACCTGTTCGTTCAAGTTATTTCTGCAAGTGCAAGTTCGGTTAATATCCGCGTCCTAGAGTGGCTGCGAGAATTGACGACGGCGGCAGAGCGCCCAGCTTGGAGGAAGGGCTCACCACGAACAGCTCTTTCCGGGTCTGGGTGGGGCTGACTTGAGGACGCCGCCAGTGGGCCCCCCAGGATGCGTCACTCGCCTCAGGCTTATCAAAACTCCACCCGAGTCCCAAGAACATCTTTACTTCCTCTCTTCCTGGTAGCAGCCTCGCAGTCCCGGGCTGTGGGGATCTTACGTCTAGCCTGGACCCGAGGGTGTCGTCGCGCCTGCGGACCCACCTGCGCAGCCTCTCTTTCTTCTCATTCACTCTCCCGTGCCGGGGACTCTAAATCTGACCCCTGGACCTTCCTGGTGAGGTAGGGCCGCGACGCCACTGCCGGAGCTGGAAAGCGAAACCGCTCTGCTCCGCAAACGGCACCGCCCGCGTCCGCCCCTGGGGCCGCCCGTAAGTTTCGATTCTCCGCGAAGCGGTGTCCCGCGCTGCGGCCAGAGCAGCGGCAGCCATAGCGCGCCATGGCCGACCCCGGGGTGTGCTGTTTCATCACCAAGATCCTGTGCGCCCACGGGGGCCGCATGACCCTGGAGGAATTGCTCGATGAGATCGCGCTCCCCGAGGCGCAGCTCTGCGAGCTGCTGGAGGCGGCGGGGCCGGATCGCTTCGTGCTATTGGAGATCGGAGGCCAGGCCGGGATCACTCGGTCGGTGGTGGCCACCACCCGAGCCCGCGTCTGCCGTCGCAAGATCTGCCAGAGACCCTGCGACAGCCTGCACCTCTGCAAGCTCAACCTGCTGGGCCGGTGCCACTATTCACACTCAACGCGGTGAGTGCACCGGGACTGGGGGAGCCCGTCTGTCCGGGGACGGTAGGGCTGCTTCCTGGGGGAGGATGTCGCTTACTCCTCTTTCCCTCTCTCCCTTTTCCTCTTTAAGACCCCGAGGTTAGTCGTTCCCAACATTCCTAATGGTGCGACCCTTTAATGCTGTTCCTCACGTTGTGGTGACCGCCCCCTCCCATCATAAAATTATTTCCGTTGCCACTTCATAACTGGCAATTTTGCTACTGCTATGAATCGTAATGTAAACAACAGTGTTTTCCGACGGTTTTAGGCGAGTCTTGTGAAAGGGTCGTTGACCCCCAGGTTGAGAACCGCTGCCCTGGGCTAAAGCGCTATTTCCTAGCAGACTAGACTGCTCCTCCACCTTTTTCCTTCCTTGCTATCCCGGCTGTTGGGATCACCCCAGCGGTGCTGCGCACTCTCCTGTGTCTCCGGTGCACCAACCCCGGGGCCCACTGTGGCCCTCCACTCCTAGACTCTCCACGTTCCCCTCTTACTACCTGGCTAGAATGCCCCTCCTTGAGACTACCAAAGATGTAGTGGCCTCCACTCTTCCCTGCCTACTCTGCGTGGTGGTCCGCACAAGTGACCAACCCGTTCTTGAGACCCATTCTCTCAAACTGCAGTAAAGTGTGGTTTAACGTCTCAGGCAGCTGCTTCTGTTCATACTTGATTTCTTTTCGCTTCCTAAGTAACTGCAGGCATTTCCAAGGCTTAATTCAAGTCTTTTATTTAGCTGTCTTCCAAATTTTGTCTCCAAATTTCTCTGAGAGGGATCACTCGCTTGGGTTCCTCTGTCACTATCTCCCCAGACAGCTTCCAAACACACATCCCTCCCCTGCGAAGGCCTGTGCTTTGAATCCAGCGGCTCCATCTCCCGCGTCTGGGAAACCAGTGCCCTGGTCACATGGGCCAAACTCTTTCCAAACAGGCTCTCCAACCTTACTCTCGACTTTTGTCCAGTTTATATAATTTTTCATCCCTTCTGCCCTTTCCTCTTCCGGATCGCACTTCTGAGTGTTGCAGAGGTAATGAATAGTTCCAATGCTATTTTTCCCCCGAACTTTGTGTGTGTGTGTGTGTGTGTGTGTGTGTGTGTGTGTGTGTGTGTGAGATGGTGGTGGTAGTACTGAAGATGGATCTAGTCAGGCCTCCTGCATGCTAGGCAAGCGCCCCACCACTGAAACCTTAGTCTTTTCGAGCCAGAGTCTGATTAACTTGCCCGGGCTGGCCTCGAATTTGTTCCATAGCCCTTGAACTTGGTTCCTCCTGTTATACTCCCAAGAGGTTGAGATTGAAGGTCTTTCCCTTCAGGCCCACACTTCTACTCGGTTATTTTTTTCTGGATAGAGGATTTTGCACACTTTAAAAAACTGAATGTTGCCCTGTTTTGGAAACAGCATGATCATCAAACTTTTTATTATCCATTTACTAATCAAAACTTCAGTTACCTCCAGTGTGTGTTTATCAAAGCATACAAAGGATTCAGAAGGTTTTCAATGGATGGAGCAATATTTTTTAAATTGGATCAAGAATTCATTTGGCTCATTGGATATTTGAAGAGGTGCTTCAAATATTTATTTTTTTATTTGAATGTTTTATGTTATGATGCAACAGTGTGAAAGCCTTTCTGACTTACAGGAAGTTAGGTTTAGCACAAAGGCATCGCAGTTGCTTGCAGCTGAAGAAATCACTGAGTGAAAAGGAAGGGAAGTGGTTAGAGGTTAGAAAAGGAAGACCGTTCTAGCACTGTGCCGAATGGCAGCAGGGTTAGACCCTTTGTGAGTCTTTTCTCTGCCCTTGCCTGTTCTGAGAATTTCTTCTGTAGTGTTGGCTTTTAGTTTTACACGGTTCAGTGTTTCTCTACAGTTCTCAGCCTATTGATAGGTGGCGCACACCTTTAATGCTGGCCTTGGGGAAGGGGGAAGGGAAGGGGAGCAGAGGCAGGCAGATCTCAGTGAGTTTGGACAACCAGAGCTGCCACACAGAGAAACCCTGTCTCGAAAAGCAAAACAAAACATAAAACCAAAATAAATAAATAAATAAAAGGAGAGGGGAGACAGCCGAGCCTCCATGTACCCATCGTTTTGATTCAACAGTTTTCAAAATATGGCCTGTCTTGTGTTGAGTATTCTTATCTCCATCCCCAGCCCCAGTGATTTACATTAAAGCAAATCCCAGCGATACCTCCTAAGTATCTCTAACACACGAGAACTATGTTTTACTAGTATTCTCACGGTATAATGATCATTTTTAAGAAAAAAAAAATGTCTCTAGCATTGGCGGTGGCACGTGCCTTCAATCCCAGCTTGTGGGAGGCAGAGGTAGAGGAATCTTTTGGAGACCAGGTTCAAGGCCAACCTGGTCTACAAAGCAAGTTTTAGGACAGCCACAACTACGTAAAGAAAACCTGTCTTGAAAAAAGCAAAACGAAACAAGTCTTGCTCTCCCTCCCTTAAAACAGGGTCTCATTGTGTTCCAGGCTGGTTTAGAACTCCTCCTTAGGCCAAAGATACCTTGAACTTTTGGTCCTCATACCTCCCCATAAGTGCTGGGAATACATAGTTGGCACAACCAGAGCGGGTATATGAGGTGCTGGAGCCTCAACTCAGGACCTTGTGCATGTTAACAAAACACTTTACCAGAGCAACTACATCCTCAGCCCCCCCAACAATTATTTTATTATTATCAGGTAATTCGATATTCAAAGTCTCCTGATTGCCTTACAAGTCTAACTTGTTTTTTTCTGAATAAAACACCTATATAGACATAACTGTAATTACTTTGATACCTAGCCAGTATGTTTTTAGAACTGCCATTTCACTTTGTTGCACACATGTTTAGAATTTTTAGTTTTATGAATTTTGTTTTTATTTTTATTTTATGGGCAGTAGTGTTTTGCCATGGGTTTTAGGGTCCCTTAGAACCAGAGTTACAAAGAGTTGTGAGCGGCCATGTGGGTGCTGGGAATTGAGCCCAGGTCCTGGAAGAACAGCCAGTGTTCTTCACCCCTGAGCCATCTTTCCAGCCCCATGAGTTTTGTTATTTTTGTCTGATTTGAAACAACCACTTTAAGTTCACAGGCTGGCTCAGAAGCGGCACATTGCTGTATTTTGAAAAATTATATATGCTAGAGGGATTATTTTGTCTGTTCAAGTTTGGGTAGGGATAGACTCTCCAGAGAACTCATTATGGGGGGAGCAGTGTTTCTTCTTGGAACTTGCTTGTGTAGACCGGGCTGGCCCCAAGCTGACAAAGATCCATCTGCCTCTGCCTCCAGAGTGTGCTGGGAATAAAGGCACGCACCATCATACCCGGCCAGAGTGTGTTTATTTATGTGTGTGGGTGTTTTGCCTGACCGCCTACCGCTTCCTTGTGCCTGGTACCCTCTGAGGATGGAAGGAAGCATCAACCCCACTCCCCACCTCCCCAAACTGTAGCCACAGACAGCTATGAGCCACCATGGGGTGGCTCAGGTCCTCTGGAAGAGCAGCCAGTGCTCAAAACTACGCGGCCATTTCTCCAGGCCTAAACTCTCCTCAAAGTCTAGGCAACTTAAAAAAAAAAAAAAACAAAAAACCCACCAAGTTTGTTTTGTAGTATTTTCCCTTTAGCAACTCTTAGAGAATTTTGTCTTCTAAAACCTGACATGCGTGAGTGATTCTGGCTAATGGGGCCAGCTAGCCATTAATACCCACAATGATATACTGTATTTGTATCTTGTAGTGTAATTTGCATTTTTGCTGGTCTTAGGATACTTTCTCTGTAGTACCTTTATTTATAGATAGAAATTCTCCCGACCTGGTGTTCCTGCCTTCCCTTTTGTAGTGCTTCTGGCTATACATTTTAGTTGACAACAGGTCTTCCCTACGTAGGCAGTGAAGCCTTGTTTGGGCGCTCAAGTTTGGACATTTCTGTTTGCTTTGCTGACATGATATTCCCAAACCTGAAATTCCAGTCCCAGGTGTGACACAGACACTATTTATGCAAGAAGCGCCGTAGAGACAATGACTAAATTAGTCTTCATCGTAGTCCCGAGAGTTCCGCAGACCAGGCCTGTTTCTGCTTCGAGTCCCCACAAACCCTTCCCTTTTAAAGAGTATTTTAACATTATTATTATTGTTTTGTATGTGTGTATAGGTGTTCAGTGTGTGTACCGCAGAGCACACGTGAAGTTCATGTGTGTACTGTAGAGCACACGTGAAGTTCAGCACAGACATGTGGATTTGGTTTTCTTCCTTTTTTTTTTTTTTTATAAGACAGCGCCTTGCTAGGTTGTGCATGCTGGCCTCAAACTCAAGAAAATCCCCCTGCTTCAGCGTCTTGGGTACTGGTATTCCAGGCATACGTCATCTGGAAAGGTGGCTCAGCAGTTAAAAGCACTTTCTACTCTTCTTGGGTTCTGTTTCCAGCATCAGCATGCCAGCCCCAAACCATTTGTATCTCCAGTTTTGTGGGATCTGACACCCTCTTCTGGCTCCACAGGCACCAGGTATGCATGGGGTGCACGTAGGCAAATTATTCATAGATAAGATAAAAGATAAATAAACCTAAAATAAAAACCTTACCTTCATCAGATGGAGCAGGAATAGGGGTCTTTCAATTTTTTTTTCCTGAGGCCACTGTACCTTGTAGCTGGCAGAAGTGACAAGCCAACCCTATTTGTGTGACTTCTTTAGCTTCTCCACTGTCTAGTAGCTGTATGCTACGAGATCTTCCATTAACTCAAGTTACTCTTCTTGCAGGCGTGATTTCTGTTGAACTGGTTGGAACAGATCGTCTTAAGGTTGTCTTGTGACTCTGGTTTCTGTCAATGCGGGTGTTTTTTTTTTTTTCTGGGCTCTTTCCTGCTTTTAAAGTATTCAGTGCTGAAACTTAGACTAGGTGTGGGGCCTGTGAAACGGCTCATGACGCAAAATGCTTGCCTTGCAAACCTGGTGACCTGAATTCAATTCCCAGAATCCACCGAAGGAAGAAGATCAAATCCACAAACTCGTCCTCTGGTTTCTACACGCATTGGCATGCTTGTGCTCCCGTGCACGTTACACACTAGTGCTCACACACAATGACAATACATTGTAGAAGGGATGTAGAATGACGGTCTCTATTTTCAAAGTTTTTGCTTGTTTCTTACGTAATGAAAAGCCCCCGAGAGGCCCGAGCCTATTCGTGTTCATCCTTCAGTCCCATTCTTTCGCCTGTTTCCACGCCTACAAACCGACAGGTGATTGGGTTAGGGTATTTGTAAACTCTTGAATTTGCAGATTCAGTCAGTGGCTGATGGAAAAATAAGCAGGGGGACAAATGGAATCATTGTTCTCCAAGTAATCCCCGTAGAAAAAGTATTTACATAGCATTTCCATTGTATCGGGGTTTGTGAGCCATCTCAGGGAGACACGCGGGAGGGTGTGTGCCGGCTACATGTAAATGCTGCACCCTTTACATCGGGGAATTTAACATGGGTATCGGCATCGAGGGGGACTTGAAAATCAACCTCTCGGGTCCCCAAAGGATGGCTCTTCCTGCTTCCTTTGCTCTTGTCTGCTCAGCCTGCTTCCCCTGCTCTATTTCCTATTCTCCTTTTGCCTTGAGCTTTTTTGGGTCTTGGTTCTGGTCTTTGCCAGGTTGTATCCCTACCTAGTTTTAAAAGGCCACATAGCACCAAGGAATCACACCCACCTCAGACCTGTAACACCGCCTTCTCCGTGCCTACACCAGGCTCGGGGTCCTTGGGCCCATGGAATTCTCGCTCACGTTTCTGGAGTCTACATATGTCTCCCTGCATCTTTCTACATGGGGAAAGAAAAGGCTTATACAGTCTGATGCCTTCACTACCTCAGGTTGTTAGTTTTGTGGGTGTAGGGAGACCCTAAGGAGAGAAGTGACTGGAACTGGAAAACAGGGCTGCTGTCTCCCACTCTGAGATTGTGCAGTTTGAGTATTAGAAATTCACATTCATAATAATTGTCCTGGTTATTATGGAGCAGAATTTGTCACAATAGGAGGGAAAACTCAATAGATTCTTAGCTTGACTTACTATATATACATGTATATATAGTAAATATATTATATTTTTATGTGTAGGCATTTCATATGGACCTTCATTTGCTGTACACCTCAGATTTTAGAGGGGACTATTTTGCTTTATTAAGGCATAAAGTTTTCTTCCCTCATTATTAAAATGGACATTGTTTTTAATTCTTTTGCTACTAAATTACAATCTTTGACTATTTTGATTGTTTGTGCACATCTTCCTTATAGAACTACCCTAAGTTTTATGAGATGATGATACTAAACTTTTTTTTAAGTTTATTTATTATGTATACGGCATTTTTTCATTCTACCTGCATGTATCCCTGCAAGCCAAAAGAGGGCACCGGGTCTTATTATAGATGGTTGTGAACCACCATGTGGTTGCTGGGAATTGAACTCAGGACTTTTGAAGGAGCAGCTGAACCACTGAGCCATCTCTCCAGCCCCCCCCTTCTTTTTATTTCGTATCAATAAGCACATTCTTGGCTTACTTGTTTTGATTTATGGTTGCGCAACTACTACCGCTATCAATCCAGTACAGTTACTTCATCACCCCAGAAAATGCCCTCAGGCCTGATTCTTTCCCTTCCCCCCATACCCCCCCCTCCAGTGTATTCTGGCCCTTTGCTCTCAGTGACGTCACACAGTGTGGCCTCTCTCTGGGGCCTGCCTTGCTCGGTTCAGGCGGAGTGTTTGCAGAGCTTTTAGTTGAGCAAGTGGCACGTGGTTTTGGTTTATGTACTGGGGAGGAGCCTTCCTGGGAAGTTCTTTCAGTCTGTAGAGTCCGGCACGCACCTCCTCAGGCCTTCAAGGCACGTTTGCTCGTTTCTGCGACCTGGTGACCAAGCAGGGTGCACGCCGGAAAAACCATTTTGGAATCTGAAATAGATTTGTTTCATGTTTTTGTTTTTTTTTTTTAATTTTACTTCCATCAAACTTGACATTTAGTGTCGGCAATGTTCTGCAAAAATGAACTAAGAAACTCCGTATAAGTAATACTTAAATGATTTAAAAAAAAGTCTGAACAGCGACAAGCATTTTAATGTGCAGGTACTGTGCACCAGCCTGTCGCTCCACTGGGGCTCCACACAGCAGTGTGACCACACATCCTTCGTGCTTTTGTGTTATACTGAGATGGAGAAAAAGAAGAAAACACCTTCATTAAGTCTAACTTTGCTTTCTTTTCATGAATTTATTTGCTTTGTAACCCTGATGGTGTTTTCTTCCAAACAGGAATTTGATCTTTACATACAAGTTACTTTGGAGTAGGCAGGGTCTGGAAAAGGAAAGAGGAGGAAAAGATACTGGAGGCCAAGCCTGTCAGGTCCAAGAAACAGGCAGGCCTTGAACTTAGTTTAGTGAGGGGGTGACCTTGAACCTCTGATTCTCCTGTCTGTCTTCCTGAGTGCCGGGGTTGCAGGTGTGTGCCTGGGTTGCAGGTGTGTGCCGGGGTTGCAGGTGTGTGCCTGGGTTACAGACATGTGCCGGGGTTGCAGGTGTGTGCCACCATGCCAGCTTTTAGAAGGCAGACATCACTTTAACCACATTGGAGCAGGGGAGCTGAGCTGGTTGGAGAGAATGGACCATTTCATAAGCCTGGAACTGTTTAGCATTTCAGAGAAGGGAATTTAGTGTTTTAGACGCTCACACCCTCAGGCTGAATGGGGAAATTCGCTTTCACAAATATTTTGACTCCTCACTCTCGTCAGAACATGATGAACAGATGCAGTCACCCCTCGGAATCCCTGGGTTGGGGGCCTTCCGGTACACTAGTCTCTAATACAGAATGATGTGGTTTTTACACGTGACCTCCCACATACTTAAGACCATCCCTGGCTTATGTGTGCTCCCTAAGACGATGTGAAGGCAGTGTGGCTGTTTATTCTGAAGTGCTGAGGAAGTGACAAAATCTGTCTGAATGAGGGATGAGGACGTGACTGCTTCTAGGTGCGGTTGAGGAGGAGGAGGTTTACTATAAGAACAGGAGGGAGAGAACAGCCTGAGGCATCTGGATGAGACTGAAAGAGACAGGAAGAGAATAGCGGAGAGAGTCGCTGAGGGCCAAGAGGCCACAAGAGCCAAGAGGGCACATAGCCAAAATGGCTGGTTTTATAGGAAAAGAAAAGGGGTGGGGGGAGTGAAACTCAGAGACTGGAGAGGTTTAGGGTAGCGGCATACCACCAGCTTGGAGGACAGGTATTTGTGAGTAGGGAGAGACTGGCTGCACATTGAAGTATCTTGGGAAAGAATAATGGTGCCAGTTTCTTGGTGGGTCTGTGTGTGTGTGTGTGTGTGTGTGTGTGTGTGTGTGTGTGAACCCACAGAGACCAGAAGAAGGTATTGGATACCTTGAAACTGGAGTTACTGGTGGCTTTGAGCTGCTCAATGTGGATGCTAGGAACCAGATTGGAGTCCCCTGTGAGAGCACTGAGTGGCCTCTCTAGTCCCATACTTTTAAAGATTTAGTTAGTTATGAAAACAGGCATGGAGATCTTGTTTGAGGGTTTTTTGTTGTTGTTTTGTAGTGGGGACTGAACCCAGGACTTCACACACGCTAGGCAAGTGTGTAACCCCCGAGCTAATCTCCAGGCTGGGCATGGCATGGGGGAGAGGATTTTTCCACGTCCCTAGGAGATCCAATTGGTACCAGTTTGTCTCACCTTTGGTCACAGATCTTTGTCTCTCAGCTCCCTCTGGGCCTGGGTGTTCTGACCTCACTTCTTGTTGCAGCTTCAGGCGCTGCCATGTTGTGACAGTTGCCTGGGTTCCCTTTACCCCCAGAGTGTTGCCGTGATGTGGCTGTGGGAAACAGCCTTTTAACCCCACTCCTTCCCTCCCTGCATAGCCTTGGCTGTGCTGAACTGTTTGACTCTATCCTAGTGAGCAACTGTGCACAGGAGGTGACTTCACAGGAGGTGACGTATCCTATCAGGACTCCAAGGGCAGGCCAGTACAGAGGCCTGAATACTAACACAGATACCATCTTTCACACATCCTGGTTCTTTTTCTACCAGTTATCTCAGTGTTTATCAGCCCCATGGGGTCCCTGAGGAAGGAAAGAATATTTCAGTGTAGTTCTCATCTAAACCCAAGACTCTTGGTTTTCTTTTACTATGATCTTTGGTTGAGCAGCTGGTATGTTTACTTACGGGAACACCCAGTCAGGAACTTCATTCAGAACTGACTGGGGAAAAGCCCAACCCTCAAGTCCTGGCCCCAGAAAACCCTGGGCTCACTTGGGGCCTCTCACCCGTCTCCGGGTGTGGCTGGGGTCAGAGCATTCGCTGCAGCCCTCGGTGGGTGTTCACATGCTGCCTGGGCTAGATGGTTTACTACGGCGTGCCCCTCGGCTGGGGAGAGTGTGGGTTAAAGCAACATTTTGTCTTGTGGATAGAAGGCAAAGGAAAAAGGTCATTTATTGTTAAGCTTGGTGTCTGAGAGATGCCCCTGCCTCTAGAGACGTGGCCGGCCTTGCTCCTTTTCCAAAGTTACCCTTCATTTCTTACGACTGGGGGAGCCATTTGCTTCTTGTGTATCTGCTCTGGAGCCAGCGCACTCTGTAAATGTTTGCATTGTCCGGGGCAATTCATGCAGGATTGTAAACAAGCTCTTTTTCAGTCTGGGTGCTGGGGGCACCTGAGGCTCTAATCAGCAAGACTTCCCTGTGGGGAAGGGAACCATGACTACTTCCAGGGTCGCTTGGGAGCCAGCCATTCAGTAGGCTAACAAACCCTCCAATTGAGACGATTCTTTTCCGTGCTACAAGTTGAAGACTCAACTGGCAGATCTGGGATGGGACCCAGAGGTTGCATTTCTGACAACTTCCCTGTCGACTCTGGTTGGGGGGGCACTTTGAGAGGCCCTGGGAGACACCAGTCCCTGGCTTTTGAGAGGCCCTGAGAGACACCAGTCCCTGGCTTTTGAGAGGCCCTGGGAGACACCAGTCCCTGGCTTTCGGCTGGGTGTCAGGCTCCGGAAGTAGGGTGGATCTGTGAGAGGAAAGCCGAAGGAGGCTTCAGCCTTGGCTCCTCCAGAGGACCTAAGTTCGATTCTTGGCAACTACCTGGTGGCTCACTACCATCTTATAATGAGATCTGGTGTCCTCTTCTGGCCTGCAGGCAGGCAGAACAGTATACATAATAAATAAATAATTTCTTTTAAAAAAAAAAAAGCCAAAAAACCTGTAAGAAGCAGCGGAGGGAATGCCTGGAGCCTGTGGGGAAATGGAAACAGCCAGGGCCTGCTGGGGTTGGGGCGCTAGCCACATCCAGACTAGACATGCAGCAGGTGGAAGTCCTGTTGGAGGCTGGGGGATAGTAGTTTGCCCCAGGATGGAGATGAGAAACGAAGAGTAAAACTGGAGCCATCAGAAGGACAGCATCAAGAACAGCAGCCAGCCCAACTCGACCCCTGTTTTTAGACAATCCATACCTTGAGTGGGCTTCCGAGCAGAGGGAACCGCATTGTCATGCCTCTGGTCAGGATGTCTGGGCTGGACCCAAAAGAAAAGCGAGGCTTCCTTTACTCTTTTTGACTTAACAGTTGTCCATCTCTCAGAGTCAGGAGGTGGAACCTGTCTGTCTGTGGGAGTGTCGGAGCAGGTGACTTTACCCGCTGAGACACTGTGCTGGCCCTGGGCAGCTAGGTTATGCTCAGATCTGTAACAACAAGAGCCTTAATGGGAATGGGAGGTAAGGGAACTCCTGCACCTCTGTCAGAGCTGTAACAGGGTGTGGGGGTTGAGGGGCGGGGGAAGGGTTACCTTCAGAAGCTCTTCTGCTTAGCAGCCCCCTCAGATCCTCCCTGTGGCCTCAGGGAGTCTGCGATAAGGTGCAGTTTCTGTCCAGATGCTGAGGGTTCTTGGTGGGGGCAGTTATCTGAAACCACAGAACAGAAGCCAAAAGTTAGCAGAGCCAGGTCACCCTTATCAAAGAGCACCAGAAACACCCTGGAAGCCAAGGTTAGCAGTGCGGAAACTTAAGGAAGGGTGTGTCTGGGAAAATGGCTAGGATGGGGGCCAGCAGCAGCCCTTCCCCTTTCTTTCCTTGAAGCAAAGTGTTTGGGAGGGCTGGCTGGAGTTAAAGGACTCAGTGGCCAACAGGGTTGTGTCTGTAAATTTTTTTTTAAAGGTTTTGGTACATCTGAAGGCTTAGTAACATTGCTGATAGTGACCTGTGTGTATACACACACATGCACACGCATGCTTGTGTAGGGCATCATTCCTCGGGTGCTGTCCATCCTCCTTATGTGTTGAGACAGGTTTGGTCACTGTGTTGGAACTCATCAAGGGACTGAGTCAGCTGACTAGTGAGCCCTAGGGATGGGTCTGCCTGTGTGCATGTCTCTGGTGCTGGAACTGCACACAAGCTACCAGGTTGTCATAGATGCAAGACATGCACGCACTTCACTGGTTGAGCTGTCTTTCTAGCCTATGTGAATGACTTTTAAAAACTAATTTTTTTCTCTCCTTCCTTCCTTCCTTCCTTCCTTCCTTCCTTCCTTCCTTCCTTCCTTCCTTCCTTCCTTCCTTCCTTCCTTTCACAGGGTTTCTCTGTGTAGCCCTGGCTGTCCTGGGACTCGCTTTGTAGACCACGCTGGCCTCAAACTCACAAAACTTCTCTTGCTGTGTCTCCCAAACACTGGGATTAAAGGCGTGCGTGCACTGCCACCAGCTGGCAAGACTAATTCTTAAAGAATGATTTCCATCTGGATGTTCCTGTTTGTGAAAGCCCACCAGATTCCATAAAATCATTTTGCATTCTGTTTACCAGGAATAAACAGCTGAAAAATAATAGTGGTAATATTTAATATTTAGAAATTAAAGACAATTATTAAAGGAAAAGTTTTAGTTAGAGATAAAAATTGAAATAAGCCCTGGATAAAACAGCTGCTAGTTTCTGCCCAAGACCCAGATATTTTAGTACAGTTACTACACAGGTAATATGTAGTATCATTTATAGAGGTAAGAGAATTATGTGCTATTTTACAAAAATTGAGACACTCTGAATAGTGTGTGTGTACAAAAGTAGTCAAGCTCATTAAAGGTTTTTGAATAGCATTCAACATCATCGTGAATCACTGTGTTAATAGTTTATGTTGTAAAGGACATGTAAATTATCACCATTGGTTCCAAAGCAGAATGGGTTAGTCAAAACACAATAGAGATTCTAAGAGTGAGCCATCTGGTGGGCAGTGGCTTCTGAACATGCTGTTTCCTCTTCCTTTGCCAGTTTTTTCTTCTTTCACAGCTGTGTGCAAAAGAAGTATTATAACAGTTAAGGTCAGAGGTTATGTGTGCATGTATCAATTTGTAAATTATGTACCCCTCCTGATTCAGTTGTTTGGTAAATATATCATTATTGTTATCATCATCATTAGTATTTTGTTTATTGGATTTTTGTTTGTTTGTTTGTTTTGGCTTTTCGAGACAGGGCTTCTCTGTGTAATAGTCCTTGCTGTTCTGGAACTCACTCTACTCTGTAGCTCAGGCTGGCCTCGAACTCACAGAGATCCGCCTGCCCCTACCTCCCAAAATGCTGGGATTAAAGACGTGAGCATCACTGCCTGACTTATTAGGGGTTTTGTGTGTTTGTTTTAGTCAGGGTCTCTCTTTGTGGCCCTGGCTGGCCTGAAACTAGCTATGTAGATAGATCAGGCTAGCTTCGTGCTCCTATCTATGCCTATCAAGTTCTGGGTTTAAAATCATATGCCACACACCTTTATTTATTTATTTATTTATTTGCTTGTTTGTTTATATTTTAACCTCTGAGGCAGAGGCCTGCAGATGACCATGAGTTTGAGACCAGCATGGTCTGTATTTCAAGTTCCAGGCCAGCTAATGTTATATGGTGAGACCTTGATTTTGCTTTTTGTTGTTGTTGTTTGTTTTGTTTTTTTTTTTGTTTTAAGTATATATTTGTCTGTGTGCCGTCAAACTGAGGTCATCAGGTGCTGGCAAACCTTTATTACCTTTACCCATTGTGCCATCTGGCTGGACCAGTGTACCTTGGAAAATTGTATTTTCTTTCTGCAGAATTGGTTATGTTAATTACTGAAGGATACATTATTGATTTTTGCTGAGTGAAAATGAGTCTTTTTTTTTTTTTAATCTAACTTACACATGCTAAACAGGTGCTCTTCCACTGAAATCCACTCTTTTAAATTTTTTCTTGGTTGTTTGTTTTTCAAGACAGGGTTTTCTGTGTAACAACCCTGACTGTCCTGGAATTTGCTCTGTTGACCAGGCTGGCCTTGAACTAGCAGAGATCCACCTGCCTCTGCCTCCCAAGTGCTAGGATTAAAGGTGTGTGCCGCCACTGCCTGGCAGTAATGGATTTATTTCATGATGGCATTTTTTGTATATCCATGCTGTCACGCTTCGGTCTTTCTTACTTGTTCCCTTCCCCCAATGCCCTGGCCTGCCCCTACCCTCATCGTCTTGGTAATCCCTTCTTCCCCTTTGGAACTTGGGAACTCAAGATGCCTTCCTCCCTCTCCCAGGCCTCCATCCGTCGCGTGTGTCTGTGGCTGCCTTCCCTTCCATTTCTGTGAAGCACACTGACAGACAGCTGTCCCCCCTTTCTTCTGTGAAGCACAGACACTGACAGCTGTCCCCCTTTCTTTTCCAGGAACCTTTGCAAATACTCTCACGAAGTTCTCTCGGAACAGAACTTCCAGGTCCTGAAGAACCATGAACTTTCTGGGCTTAACCAGGAGGAGCTGGCAGTACTCCTGGTCCAGAGCGACCCTTTTTTCATGCCTGAGGTAGGTCCTGATTCTCATGTTAAGTAGCAGGCAAGAGTACTATGAGCAAGCCAGCCGAGGTGATGCACACCTTTAATCCCAGCAGCCTTGCGAGGCAGAGGCAGGCAGATCTATATGCCTTGGAGACTAGCTTTGTCTCTGTAAGCGAGTTCCAGTCCAGTCAAGGCTTTCTGCTGAGACCCTGTCTCAACAAATTTGGGTCTGGATGCCTCCTCCCCTAGGGTGCCAGGGGTTCCACTGTGATCAGGATGGGTTGAGGACACCCATAGTGGGATTGGTTGATGCTTTACATCAGGGTGGCCTTTGGATTGAAGTTGGAAAGATAGAGGTACTTGTTGTATTGTTATACAAGAGACTTATACCTTAAACTCAGTGATTAAGAAAACAAACTTTAGGGGGCTAGAGAGATGACTCAGCAGTTATAAGAGCACTGACTGCTCTTTCAGAGGACCTGGGTTCAATTCCCAGCACCCGCATGACAATTCACAACTATGTATAAATCCCGTTCCAGGGGATCTGATACCTTCTTGCCAATACACATAAAAATAAAGTTAAATAAATCATTAAAAAAATTCTTTAAAAATGAAGAAAACCTATTTTAAGTTTTTTGCCCCCTTGATAAAAAGGGGTTAAAAAAAAAAAAAACCTCTTCAAGGGCCAGCAGGTTACAGCCCAGAGGCCAAACCCTGGGCTGCCATCAGAGCACAAGAAGTTTCCTGGAGCACAGCCGTGCTGACGCGTTTACAGGTGGGCTGTTTGCTGCTCCCCCTCTCCAGGGGTCACTTGAGAAGTGGAAGAGAGACTGAGGTGCTTCCTGTCTGGACTGTTGCAGGAGTGTGCCGCCTCTGGGTCTTGCCCAGCTCCGGGCAGGGAGATAAGCGGCATGGTCAGGCAGAGGGTTCCACACTGTCTTCTAGGGGTTCACGCGAGGAGGCTGGCTCTGTTGTCGTCAGGATGTGGCACTCCACCAGCGACAAGGGACTTGTTACTGGTCACCAGTTTTCAGTCAGTGCGACCGCAGATGGGAAGCCGAAGGCAGCAGTTTACACTTGAAGAAACTGGACGTAATGGGTAGCGCATCTGCTCACATCTCAATGACCAGTGCTTATTACGTGGTCCTTTTAGCTGAAAGGGAGGCCGAGAAATTTAGCTTTTGACTGAATGACGGACTGCCAAGCGCTTCTATGGCTGAAGGAAAGACGGAGACAGTGTAGATAGTCGTGCCTCATCTGCATAGGCCTATAGACCATCACTAGATGTTGCTCAAGGTCTGACCTGAGAATAACCCTCATGAGAATCCTTCCCTGTGTTCACAATACAAAGTCAGTACCAGCCTGGCACAGAGAGGAAGGCAAAGAAACACAAAAAGAAGGGTAGGAGGGCTGCAGAAGCTGCACAGAAGGTTGAAATCCAGATTTTCCTTCTAGGTTAGACAAGAGAGCCAGTGGAGAGTCCTCGAGGATTCGACCATTTGGGGAACAAAATCAACAGATGATTTTTTTTTTTGAGGTGGCTGCTGCGCTTCAGCAGCTGTGAAGGTCGGGCATTGTGCGAGAGTGCTGCATTGAAAAGAAAGATACATAAGGGGAAAACAGTGATGAATCTGATAATTCTTTGGGGAGGACCTACTCTTCCCTGCCACAGCTCTAGAGTTCTTTGTAACGCTATGCCTGCTCTACACCCCACGCGCTACACGGTTCATGTGAGTTGGTTGGGCAAGGGGCTGGAGATTGAAACAGACACACAGAGACATGGGTCTCCTTCTACACACTTACTCTCAGCTAGCTGCAAGCCCCCCCAGAAACCACTCCCCTGCCATCAGGAACTCCTGAGGGTCTCATGCTCACAGCAGCTGCAGGACAAGTTGTTTGCTCAGAGCAGCTGCAAGCATAGGAAAACAAGCTGTTTACTCTGGCAGGGGGGGTCACAGGAAATTCAGGGTCTGGGGGTCCACAGTCCCCAACAGTTCTTTAAGTACTTAGGATGCTTTCCCCCACGTCTGCCTATTTTCTCCCTCCCCTCGTCCTTCCTTTCCCCTCTTCCGTAGATAATCCCAGTCCCTTTTATCATCATTCATCACCCGCCTTTCACCACCACGGTGACCTTGGACAGAGTTCCAGACCCTTCTGGCATCATCGCCTCTGTGATTTAAGATTTAGAAGTGCCGGGCAGATTTCTATGAGTTCCAGCCTGGTCTACAAAGTGAGTTCCGGGTTAGCCAGTGATATGGGATTCCCCTCTGTATGCTGCGAACGCTGTTGGCTAATAAAGAAGCTGCTTTGCAGCCCAGATGGGAATTCCAAGCAGATGGAGGAGAAAGCAGGCAGATTCAGGGAGATGCCATGTAGCTACTGCAGGAGATAGACGCGGAACCCTGTGACGATACACAGATTGATAGAAATGGGTTAATTTAAGATGTAAGAGCTAGCTAGGCATATGCTAGAGTCATTGGCCAAGCTGTGTTGCAATTAATAAAGTTTTAGTGTGATTATTTCAGATCTGGGCAGCCGGGAAATGAACAAGCAGCCTCTGTCTACAAACTAGGGCTACATAGAGAAACCTTGTCTCAAAAAACAAAAATAAAAACAAAAACCAGCATGTATCAGGTACTCTATTAAATACTGAATAAAGTAGTGGACAAGACACACTTCCCTATTCTAAAAATTAGTTGTTCAACAGTAAGTTCAATGGATAAAGAACTTGTCTCCAAGCCTGATGATCTGGGTTCAGTCCCTGGCCCCCACATGATGGGAAGAGAGTATTGACTACCCCAAGTTGTCCTTTGTACCTCAAAATGTCCTGAAACTCATTCAGCTGTCTAGCCTAGGCTAGTCTTGAACTCCTGGCTCTCACGGCTTAGCTGCTATGTGCTTGGATTATAGGCAGTGTACTGTGCACCCCTGCTCTTGGATATGTAATTTTTTGAGACAGGGTCTTAGTTCTCACTTGAGTAGCTTGAACTCCCAGAAATCCACCTGCCTCTGTCTCTCTCCCTAGTGCTAGGATTAAGGTGTACACTTCACCTGGCCATTATTTTGTTTTCTTAGAGACAAGATCACTGTATGTAGCCCAGGCTGACCTCAGACCATTTCCACTTCTTGAGGGTTCATATTATAGATGTGCTTAGTGTACCTGCTACCGGGGTTTGAACCCAGGGCCATGTGTATAGCAGGCAAGCGCCGGACCAACTGAGCTACAGCCCAGCTCCTAGGCTAGCATTTCTTAATGTGTGTCCAGGTGCTTATGGTCCAGACAGCACACTTGGAGAGCTGTGGTCCAGACGCAGAGTCTGTAGTTGTCACAGGCACTCATCTGGTGTTAGAGGCTACCCATGTGGCTCTCTTGCTGTTGTTCCTGGAGTCAGACTCCTCCTAGCAAGCCGGGCAGAGCCAGTTTAAACAGCCTCTTAGACCAAATATTTTCAACTTCCAAATGCCTGAGAGTTCAGGTTTGTCACGAATCATCCTGGGCTCCTCATCCAATGGTTCGAATACTCGCCTCAACAAGACAGCCTTGTATTTTGTTACTTACTCTGCTTCACTGTGGAAAAGCAAACAGAAACTAGAGGGTTGCTGGGTCCCTGAGGTCACTCTGCTGCGAGGTCATCTGGCTTCTTGGAGAGCCGCCCCTCAGCCCTGCAGCCATTGGCCTGATTTCAGTTGCAGCATCTCCGTCTTTAATGGCAACTCCATCCCATAGAGCTGTGTGCACAAATGCACATAGAGCGGTGGTTCTCAGTCTTCTAACGCTGCGACCTTTAATACAGTTCCTCATGTCGAGGTGACCCCTAACCATAACATTATTTCATTGCTACTACAGAAATGAAATTTTGCTGCTGTTATGAATGGGGAAAAGGGTGTGTGCACCTTAATTCCCAGTACCTGGCAGGCAGAGGCAGGTGAACCTCTTAAGAGTTTGAGGCCAGCCTGGTGTACACAGAAAGTTCCAGGCCAACTAGGGCTACATAGTGAGGCCCAGCCTCTATCTCCTCTGTCTGCCTCTCTTCTTCCTCCTCCTCCTGCTGTCTCTACACCCATTCCCTCAGATATTTGAAAAGATCTTCCTCTGGCTATCAGAGACCACATGACAGAATTCCAAAGCTGCAGGTAAGACACATGTCTTTCAACCATAGAAGTCAGAATCTAAACTAGACTTCCTCCTTTGGAAGGACGTCCTTTATGGTGTCCTGTGCGTAGCTTGCCATTTGAGTTTGATTTCTCCGAGAATTATCAAATTCATCACTATTTTTTTTCTTTCTTTTTTTGGGGGGGTGGTTTTTTTTTTTTTTTTCTCGAGACAAGGTTTCTCTGTTGCTTTGGAGCCTGTCCTAGAACTAGCTCTTGTAAGCCAGGCTGGCCTTGAACTCACAGAGGTCGGCCTGCCTCTGCCTCCTGAGTGCTGGGATTAAAGGCATTCACCACCACCGCCCTGTTTATATTTCTTTTAAATGCAATATTTTGCACTGAGCTTGGTAATCCTCCTTGCCCCAGCCTCCTGAGAGCTGGGCTACAGGTATGTACCACCATGCACGCTGTCATCTGTTAGCTAGCCTGCGGATCTCTCCTGTCCCCAAATATGTCACCAGTTGAACCCATCTCATCCAAAGAGATAGGCTGTGTGGCCATTGTTTTTCTGCTTTTTACAGGAAGGGGGCTTGTGCATTTAACATGTGTGGCAGATGTGAGGTGTTCTTGCTCATTGTTCTCCCCATGTAGATATGCAAAAGCTACAAAGGAGAGGGCCGGAAACAGATCTGCGGGCAGCCGCAACCATGTGAGAGACTCCACATCTGCGAGCACTTCACCCGGGGCAACTGCGGTTATCTCAACTGCCTCAGGTCTCATAACCTGATGGACAGGAAGGTGTTGGCCATCATGAAGGAGCACGGGCTGAGTTCTGATGTGGTCCAGAACATCCAGGACATCTGCAACAACAAGCACTCTCGGAGGAACCCCCCTGCCATGAGAGGTGTGCCCTTTGCCTTTTTCAATTGTGCGAACTTTCAAATAAACAGAACTTACAAGGAAAGAAATCTACCTGTAAAATCTCAGCTTCACTGCACAAAAACCTCCTTCTTCTCCCTTCCACACCTTTCCTATATGCATGCACCACTTTAATACACTTGATAATGATTTACACGCAGCTATTACAGCCCCTGATTTTAAATAAGTTATTATTGTCAGGTGTGTGTGTGTGTCTGTGTTTTGTTTGTGTTTATGTGTGTGTGCACTCACACACACTTACATGTCCTTTAATGCCAGCACTTGGGAGGCAGGGGCAGGCAGATCTTTGATTTCGAGGCCGGCCTGGTCTACCTAGAGTCCCAGGACAGTCAGGACTACATAGAGAGATCTTGTTTCAAAACCAAATAGTTTAACAAAATGTTTATTTTATTTATTTTCAAGACAGGGTTTCTCTGTAGCTTTGGAGCCTGTCCTGGAACTAGCTCTTGTAGACCAGGCTGGCCTGGAACTCTTAGTCCACCTGCTTCTGCCTCCCGAGTACTGGGATTAAAGGCGAGTGCCACCACCGCCTGGCTCAAAATGTTTATTTTTTTTCCCTTGAAGCTTTCTTTTTTTATATATAGTGAGAATGAAACAGTTTTGAGATTCAGTAGCTATTAACTTTGTTTCAGTTGTTTAGCCTCTTTCTCTGTGTGTGCATACAAACACGCACACATACAATTTTTAATTGCAATTGCTTACTTATTTCATGCTGAAGTCAGAGAGTAAATTTCAGGAGTCAGTTCTTCTTCTGTTTTGTGGGTCCTGGGAAATTAGCTCAGGTGAGGGAACCATCTTGCCAGGCACACATACTTTTATTTGTTTGTTTTGTTTTTGAGACAGGGTTTCTCTGTGTCACTCTGGCTATTGTAGAACTTGCTCTGTAGACCAGGCTGGCCTGGAACTAGGAGATCCTCCTGTCTCTGCCTCCCACACCTGGCTTCAGCCTGCTTTCTTCTAGAACCCAGAACCATCCGCCCAGGGATGGCACCACCCACAATAGGCTGGGCTCTCCCTCATCAATCATTAAGTAAGAAAATGCCCTGCAGCTAGATCTTCTCAGTTGCGCTTCCCTCCTCTCCGAAAACTCAAGCTGTGTCAGATTGACAGAACACTAGCCATCAAGACTGTATTATTTGGGTGTGTATAGCTGCATGTGTGAAGGTCAGAGGACAACTTAACAGGAGTTCTAGAGAGAATTTGTGGCAGGTTACCAAATGAGCCCTCTCACTCCTTGTCTTTGTAAAGTAGATACAGGAGGAGGTGACGTCTATGAAGCAGATAGAATACCTGACTGACTCCAAGATGCTAGATTGACGTGGTAAAAAGCTGCAGCTCCTTGTGTTTCGGCAATGGTTTATGGTTTACAGGAGACTTTCCCCCAGAATACTTCAATGTTGTTCCTCACAGCAAAACTATGAACAATGGCAGGTTTATTATTTATTAACCTCACTTAAACATAAAGAAGCAGATGCTTAGAAATGGTTAAGCAGGGGCTGAAGAGATGGCCCAGTGGTTAGAAGAGCACTGACTGCTCTTCTAGAGGACTCAGGTTCAGTTCCTGCACGCACTTGGCAGCTCACAACTGTCTGTAATTCTAAGATCTGGAATACATGCAAGCAAAACACCAGTGCACATACATTTTTTTTTTTTTTTGGTTTTTTCCAAGACAGGGTTTCTCTGTGGTTTTGGAGCCTGTCCTGGAACTAGCTCTTGTAGTAGACCAGGCTGGTCTCGAACTCACAGAGATCCGCCTGCCTCTGCCTCCCAAGTGCTGGGATTAAAGGCGTGCGCCACCACCGCCTGGCCCACATACATTTTTTTTTTTTAAAAAAAAGGAAAAAATTGTTAAGCAGCTGGACTTGGTGTATGTCTTTAATCCCAGCACTGTGAAAGCAGAGGCAGGTGAATCTCTGTAAGCTTGGTGCCAGCCTGGTCCACAGAGTAAGTTCCAGGATAGGATATCCAGGGCTCGATTACACTGAGAAACTCTGCGTCAAAAAGCCAAAACCAAAAAGAGAGAAGTGTTAAGCAGCTTTTATTGCAAGGAGCTTTAAGTCATGCTTAGCCACCAGAGAGCACTGTGGAGATGACACCCAGAGCAGTGTTTCCGAGCTGAGCAGAGCACGCTCGCTCTGACTCCACACGCACGCTTGTCTTCTGCACTCCAGGGCTCTGAGCAGCCGGTGTCTGCAGAGGCGGGTTTTGGTGTGTTCCCTGTGGGTTCACTGTGTGGGGGAGAGATTGGTATTTCCTGCCGCTCCTAGTTCTCCTGTGGAGTTGGCCATCATGAGAGGAGGAGGTTTGCTTTAGCTACGTAACCGTTGTCCCGTCCCCTTTCCTCTATCAGGACAGTACACACGTGCTCCTCAGAAGCACACACACACCCACCTTTCAAATCCCTTTCCACGGCAGCCATCATGGATGTACAGCACACACCCAGACTTCACACTCTGGATCATTCCTTCTGTAGACTGCTTCCAGGAGATGTGCACTATCACTTTTCTGGAAAGAACACAACGGCTCCACCAATTTGACTTTTATAGTGCTATTTTATTCTGTCTATGCTATAACAAATAAAGCTTGCCTGAAGATCAGAGTGTAGAACTAAGCCACTAGTTAACCACAGAGGCCAGGCGCACGCCTTTAATCCCAGCACAGGAGATAGAGGCAGATGGATCTCTGTGAGTTCAAGGCCAGCCTGGGCTACTCCTAAATTAATCCAGTCTAAAAGAGAAACAGAGCCAAATCCCAGTGCTTGGGAGGTGGAGACAGGAAGGAATATATATCGCTGGGCGGAAAGAGGAGTATAAGGCGGGAGGAGACAGGAGCTCAGTGCAGTCTGAGGATACAGTCTGAGGACAGGATCGCCCTTTTGGTCTGAGCATTGCTAGAGGTAAGAACTCTAGTGGCTGCCACTCTGCTTCTCTGATCCTTCAGCTTTCATCCCTGATAGCTGACTCCAAGTAGACCAATTAGAATTCATGCTACAGGCTTTAGCTTTTCCTTTTCTTTTTTCTTCAATATACATAATGTGCTGTAGGTTGGCTGAGAACTTGTTATGTAGCCTTGACTGAACTCCCACCCACCTCAGCCTCCCCATCACTGGGATTATAAGCACGAGCCACCATGTCTGCCTTCAGTTTTGACTATAGATAAGTTTGGGGAAACCTAGAGAAAGAAGCCTGTAGCTTAGATGAAACCGTAACTTGAGTCTATGGTTCCTTTTCTGTTTGGTTTCAGTGTTAGGAGCACTCATTCAGGTATTCACATAAGTGGAATCTCTGTGCCTTATAGAAATTCTTCTCTTAATTTGCTCCAGTCCGGCTTTCATTCACTGTAGTAATGAAGTTTAACTGAGGACTAGGGTCTGGAGACAGGCTCTTGGATACTGGGAGACTCATTGAGTCCCAAGAGAGACCTGAAGAGTGTGGGGTCTTCCTCTTAGCCACAGACTCCTGTTCTACCAGGGCTCCAGCTCCTGGATTTGTAGCCTCCAGTTCGGAAACTCAGCTCACAAGTCTGGACGAGCAAAAAGAATATCGCGGTAGGACCTGAGCTTCAACTTCTCTTTGGGTTCTTTCTCTTTCCAGCTCCTCATTCCCATCGCAGAGGCGGGGCCAGAGGCAGAAGCAAAAGCAGAGACCGGTTCTTTCACAACAGTCTAGAACTTGTCCCACCTGTCTCGCCTCCGGAGTCTGGTCCACCTAGCCCAGATGTCAGCAGCTGTAAGGACTCCCTGGAGGATGTGTCTGCAGATATCACGCAGAAGTTCAAGTTCCTGGGAACTCACGACTGTGCACAGCTTTCGGCCGCTTCATCCAAGACTCCTGGTCTCAGAGGAGCCGGTCAAATGGGAGTAAGCCTGAAGTTTTCAGAGAATGGGGACCCGAATGGCTTCTTTTCTAGGAATCATGCAGATTCATCCCCAAGTCAAGCAGCCGGCGGCTTCCGTCTTGATGTGACACAAACACGTGAAGCCATAGCCATGAAATCGAGCAAGCCTTCTGGACCCCACATGGATGTCAAGGGCAAGAGTGAGGCTCAAGACAAACAGAAGGTCCCTTTCTTGGGTAGTTATGCTGGCGGAGCGGCTGTGGAAGGAATTCTAGGTGACAGGGGCACAGTCAATGGTCTGGGAGAAGTAACATTACCTAGCAACCATCTGAAGAGTACAGCCAACCCTCAGGATCCCCGCGCCACTGGCAGAATCACCAACAGTGGTCAAGATATGGCATTCCTGGGTGGCAAATATGGAGGGAACACATCCTGGCCCATTAAATCGACCCATAATGTACCAAATGGCTCTAGTCAAATTCTGAATGAAACTCCTAAGAACTCTGAAAGCAGCGCCACCGGCTTTGGGGTAAAAGCAGCAGTCACAGGAAGAAAAGAAGCTGTGTGCTCTGGAGTACAGAGTCTGAGAAACCAGATCCTGGCTATGCCTGAGGAGATCACTGCCCCTGCACAGGCCAGCAGGCTGCCTCTGTCACCCGCGCTTTCCTCAAGCCACAGAGTTGAGGTCCCTGGTAAGAACTCATGTGTAGTGAGGAGCAGCGGGCTATATCCCGCCACCCGGCTAGCTTTATACCCGAAATAACAATACACAAATTGTATTCTTTTAAACACTGCTTGGCCCATTAGCTCTAGCCTCTTACTGGCTAATTCTCACATCTTGATTAACCCATTTCTAATAATCTGTGTAGCACCACGAGGTGGTGGCTTACCGGGAAGGATCTTAACCTGAGTCCATCTTGGAGAGGAGAGCTATAGCGTCTGCCTCACTTCCCTTTTTCCCAGCATTCTGTTCTGTCTATTCCGCCTATCTAAGCTGCTGCCTATCAAAAGCCAAGGCAGTTTCTTTATTAACCAATGAAAGTAACACATAGACAAATGACCCTCCTGTGAGCCCAGTCAGTGAGCCCTCAAGGATGACCTCAGACTCCTGATTGTAAGTAACAGAGTGAAGAGACTCCTATGGCTTGAGGGACAGGGAAGGACAAACACAATACCAAAAAAAGTATTGAGTCTCCAGCCTCAGAATTGCAGTCATTTCTTAGCCAGGAGTCCTTAGGGCCCTAGTGCCTATGTGTTATTCTACAGAGCGGCTAGGCAGACTCTTAGGGTCAGCCCGAGAATCCAGGGTGGATGTGAATATGGACCCCATTTCTGATGTCTTTCTCACAGAGAGGCCAGATATCCTCATTTTTGGGATCCACGCTTCTTCTTTTGTTTTGCAGATGACCTGCTCTTAATCACAAGTGCTGCATCGCCTACTGATGACCGTGGCCCAAAGGAAATCTGTCAGGACCATCTGTATAAGGGCTGCCAGCAGAGTAAGTTGCCTTTCCTGAAAGATCCTTTAGTCCTGCTGGGAGTGTGGCCCACACCAGGACTTGCCCAAGCCGGGACCAGCTTGAGTGAGGGGACGATGAGGGAAATGGCTGGCTGGGAGGACAGGCCAGCCTTGACAGGAAGTCAGCAGTCAACTTGAAGTTGAACAGTGAAGTTGAATTGGTTAGAAACCCCAACCCTTCACTGTAAACCCTTTCTCTGTCACCGTAGGCAACTGCAACAAGAGCCACTTCCATCTGCCCTATCGGTGGCAGGTATTTGTAGATAATACTTGGATTGACTTCCAGGCCATGGAGGACATCGAGAAGGCCTATTGTGATCCCCAAAATGAAGTGTAAGTTGGTGGTTGTACGCTGGCTAATGGGTTCTACAACTCGGACTGAGGGAAGCTTCAAGCTCAAGCTGCCTAATGCTGGGGACTCCAGGAATAGTTAGTAACTCGAGTGACATCAACAGTGACATGATTGTTTGATCTGTAGGTGTATCCTGTACAGAGGTCAGTCATTTTTCTTCTCCTTTTTCTTTTTTCCCCCCCAAGACAGGGTTTCTCTCTGTGTACCAGCTCTGTCTGTCCTGGAATTTGCTTTGTAGACCAGGCTGACTTTGGACTCACAGAGATCTGCCTCTGCCTTCTGAGTGCTGGGATTAAAGGCATGCATCACCACCACCCAGCTCATGGAAAAAACATTTATAAAAAAAGGCCAGGTGGTGGTGGTGCACATACGTTCCCCACGTGTGATTTGAATAATTCCACGTGTTCTAGCACAGATGTTTGTAGTGTAGCTATGTTTTTGTGTGCCATCTCTGTGTTCTAGAGACTTACAGGAGGGTTGCTTATATTACTGCATTTGCTAGGATTGGCAGGGGATGGGGTGATGGCCACATAACCACATTTACTTTTGATGTGCAGAAGGGAAGGGTACTTCACATTCAGTGTGGAATCTAGAAGCTTTGGGTAGATGTCCCGTGTCTCCGCATTCTGCCACTAGAGGGCAGAACTCGCTGTTCTCATATGTAGATGAGACATTTCTTCCTCCCCTCCCCCAGGAAAGACATTTTCCCCCCTCTATGTAAACCCAGTTTCTCAATCTTGAAACTACTGATGTTTATAAATAGAGTTGTTGAGGGCAGTGTTAGCAGTGTTCGTGGTCTTGCTTTCCCTGCTTCCCTTGGCCCGTGGAGACCACACATGACGTTCACCTTTACCTACGGTTCCCCTGATCGAGGACCTGAGAGCTCTTTCACGAACGGCAATTCTCAAGCTTCCATCTCAGCAGCACTAGCACTCCTGAAATAGATCGAGGATCTGTGTGTGTGAGTTACAGCTATCAGTACATCGTATTAAAAATAATACCCAGGGCTGGAAGATGGGTAAAAGTGCTTGCCATGTCATGGGATGAACTAAGTTCAACCCCCAGGATTCACTGTGAAAGGAGAGAACTACTAAGTGTAGTGCTGACCTCCATGCATGTGTCGTGCACACACCATACACACACATACATCATACACATACACACACATATACAGTCACGTCCTATACATACACACATGCACATTATATGCACATACACATACTCACATGATACGTATATTCACAGTATACCCACAAAACATCACACATACACACTAATAAAAATTAAATGTTTTGAAGTTGTGTATTACGTACCCTTGAGAAATCTATCTTTTCACCCCGAGAAAGCTGTCTTATACATAGAAAAATAGAAAAGCAAAAAAGGCCAGATAGTATATCCTTTCTTACTTGTGTGGGTTTTGTTTTGTTTGTTTTGGTGGTGGTGATATTGCTTTTTTGGAGACAGGGTTTCTCCTCTATGTAGCTCTGAATGATCTGGAACTTTCTCTGTAGACCAGGCTGGCCTCAAACTCAAGAGATCTGTCTGCCTCTGCCTCCCAAGTGCTGAGATTAAAGGCAAGCCACTAAGCCTGTTTTTTTTTTCTTTTTAAAGATTTTTTTAAAATATTTATTATGTATATAACATTCTGCCTCCATGTATGCCCACATACCAGAGGAGGGCGCCAGATCTCTTTACAGATGGTTGTGAGCCACCATGTGGTTGCTGGGAATTGAACTCAGGACCTTTGGAAGAGCAGGCAATGCTCTTAACCACTGAGCCATCTCTCCAGCCCCCTTTAAAGATGTTTTAACATTACTATGATAACTTTGACCTTGTCAATCCTCTTATGGTTTCCATATTATTATTCAAACTGTTTGTACTGCAATAAATCTGTTTTTGTTTTTAATTTAAAAATGAGTTTTAATTAAAAAATTGAGTTCCAAGCTAGGTGGTGGTGAATTCCAGCAGGACAGCCAAGGCAACATAGAGAAACCCTGCCTCGAAAACCAAAATAAATAAATAAATAAGATTCCTATCACTTAGCCTATTGTTTGTTTTATGGACAATTCTGTTCTCTTATGGGGAGAATCACTTTACATTTTCCCTTTATATAATTTTTTTCCATTTTATGTGTTTTTGCCTGGAGTGTGGATTCCCTGAAGTGGAGTTACAGTGGTTGAGAGTAGCCATATGAGTGCAGAAAATTGAACCCAAGTCATCTGTAAGAGCAATAAATGCTCTTAACCACAGTGAGCCTTTGTACTAGCCCACTGGGGATTTTCTTTTGGGGATGGGGAGTGAAGGCGTAAGTCGCAAACAATGCCACACCAGTTTGGAATTATGATTAATAGGGTGGTATTTATTTCAAGGGGAAAAAGCTTACAGATAACCGTCCCAGACAACAGCCCTCTGCGCAATCAGGAAGAAGTCTAGTCAATCAGGAAGAAGTCTAGTCGCCGGAAACGGAGCAGGAAGCAAAGAGAGCCGAGAAGGGAAGTAGCTGCTTTTTTAAAGGCAGAGAGACCACGCCCCAATGGGCTGGTATCTCAGCAGCTATTGGCTGGAGGAGCAGAAGGACCTCCTGCAACAGGGGAGAATGAATAACTTTAGATTTTTTTTAAAAAATTAATTAGTTATTAATTGGTTGAGCCAGGCCTTCACTAGGTAGACCAGGGTGGCCTCAAACTCAGAGTGATCCATCTGCCTCAGCTTCTAGTGTGCCGGGATTAAAGTCCACCACCATGCCAAGGAGGATGCAGATTTTGGAAACCATTCCATATGTAGTACAGACAAGTTACCCGTCTGTATTTCAGTTTTTCTCGTATGTGTAAGACCAGAAGCTGCTGTACAGAGAAAATTTAGGCTCCATGCCTTGTAGCATTTAGAATGAGACAGAAATAGAGAAAGAACATTTAAAAATTCATTGCAACCCTAAAATTTAAATTCTGTGTTCATGGTAGGGGTGACCAGAATGTTGGAGGCAGAGGTCATGGAAGTGTTTACTTAATTGTTTCCTCTTACTTTCAGCGTTTTGATGGGAATCCATCGGATCGATTTCCAGAAGATGACCTGTGGTTCCTACCACATCCGACGCCTGTCCACGCCTTCGTTTGTGGCACAGTCGGAGAATTCTGTCTTCAGCACCACGTGGCTGTGGTACTGGAAGAATGAGTTTAACAGATACGTACAGTATGGGGATGAGGTGAGTACCGCTTTCCCCTTAGGGGTGTCTTAGGGTTTCTGTTGCTATGAGGAGACACATGGCAACTCTTACAAAGGAAAGCATTTTATTGGGGCGGCTGGTACTTCAGAGGTTCAGTCTGGGGCATGCAGGCAGATGTGGTGCTGGAGATGTGGAGCTGGGAGTTCTACATCTGGATTGGCAGACAACAGAAGGAGTCTGTCTACCCTGGACATAGTTTGAGCATAGGAGACCTCAGAGCCCACCCCACAGTGACACACTTCCTCCAATCATGCCTTTTCCTATGAGATTATGGGGGACAATTACATTAAAACTCCCACAAGGGGAAAAAAAAGCCAAAACACTATTAACAGAATGTTTGAAGGCAACAATCCTATCCTTGGAGAGTGGGTATAAAAGATAAACCTGTGTGTGTGTGTGTGTGTGTGTGTGTTTTGTAGTAGGGGGAAGGGCAGGAGTGGGGGTGGTACAAGGGTGAGGTGTTCCAGTTCCAGTATACTCTAGGAGAACTGAGAATCACAAATATGTTATTTTTCAGGACACTTGGAGACACAATTCAATCATGTCCCTCTTCCTCGTTCTTTTTTTTTTATTTAATTTATTTATATTTTATGTATGAGTGCTCTACATGCACATGTTTATGCCAGAAGAGGGCGTCAGATCCCATTATAGATGGTTGTGGTTGCTAGGAACTGAACTCAGACCTCGAGAAAGAGCAGCCATTCTAAAGGAAGGCCTGGACCTGTGAACCAGCTTTCTGTGTCAGTTCCAAAGGGCACAGCCAGCATAGACAGCGGCAATGGGGAGTTAGGAGAGTGATGGAGGTGTCTCAGCGATTGTCGCACCAGCAGAATGTCTTTTTTTTTAAAAATTGATTTTATTGAGCTCTGCATTTTTCTCTGCTCCCCTCCCTTCCTCTCCCCCACTTCAACCCTCTCCCATGGGCCCCATCCTCCCAATTTACTTAGGAGGTCTTGTCTTTTTCTACTTCCCATGTAGATTAGATCCATGTAAGTCTCTTTTAGGGTCCTCATTTTTGTCTAGGTTGTGAATTGTAGGCTGGTTTTTCTTTGCTTTATGCCTAGAAGCCACTTATGAGTGAGTACATGTGATATTTGTCTTTCTGGGTCTGGGTTCCCTCACTCAATATGATTTCTAGATGTCCCCCATGGAGAGGACAAGTGTGCTGCGGGCAGGGACCCTCTACAAGCAGGGTCCTTCCATGTTAGTTCATCAGCACAAAGGATGTTTGCAGCACACACATGTTATCAACGAATCCCTCAAGGAACCTAAATGAGCAGAGAGGAGCAGGCAGAGTTGCCTTTTTGAAATGGGCTAAACACCAGACTTGATGGCTTGGCCCCCTTGTCAGTCTGCTCTTTCCCATGGCCTGTGGAACATCCTTGCAGCAGAGTTCTTGTCACACCGGATGCAGATTCTTTTTATGTTCAAGCCAAGTATGACATCAAAGTACAGTCGCATAGACAAGCATGTAGGCCCTTGGCTCTAGGACATTTTCCTTGGGTGCTTCTATTCCAGGGCCCTCTCCTGATGGACATTTGGTGGGCCTTTCCTTGGGGAAGAGGGGAAGGAAGGAAGAAAAGGGTTAGTAGAAAACTGAATATCGCTAAAGGAATCACGAGCCCCTCCCCATGTAGGCAGCCAGCAGGATTCCTGTCTTCAGCCCCTATGCTCTAGTTCTCAAAGAAATGTTTTGCAACTGTTTTTATTGGGAGCCCCTGGATGTAGGGTTTTACATCCTGTCTGTTCCTACTGCAGAACCAATGCAGTGGAATAGCGGCTTAGTTTTTTGTCTGTTCGTTTGTTTTGTTGGGATTTATTTATTATGTACACAGTGTTTGACTGCATGTACGCCTGCATGTCTGGAGACAGCACCAGATCTCATTACAGATGGTTGTGAGCCACCATGTGGTTGCTGGGAATTGAACTCAGGACCTTTGGAAGAACAGCCAGTGCTCCTAACCTCTGAGCCATCTCTCCAGTCCCAGCGGCTTAGTTTTGACACGTCTTTCCCCTCCCATCCTGAGGCTTGCATTCTTCCTAGATGCCTCAAAACCAGAGATGAGGCCTATGTTTCTTGAGTATCCAAGCCCCTTTAAACACAGCCTCGGTGGGTAGCAAGCCCAATGCATCTTCCGTGTAATAGGCTGACTGGGGGGCCTGCTTGCGCTCCTTACCGGGGTTGAAGGCAGAAGAGAGAGCTAGGTCATTTATATCTGAGCAGCAGCATCCCTGTTGGCCCTAGAACTTACAGGAGTATTGGAAAGGCTTCTTTACTACAACTGCAAACTGCCTGTGATGTCCTGACTCCCACAAAACTATCAATTCTGTCCCAGCAGATGCAGATGAGTTTATATCGTGTAGGTGGTGTAAAAGGAAAATGGCAGTCATGGTCTTCGGGCAGCCCCCGAAAGTGACATCCATTTCTACAGACAGCGCTCTCTCCAGCTCTGTGTCTTGGTGTCCAGTGGGAAGTTCTTCAACCTGGCTCGGGAGAGAGCATGCCTCCCTAATCCCATCGCTAAAAGAAAGCAAACTGTGTAAGACAGAACAGTAGAGATTTCCATCCCGAAAACCTACCCTCACGTCTTTCCCTGTGTGTTCTTAACTTTTTCTGCATATAGAGCCATGGCCATCCCCGCTCCAACATCAGCTCTCCGTACCTCGAGTCTTTGTTCCGGTCCTGTCCCAGGGGAGTTGTTGTGCCGTTCCAGGCCGGTTCACAAAGCTACGAATTGAGCTTCCAAGGTGAGTTCCTGTCTTTAGTAGTGTGGAATGTCTGTGGAATCTGGCACTGAGCACACGAGTAGACAGTCCACGCGCATTGCTGCACCCAGGGTAAAGGGTCTTTTTTAGCGTGGGAACTGTACGTGTCTGAGAGTGGCAGCTGGTGGCCATCAGATCCATGTTCTGACTCTTTCTGCCACCTCTCTCTTGGGAGATCAGAAGTTTGGACAAGAAGTCTCTAGGGGTTCTTCAGCTCTGTCAGAGTATGTTTCTGATTTTGGGGGTGCGCTTTGTGAGTATTTAGTTGCCACCGCCGACAATGGAGTCTTGATCCTCTGGGCACCCTTAGACCTCAGAAACTTGCTCTTGGCTTCATGCCCTGCCTGTTGATCAGTGATTTCATTTCTCACCTCCACTCAGGCACGTGGCTTGCCCCCACATTTTGTTTTCTGCCATGGTGTTCATTTCAACCTCTGTAGGAAGGAAGGTCTTGGTAGCTTCCACCAGTCTGCCTGCCGCGTTGAGGGAGGAAGAAAGGAGGGCTGGAACCAGCTTCCCTTTGAAAGTGCTTTGGTGCGCTGTGCCTTAGGGTCAGGCCTGCATGTGGTCAGAGCCAGGCGTGCAGACCTGATTCTTTCTCAAGTCCTTGGCTCTCCCGGGTGGTCTCTGAGATCTGAGTCCCTTTATTGCGCCGTAAACAGTGTAACTGTAGGGATTATAATATGCCAGTGATTTTGGAAATCAGCCTGGCATTCACACCAAGACAAGCTGCAAAGTGCCCACTGCTTCATTTCCTCTATCTCCACTAGAAAAAAAAATCAGTGAGTAAATAAATTAAGAGGAGCAGATGTCTGTGGGATGTTAGGGCAATGGTCCTAGTTTGCATCTCTGTTATGATAAGCACCATGACCTAAAGCAACTTGGGGACTGAAGGGTTTAGGGAAGCCAGGGCAGGAGCATGAAGCAAAACCATGGAGGAGTGCTGCTTACTGCCTTGCTTCCCTTGGCTTGCTCAGCTGTCTTTCATACAGTACAGTTCCCTCTGCCTGAGCATGGCACTCCCCACAGTGGGCTAGGCCCTCTCACGAAATTAGCAATTTAAAAAATACCTCCCAGGGATGCAGAGACATCTGTGAGTTTGCTGCCAGCCTCATCTACACAGAGCAAGTTCCAGGACAGCCAGGAATACACAGAGAAACCCTGTCTCAAATAAACAAAACAAAAAGAAAATGCCCCTAGATGCGTCCACAGGTTAATCTGATGGAAGCAGTTCTCTCTTCCCAGATGTGTCTAGGTTTGTGTCAAGTTGCCAGAACATACCATAGTTATTGTTAGAAATTATGATTATAAAAACTAGGTATTAAAAACTAGTTGGGGCCAGGCGGTGGTGGTACAGGCCTTCAATCCCAGCATTTGGGAGGCAGAGGCAGGAGGATCTCTGAGTTCAAGGCCAGAGTGAGTTCCAGCCAAGGCTGTACAAATCCTCTCTCAAACAAAAACGAAAAAGAAAGAAAGAAAGAAGTGGAAGGGGGCTACCTAAGGCATGTCTTTAATCCCCTTCACTTGAGAGTCAGAGGCAGGAGAATCTCCATGAGTTCCATGGCTAGTAGTGAGACCCTATGCCAATACAAAATAACCCCCTCAAAGTAAAACTAAAAAAAAACATAACTATTGTATTTCAAATTTATTTTTTGATTTGTGTGTTTCATTTAAAGTGTGAATTGATTTTTAATGTGGATGCTGCAAGAACAGCAAGCACTGTCAGCCCCTGAGCCATCTCTGAAGTCCTTGCTTTAAAAAATAGTTTTAAATTTATATATGTATGGATATTTTGCCTGCATGTAATAAAATTGTGTGCCATATTTGTGCCTGGTGCCCATGGAGGCCAGGAGAGGGTATTGAAGGCCCAGAACTGGAGTCAGACGTTTAGGAGCTGCCATGTAGGTGAGGGGACTCAGAGCCATGGGAAGGGTTTGAGAAGCATTGCTTCAAGATCCATTTTACCCTTAATGTTATGTTTGTTTTGTTGTATCACCGTTACTGAGTCTTCGCTGTCTCAGTGAAATGAATTCATTTCACTTGTGTGGTTGGTTGACGGTCGATGAGTAACTTCATGGAACGACCACATTACCCGAGACACCCAACATTTCCGTCTGTCTGGAAAGTTTGTCCTGCCTCTTTTACAACCTGTGGCTCTGTCTTTTACTCCATGACAAGCAATGGCTGGTTTGCTATACGTTCCTATAAGTCAGCTCTACTGTTTCTAAAACATCATATTAATAAAGTATGCATATTGCTGGGTTCTTTCACTCAAAATAATTGCTTTTAGAATCATTTATGTTGCCGCAATGTAGTTCTTTATTTGCTGAATAATATTCCATCATAAACACTTGCCATGGTTTATCCATTCATCCGTTGGTGGATATCGGGCTTGTTTTCCAGTGTTTGGTTATAATGATGCCTATGAGCATTTATATGCTGTTTCTGGATATGTTTGGCTTAGTGATAAGTTGCTTAATTTCCAAGCGAGACATTAGTTTACCCTCTAACAATATATGGTAATTTGTTTTTTTGAAAAAGGTCATTCTTGGAATTTAGAGCCAGGTCTACAATTGAAAACACATTTCATAGTGTGTGTGTGGGTTTTGTTGTTGTTGTTATTGCTTTCTTTCTTTTTTTTTTTTTTTAATCTAAAACCACTCTTTTTTTGTGTGTTTAAGATTCAGCCGTGAATGTTAGCTGTACAAATGACTTCTGGGTGGGGGAGGAGGAAGAGTCATTTCCTAGGATTGAGTCTTGACTTTTATTTCATTTTTTTCTGTCCACAGGGATGATTCAGACAAACATTGCTTCCAAGACTCAGCGGTGTGTTGTCCGAAGGCCGGTGTTTGTGTCGCGGAAGGATGTGGAGCAGAGGAGAAGAGGTCCAGAGTAAGTGTTTAGCTGGCAGGTGTCTGAGACGCTTGGGCCCTGACCTCACCACGCTGCCACCGCGCGCCAAGCTTCTGGAGTCTGTGTTCTCGGGAAGTTCCCACTTCTGTTTCCTTGTTAAGCCATGTGCCATGAGTGAGAGGCTCAGACCAGGGGTCGGGGAGCATGCCCTCCATTAAGCTTTTTATTTTTATTTTTTAGGTCTTGGGTTTTGGGTGTAGGGTGGGAGGGATCCGATACCAGGAAACCAGCATTTGCCCCTATCTCACAGGGGCTTCTAGGCAGGTCTCATCCACACACTGTTCTTCAGCTGTGACGGGACCAGCGGGTGTGCCTACCAAGTACTGAACACACTGGGTTTCTTGTTTTGCTGTGGGTTTTCTGTCTTTGGTCGTGCTATATGGTTTATAGAGGCAGGGAGGCTGAGAAAAGGGCTTGGGCTGGCAGCCTGGTTTAGGACTTTCGAGAAAGATACAAAGTTGGCTAAAGGCACTGGTTTGAGTTTTAATTGACTTGTAATCATTGTATACCAATGGGGTGTTTCAAGGCGGGTTTTGTTGTGGGGAATTCATTGTAACTTGCCTGTCTGCTGTGAAACTCAGTAAAATCTCATTGTTCACGAACCTTGCGGTTGGATTTTTTCCCCCCTGGGGGATGTGTGAGGATATGAATCCGGTTTCAAGGCAGGTGTAAAATCAAGCTGTTTGTAGATTCCTGTTGTAAGGGTCTGAGGCAGGTTACCATGAGGTAATGTGGGAAATAACATCTAGGAAGAGCTCAGACATGGGATGGGCAGAGAGTGGTATCCAGAAGGCATGTGGGTGCCAGTGCGGCAGGATGGAGCAGCCTGGTACAGGTCCTCCACTGCGACCATGTCTGAGACTCAACTCTAGTTCCCTAAGTTCACACCCTTAGCCTCTAGGCTTTGGGCAGACAGCCCTCACCAGCCACGCTGAGGTGTACACCTTCAGACCCCGGGAACAGTGGCTGGTGGGGTGGGTGCTCAGTAATGACAGCTTCTGGTTTGTTCGTCTTGGTGTTTAGACTCTGACAATACAATGTGTCTATCTAACAAAACTGACAACGCAATGTCATAAAGTAATACCCATTTCTCGTTCCGTTTTCCCATGCCCTTGGTAATGACCTATCGCCTATCATAGCCAAACAAGGTCTGCTATGGCATTTAGCTGGTTCAGTCCTTTAATTCCTCACGAGCAGTGGCAGGTGAGTCTCTGAGTTCAAGGCCAGCCTGGTCTATAGGGCAAGTTCCAGGACAGGTTCCAAAGCTACACAGAGAAACCCTGTCTTGAAAAACAAACAAACAAAACCCAAAAAGAAAATAACAAAAAAGTTTCTTTGTGCGCACACACGTGCATGTGACTGTGTGGTCTCACCCATTCCGGTACGGGTAGAAGGCAGAAATTGACAGTTTTCCTCAATCACTTTATCTTGATTGATTCAGCTACTCACTGAAACTGGAACGTGCACGTCAGCTAGACTGTCTGAAGAGTCTTTGGAACACGCTTGTCTCCGCCTTCCTGCCTGTGCTGTGTTATAGAGGGGTGCTGCCATGTGCAGGTTTTTATGTGGGTGCAGGGTATCCAAACTCAGGTCTTCTCCCCAGTCCACCCCCACATATTCTCTCTCTCTCTCTCTCTCTCTCTCTCTCTCTCTCTCTCTCTCTCTCTCTCTCTCTCTGTTTTGTTATGTTTTTGAGATATGTAGTCTTCGCTGGCCTTGATTTCAATATGTAGACCAGGCTGGCTCCAAACTCACAGACTTCTGCATGATCCTGCCTCCTCGGTGCTAGGATTAAAGGTATGCACCTCCAATTCGATTTCCCCCTGTGTTTAAAATGTGATTTAAAAAAATCAAAATGGGTGGTGTTATATGAGAATATACTCCATTGTATTCTAATGGGGTCATTTTATGGAAAATTTGGGTTTTTGCTTCTTTTTTTTTTTTTTCTAGATAGGGTTTCTCTGTGTAGCCCTGGCTGTCTTGGAACTCACTTTGTAGACCAGGCTGGCCTCAAACTCACAGAGATCTGCCTGCCTCTGCCTTCTGAATGCTGGGATCAAAGGCACGCACTACCACACCTGGTGATTTTGAGGACTAGTGGGGTCCAGACTGGGTTTTGGTCAAGAAAGCAGCACAAGGGCTGTTCTTATTAAGATATGTAGCATCTGACTGCCCTGTTTGCTGACATTAGGGGATGTCTGCAGTTATTCTGATGTTTCTGCTGATTTTTATTCTGGTTATTCTGGTCTTCCCACCCTAAAATCACCCTAAAATTAAGTTTCTCTAGTAAGGAAGATCTTTTCCACTATGTCTTTCTTTTTTTTTTTGGTTTTTCGAGACAGGGTTTCTTTGTAGCTTTGGAGCCTGTCCCGGAACTAGCTCTGTAGACCAGGCTGGTCTCGAACTCCCAAAGATCCGCCTGCCTCTGCATCCCGAGTACTGGGATTAAAGGTGTGCGCCACCACCGCCCTGCTCCACTATGTCTTTCTATATCTGTCTATCACATGGTAAGGAAGTTACAGTGCACATGTGTGTGCAAGGAAGTTCTCTCTCTCTCTCTCTCTCTCTCACACACACACACACACACACACACACACACACGGTCAGGATAAACCCTGAAGAGTCAGTTCTCTCCTAACCTGGAAGGATCCAGCAATCAGACTCAGATTATCAGTCCTGCATGCAAGCAACCGTACCAACAGAGCCATCTCGCCTGCCCAGTGCCTTTACAGTATAAAACGGCGGGAAAGGGCATTTATATTACTTAATTACACCCTTTTTAAAAGCTGTGGTTACTGGGGTGGTCCAGAGGAAATACAGAAGTCAACAACGTGTTTCCAGGAAGCTCTGGCTTTCTGGCTGTCTGTTGCAGGTAGAAAGAAAGGGAACCTAGTGATTCTTCCTTCTGTCTTTATAGCTGGCAGCCGGTGATGCCCCAGGCAGAGGCTCTGACCCTGGATGCTCCTCCCCAGAGGAACATTAGCAAGTTTCCTTCCAACAGATACGAGGTACTTGGTTCTCCTTGTTTCGAACGTGTGGAAATGCTTTGTATTATGAAGTCTATGGGTTTGTTCTCGGAATGAAGGAGTTGCTCAGATTCAGAGGCAGGTGTCTATATGATTGTGACACTTTCCCTGGAAACGGCTGCTCTCCAGAGCCTCTCACTGTGTTCAGGATGCAGTGTTACTTATAGATTCTTATAGTAACCCCGTGAGATCACAGCAACACTGATAAGAAAGCAGGAACTCGGAGGGTAACAGTTGCCCGGCTCCGTGTGCCTCGCACTGACACACTGGGACAAGTCTGTGTGGCCTTCACAACCGGCTCCAGTCTGGTTGTGCTCCATCGGTTACTCCGATCGCTCTGTCACTGGTTGGTTTTGGAGTTTGGGCTTCCTGAGTCTCCGAACTAAGTCACACCCCATATAGATTGGCCTGAATGGGCAGATTTATGGATACTTTAAGCCAGCCTCTCTCTCCGGAGAACAGCAGGGGTGGTCATGGCACAGGGCGGCCACGTGTACGGATATAGCATGTTTTCAGAATTTCCTAACATTTAAACATCTAATTTTTCCCCAGTTGTTAGAGCTCAGGAGCTACGATGAGGAGTATGTCAAAATAAGTGAACTTTTTAAAGCGTCCATGAAATATCACAAGATTGCAAAGATAAAGAGGATATGGAATGAACAACTCTTCCAGGCTTTTGAAAGGTGACATAATCAGACCTCGTTTGGGGCCATGTTATTACGGTAGGCTGAGAGGGGAGTATTCATTTTATTTTATTTTTGCATTTATTTATTTGGGGCGAGGGTGTGGGGCATGCATGCATGTCATAAGACCACTTGCTGGAGACATATCCCGCTCCCCCCCCCCCCCCCCCCCCCCCCCCCCCCCCCCCCCCCCCCCCCCGTGGGTCCAGGAGATTGAACTCAGGCTCCCGTGCTCAGCGGTGGCCCTCTTGCCGGCCCAGTGTTCCTGGTACTGAATCTCCCATTTCTCTACATTAGGAAAGCGTTAATGATGGGGAATAAAACTGAGATGCGCCTGTTTCACGCAACGAGTCGTGTTCATGTGGATTATATCTGTCAGAATAACTTCGAGAGGATTCTATATGGAAGTTTGGAGAACAGATATGGAAAAGGTTTGTGCTGGAGTAGAGCGAGCGAGGATTTCAGCTCCTCACATGCTTTTGTTGAGAAGTTCTTGGCATTGCTCTGTAAACCTGCATGTCTGGACTTCAGTGGCCTTGGGAGAAAAATGAGCTGAGTTACCTTCAGCCTGTGCTGGGCTGTGGGGGCCTCGGCCCTAGTTCTTCTGTCTTGTTTTTTTCTCTGGGAACAACACAAGGGCTTCACACCTGTAAACTGCTCCATCTCTTGGCTATGTTGTCTGCCATTAGGACTTCGAGGAGATGCTTCTTCTTGCCCCGTGTCTGTGTCTGCAGAGCCTTTCAAACTAGCTTAGTACTGACACCACTGGATTCCAGTTAGGAATGGGGAAAGGAGCCTGGCAGTGGTGGCGCGTGTCTTTATTTCCAGCACTCGGGAGACAGTGGCAGGAGAATCTCTATTAGTTCGACGTTAGTTAGCCTGGTCTGCAGAGTGAATTCCAGGACAGTCAAGACCCTGTCTTGAAAAACATAAAACAAAAGGCCCTGGAGAAGAGGCCCCTCCTTATCTCAGCCACGCTGGGTTTTCAGGGGTTTGTCCACACCCAGAATCTTACTCCTCTTTTTGTTGATGAATCATTCACTGTTGGTGGATGTTTAAGGAATACGTATTGATATAGTCAGGCCTGGCAGCACAGTGTAGTATAGAAATTTGTAGTGGCGACCAGACCTATCACAGTGAAAAATGATACAAAATAGCCAGATATGGTCGTATATGCTTTTAATCTCAGCACTTAGGAAGCAAGGGCAGGAAGACCTCTGAGTTTGAGTTTAGCCCGGTTCACAATAGAGTCCCAGGACAACACAGTGAGACCTTGTATATAAAGTAAAGCAATAATAAAATACAGAAGGCATGGCACTCCTTCTGGGAGCCAGAGGCTCGCTGGACCACTGAAACAGAGCTGTAGTTAGCAATCTAGTAAAAAAAGTGAGGGGCTGGGAACTAGGAAGGAGCATAGCAGTGACAGCCGGAGTCAGTGGCCACAGACATGTGGTGGGCTGGTAGATTTGTTTGTATGTTTGGTCACTTTCCAGTTCCTGACTAACTTTGTAAGTTTACAGAGGGATCCTGGATGGACCAATTCTCTTGAAAAAGAGTTTGCTCTTTTGCATTTCCCCCCTCCCCAAGACAGGATTTCTCTGTGTAGCTTTGGAGCCTGCCCTGGAATTTGCATTTTAGACCAGCTGGCTTTGAATTTACAGAAATCCGCCTGCCTCTGCCTCCCGAGTGCTGGGATTAAAGACGTGCACTGCCCGGCTGCAAATCAGTTTGTTTTGATTAAACCTTGGCAGGAGAAACACGAATGACAGACACAGTGAGAGGTGGGGGAGACACAGCAGAGCAGTTCAGGCTCGGTTCTAGCACCTGAGTTTGAGCCTCACAACTCAAGTGAAAAAAAAAAAATCAAGGCATAAATGACATAGGCTTGTGATCTCAGTTCTGGGGAGGCAGCCAGGTAGAGCGCTGGCTCTCACTGACTGGACAATGAGAGATCCATACAGTCGATAGATGTGGATGGCACCTGAACACTTGCACCCCAGGTTGTCCTCTGACTTACATACAAGCGCATGCAGACACTAGGCTGCTTCTCCTGTGAGTTTGCATCATTACACCCTGCAGCCTCCAGAGGGCGCCTTCCCTCAAGGCATTTTTCCTCTTGTCCCTTGGGTCGGGTTTATGACAGCAACAACCCTACTTAACTGTGACTATGGTGTGTGCGTGTGTGCATACTAGTGCATATCTGTTTTTTCCTTTTCCACCCAGTCTGAGTTTCCAGCCCGTGGAATGACATCACCTACATTCAAGATAGGTTATTAAACCTCTCTGGAAATGTTATCATGCCTCCCACCGGACTGGGAATGCAGTTAAATCGATGATGAGGATTAACTCTGTCAGTAAGGCGTTACTGGCAGGTGCTTCATCCATACCAGCATCTGATTCTCTGTGTCCTGTTTTAACCTGTGCTCATTCATAACAATTCTCTACCTTTCTCTGATTATTTCCAGGAAATTACTTTACAAAAGAAGCCATCTCTTCCCACAAAAGTTGTCCATATGATGCCAGAAACAGTGTTATGTTTGTGGCCCGAGTCCTGGTTGGAGATTTCATTGAAGGAAACATGATGTACAATAGCCCTCCTGCGCACTACGACAGCTGTGTGGATAGCAGGTTGAATCCCTCCGTCTTTGTCATCTTCCAGAAAGAGCAGATTTACCCAGAGTATGTGATTGAGTACTTGGAGCCAGAAAGAGACAAAACCTGCATAATTAGTTAGAAATGACGAACACCGCGCCGAAACCATTCTGCCGACTTCTAGGACCAAATCATCCCCAGACAGTAGTTAGACTTTCGCGTTTCCTTGCTACATTACCGAGTGTCTTAAATCAGCCATTCTCAAACTTTTCTCTCTCCAAATTCAGTCCCGGGCTGTACCCCCACAAGAGTGAGGCAGTGTGCTCTTTGTTAAAACTCTCCCTGATGCCAGCGTTTTGAAAAGACTGCGTCGTCTTAACGTTACCAGTCAGGCTGACTTCCGAATTGTCTGGAATCGACTTCGATCTTTCTCATCCCCTCTTTGTTTTTGCTGTTTATGTAGCACCACTTTAGTTTCACTGAAGTTGAATTGGATATTAGTTTGGGAACTTTGATAGTAATGTAGTCCTGTTGATTGGAATAGGGACATAAGACATTGCAGCTATGAGCAGAACGCCTGATGAGGGAAAAGAGTCTCAGAGTTCAATTTTAACGCGATTGAGACTCAAAAGCAGTAGCAATACTATTATGCGACAAAACGGATCTGAGGGGCGCATCGCCTTAGCTCTGCGTTCGCTGGAAAGACAGGCTCCATGGAGCTGACGCTGACACATATCATAAGAGCCCCCACGTATAGTTCAGAAGCAGCTCACTACTTAGGCTCTTGGTGTCCATGTTCTAATTCATGTGATCACAGGGGACACTTCTTGCAGGTCAGACTTTCGTGAGATCATCTGGATTTTAGTAAGATGGAGTTGCAGTACTGGTAACCCCGAGTGCTATTGGCATTTGCAGACAGAGATAGAAAAGGGTCACCAGAAACCAGGAAAGGCCGTCCCTGTTTGAAGGTCGGGCTCGCAAGTCTGGTTTGCTGGTGAGCGCCAAAGCAGTACGCAGAAAACGATGTCCCACATAGCTCTTCCCGTGCTAGCCACATCTGTTTGGAAAACATAGCAGGTGTGTTTTCTAACAGCATTTAGGATGCCTGGACCGATATTTTCTTCCTTACAATGTACGGATCAGGTCTTTCTTCCAATCCTCCTTCCTCAACATTCTATAACCAGTTTCTGCAGTTTCCTGTCCTGTGTTGTTAGTGGCCATTTGGTTAGATGCTTCACTTTGACGGTCTCCACCAGTAACACTGGATAGAGCATTTTTTTAGAGCAGGGCTCTTTTCTAAAAGGGGTGCATGTCACAATTTTTTTAAACTGATTTTTCTTTTTTTTTTTCTTCTTTTTCTCATGTGGAATCTTGTACTTTGGAATACTCCTCCTTTGACCTAGACCATGCTGTGGACATGTAGTGTATCCAACTTCCCAGTAAGCTAACTTCTAGTTCGATATTTACCAGTCGTCTCAGGTTCAACAGGTCCAAAATGGAGCCTTCTATTTTGGGTCAGTTCCTGGTGTGTTTGTCCCCCCACCCCATCCCAAGCCTTAAATAGTGTCACTTGCTCCCTGCTATGCAGCCCAGGCTCCTAGCTTCCCCTAACCTCTTACACATCATAGTTATTTCCAAGTCCATTTTCACCCCCTTCACAAGCCCTTCTGTAGTCCTTGCGGTTCTTAATAGGGTTTCTCTCTAGCCTTGGAGCCTGTCCTGGAACTCACTCTGTAGACCAGGCTGGTCTCGAACTCACAGAGATCCGCCTGCCTCTGCCTTCCAAGTGCTGGGACTAAAGGCTGCGCCACCACTGCCCTGCTTCCTTGTGGTTCTTGATGACTTTTGCACCTGATTCTATTCAGTGGTTCTCAGTGAACTGTTCCCTCCCGTCCCCACAACTAGGCAATATCTGTTTCAATCTCCAGAGTGCGATTCAGACATAGCTTCTCCACATAATTCCATTGATTAAAAAAAATCAAAGTTGATATCATTTAAGAGGGAAATAAAAGGTCATAACTCCGGCACGACTTTACAGTACTAAGACATAATGGAGTCGTCAGATGCCTACATTACCATGAATCAGTGTGAGCTTAGAAGAAAGGAATTGGAGGGACACGTATGGACATTAGAGTAAAAACAATGATGCAAGTCATTTGCAAATGTCAGCTCTAACTGTTCATGGTAAGAACGAAATACCTTCATTGAAATAAAGATACTGCACAAAAGAACAGACAGAGAATGAAGAGATATATTCTTACAGACGAGCTGTAGGTCATACATGAATGTCTGATGAGACATTCAAAACTCGAATAGGGCGCAGAATAATTTCTTATTGTGAGAAACCGCCTAATGTATCGAAAGATAGGTAGTTGGCTCTCACTCACTAGCTAAATCCCAGTAGCGCCCTCCCCCGCCCGCAGTCATGGCAACCATAGACCCTACTAGACCCGTTCATTCTTTTAAAGGTAGATCTTTTTATAACATCTTTTGCCATCTTGAGGTGATTTATAGGTAATACAGTCTACACATGAGCTTATTAAAACTTGGTTTAGCGCCCTACCTGTGTTATAATGGAGATGAAACTTAAAGATGGGAACTTTGTAATGAACACACACTTCAGTGTGTGTGTAAGGGCTCAGGCGTGACTATGCTCTACGCTTTGAAAGAGCCGTCAACTCCATGAATAGGTTTGGACTTAAGAGTCCAGCAGAGGCAACTTCTTGAAATGGGTGAAGTACAGGAAAGTGAGAAATAGAAGGGATGGGTGACACAAACCAGACAGCATTAGGGCACAGCGAAGCAGACCACGCCCCTTATCTGTCTATGGTGAAGGGAAGGGCGGGATCACTTTAATTTAATGATAATAAGACAGGACAGATTACAGTTTGTCTCAGAGAAGACAAGCGTTGTGTCTCTCAGACAAACTGTAGGTCCTGCATAAATGTCCGTTAGGACATTAGACAGTCGCAAAGGAGCAGAAGAGTTTGTGTGTGGGACTGACCTAAACCACACACAGCAGGACGCTTGTTCTGCCTCAAGCTGCGTCTACTCAGTGCCGGTAATAACCTTCAGATAGAAAGCCGACCTCCATCACTCTCGGCACGCTACCGTGAGAACCACTGGACCTTGTTAGTGGCCTTTCTCTTGGTTTCATTCAGCCATTACTACTATTCTGTTTTACTATAGCGTAAGCCAGATCCTTGCTTCAAAAACCCCCGGTTTTTAAACCGCTTTGTGCCTTTGTTACGTCTATCTGTATCAGCCTTGTTTGTGCAATAAAAAGAAAAAAAGTAACTTGCTCTATTTGCCTTCATTTGCTCTGTTTACAGTTATCTCAAAACAAAACAAGAAAAGCCCAACTATAGACACCAGGCTGGAAGGCAAGGTAGACACGGTGACAGATAGCTAAGGCCACAGGCGATTGGCACAGCTGTGGACTACAAACTTAGGGACAGAGAGGGAAGTGTTGGCAACCACAAACGTTCTTTTCCTTCTCTGACCCCAAGGGTGGTAGCAGGGCTAGGTTGAGACACGAAGGTGCATATATTTATAAGCAGAATTATCCTGTTGGCCAATCCTCAAAAGATGGTCTTGAAACCTGGACATGGTAGCAAATACCTTAGAAGAGGCAGGTGAATCTCTGTGAGTTCTAGGCCATCCTGATTGGTCTACATTATTGTGAGTTCTAGGCCAGCCAGGGCTTTATAGTATGACCCTATCTTCAAAACAAAGCCATTGTCTGGTGCCTGGAGAGTGAAGAGTCTACACTATACAAACCATTGGGTTCAATTCGCCAGCACTACAAAAGATACTTGCCTGTAATCTCAGCACTTGGGAGATGAAGTTCAAGGCCAGTCTGGAAGAAATGAGTCTCTTTCTACTTGTTATTTTGGTTTTAGAGGTGGGTGTCATTTTTACTCATCCTTTTTCCTATTATAAACTTGTAATAGAGAGAAGACGAGAGCAATGTGCAGGGTAGAGCACATTTGACAAAGGGAGGCCAGAGCTTCCATGACTCGGGCTTCAGTGTCAGCAAGGCATAAAACCCTCATCGTTGTCAAAGCACTTGGGAGGCAGAGGCAGGTGAGTTCTGTGAGTTCGAGGCCAGCCTGGTCTATAGAGCGAGTTCCAGGATAGGTTCCAAAGCTACATAGAGAAACCTTGTCTTGACAAACAAACAAAAAACAAGTTTGTTATTCTTGTTTGTGCAGATATGTCCTCTCCTCATTGTCTTTTATTTTTGAAACTTTTATTTGTATTTCATGTATATGGATGTTTTGCCTGTACACCACATGCATGCCTGCTGTCCTCAGAGGTCAGAAGATGTTCTGAGCTGCCATGTGGGTGCTCAGAATCAAACCAGGGTCCCTGCGCTCTTAATTCACTAAGCCATCTTCCCAACTCTTCCATTTTGTTTTTGAAGACAGTCTCACACTATAGCCCAGGACAGCCTTGAACTGAACATTCCTCTGGCCTCAGCCTTCCAAGGGTTAGGGCTACAGTTGTGAGCCTCCCCTCCAGGAGGCTCTTTTTTTTTCTTTATTTCTATAAACAACCCCAGAGAGGAGGGTCATACAGTGCCCCTTTCAGAAGCTCGTTTTCTGTGAGACAACTGCATCTGTTCATTTTGCATGTCTTTACAATAATCCCTCTGATCAGTCCTCTGGGTGAGAGCTGTAGGCGTCAGCGCATTGGGTATTCCAGCCTTTCTCTAGCAGGGCCGGCAAGCTCACTCCCTCTGCCGCAGAAGACCTTAGGTAGAGAGTTCAATACAGTTGCTAGTATCAAAGACAGGGGCCACTGCTGCTTTCTGGTTTTTTATCTTTCTCCACCCATTTCTTTAATACCGATCCTTACCCATCCATGTTTCTCTCAGTAGACACTTTTAGGAGCTGAGGATTGAGACCAAGAACACAGAGAAGATCTCTGTTTGCGTCAACTTGAACTCTACCAACAAGCACAGAAAAGAGAGAAAAAAATGTCAGCTGTATGGCTCCATGCAGAGACAGGGAGCCTACTTTATACTGGTTATCACAATGAGGGATAACCTGGAACTGCTTGACACAGAGACACTCGGGCCGAGGGAATCTGAAAACTGTTTAGTGGCTTCTTTGCATTTACATGGAATCAATTCTTTCAGGCTGAGAAGCGCCTGGGAAGGTTAGCGGCTCGGCTGACTGAGTCCCTCATCTGCCGTTTTCATCTTTGTATCCTGTCACCTCGTTAGCAGGCGATCAATAAACGTCCCATAGATGAGTGGCGCATTGAGCAAAATGGATAGATGTATAACGCATGTACAGGTTTGGATTGGTGCCACCCAACAGAAGTATAAAGCGAGTCAAATATGGAATTTTCTCTTAGGTAGATTAGGAGAGGCAATGAGGAGGCTGAGGAGGCGGCTCAGCTGTTAAGGAGCTGTTGTCCCAGAGGACAGGGTTTGGTTCTGAGCATTCACGTCAGGTAGCTCACTACTCTTAACTCCAGGGAATCTGTCACCCTCTTCTGTCTTCCATGGGGCACATGGGACAAACACACATTTTAAAAATCTTTAAGAAGAAGAAAATTAAACAGAATCGTCCCAAGACTTTGTTACTGAAATATATCACAAGCAGTCTTCACTGTTTTCAAATCATGTATTTTATTTATTTAATTTTACTTTTATGGATTCTTTGTGGACTTCACATCACGTATTCCGACCCCACTCATCTCCCTGTCCCCTCACATCCGCCTTCTGCTCTTGCAACCTCCCCCAAAACAAAACCAAATTTAAAAGAAAAACCAAACAAAACAAAGAACCAAAACCAAAACAAAAGCAACAGCAAAGAAAAGGAAGAATCTTGTGGAAGCTGTAGTGTGGCCCAGTGATCACAGTGCACCCTTTAGTCCGTTCATCTTTACTTGTAAGTGTTCATTGCTATGAGCCATTGGTCTGGTTCAAGGTCTCTGGCTACTGCTACACCACCAGTAAGGGGCTCACTGGGGCTCCTCTTGGATATCCTGTTGTTGACCCGTGTCATGGAGATCCTGCTGTTTTGGGTCTGTAAGTTCGTCCCCTTCACATGCTCCAACAGTTCATAGATTTGGTGGATGGGCCAGCTCAGCCCTGGTTCCGGGCCTGGGTTGGTCAGCTCGCTGGCTTGCAATCATCCTTACCACCAGATGAGCTCTCCAGCACTACCTAGGCTAGCTCACCCAATGCAGCCTAGAGCAAGGAGCAGGGCCAGTTCTGCTCTCCGCCCTCAGATTTGGGCCCCCCTCACTCATATCTCCAAGGCCAGCTCTACTGTTTTGCCCTGGCAAGGTGTAGGGCCCTCTCTCCTGATGTTGTAGGGGGCATTCAAGGGAGGCAGTGTGGAGTCAATGCTCCTGCTTTCATGCCCTCAGAGCTGGCTCACCTGCACCCCAACAATAGGGTCAGCTCTACTATGCTGCCCAGACAGGTAGCAGAGGCTGCTTTCTCAGGCTGCAGCCAATGAGGGTCGGGGCTAGCTCTTCTACTCTTGTGACCCCAAAGCCAGCTCTCTCACCTGCCACAGGTGGTAATGGGTAAGGCGGGGGAGGGCACTTTCCCCTCATCCATGCCACCACATGGCAGATGAGGGCAGGCAGGGTCAACTCTCCTGCTCTTATGCCCTCAGGGATGGCTCGCCTGCATCCCCACCACAGGGTCAGCTCCAGTGTACTTCCCAGGTGAGGTACACTGGTGAGGGGTGGGGTCATCTTTCCTGAGTATGTGTGTGTGTGGGGGGTGAGCTCTCCCCTTAGGGGTAGGGCCACCTCTCCTACTGTGGTATCCAGGGAAGGGCAGGACCAACCACCCCACGTTCCAATGGCCCCCCTGTGCTAATATGGGCCATAGACATCACCACAGACCCCAGCTGCAGCAGGACCACGGACCCAGACATGGCCCTCGACAGAAGCTCAGGCCCAGAGGCCACCATGATCCCTAAGATCAGCATGGCGCAGACAGTAGCATGGCCCCTGGGGCATCAATATGATCCCAGGTGGCTGGCCTGACCCCGGACATATGCAGAGCCCTTGGGGGCAACTGGAGCCATGGACACCACCCCAGCCCCGGCCCCCATAGGGCCACGGACCCAGACACGGCCCTAGACAGCAGCCTGTACCCGGGAGTCTCTGTGTGCCCCATGTGGCAGCACCCGCCATCCAGGTCAGCATGGCCCCGGGGGTGGCAGAGTTCTGAGACACTGACAGACCCTGGGCCTCCACATGGCTCTTGGTGACAACAGAAACCCTGGATGTCAACTCAGACCTTGGCTACTGTAAGGCCACAGACCCATACACGGCCCTCTGCAGCAGTCCTGGGCTGGATGACACCATGCCTCCAAGTGAGTGTGCAGGTCACTCAGATCAGGATGTCCCTGGTGGCAGCATGGCCCTTGGAACCCCTCATAGTCACTGGCTGTGACCCAGAGACCCCAGGCAATGTGGGCCATGGATGTCAATACAGACCCTGGCTGTGGTAGGACACAGACCTAGTCATGGTCCTAGGGCAGCAGCCTGGGCCTGGATATCACCATGGTCCCAGGTGGCAGTGCAGGCCATCTGGACTGGCATGGCCCCCAAACCAGCATGACCCTCAGATACCAACATGGCCCCAGGTGGCAACCTTGATCCCTGACATCAGCACAGTCTTCAATAGTCTCAGGAGCCACAGATATCAACACAGACCCTGGATGAGGCAGGCTCATAGACCCAGACATGGCCCTCCTCTGCAGCCCTGGTCTGGACAATACCATGACCCCAGTTGACAGTACTGGCCAACTAGATCGGCCTGGCGCTGGTAACAGTGCAGCCCTTGAACACCAACAAGGTCACATGTTGCGACCCAGACCCTGGGCCTCCATGCGGGCCCTGGCAACAACATGGGCCAGGGACATCAACACAGACCCTGGCTGCGGCAGAACCACAGACCCAGGTTGTCACTCTGGCTCCCAGTGGCCAGGCAGGCCACCCAGATTGGTACAGTCCCCAAGGCAGCATGGCCCTTGGACACTGATGTGGCCCCACCACAGGTCTCTGTACAACTCCCAGTGACACTGGAGCCGTAGACATAAATACAGGCCTCTTGTCTGCTTGAGGGCCTCAGATCAATACTGAGCCCTTGGTCATAGCCCAGGCCCGGGCATCTCCCTGGTCTTGGGTGGCCAGCTGGCCATTCACATTTGCCTGTTTCTCACCACCCTCACCTCTCCAGATCTGCCTCTCTTCCCAGCCCATGAACCGTTCCACGTCTCCCTCTCTTCCACCTCCCTGCCTTGTACTTTCTCACCACAATGGTGCCCAACTGTCCAACATCAGGACTCACGGTTGGGTCATAGGTGGTGCTTGGTTGAATACTGCCCATCCCAGCCACAAGGGATGGCACAGATCTTTCCCATGGTCAGGCCTAGAGACCTTGGTCGATACTTGTTAAGATGGTACCTGATTGTGTGGTGCTAGAGGCACCAGCGAGGCTCCTGGTTGATTGTGACCTCTGCAGACCCAGAAATCTTTGGGGTTGGGGCACCATCTGTGTCCATCGCTGATTCTACAGTAATCACTTTAAAATAAGATTCATTGTTTTATGGGTATGAGTATTTTGTCTGTATATGCATGGTGTGTGTGTGTGCCTGGTGCCCTTGGAAGTCTGAAAAGGGTATTGTGTCCCCTGGGACACTAACCCCTGTCCTCTGTAAGAGCAACAAGTACTTACTGCTGAGTCAACTCTCCAGCCACGCTTTTGAGTCATATAAAATTGAGATTGTTTTTGAGATAGGGTCTCATGTAGAACAAGGTGTCCTCAAACTAGATATATTGTGGAGGATGACCTCAAACTCCTGATCTTCCAGGGTCAACCTACCCACTGCTAAGATCACAGGCAAGACCACCAGATCCAGCTCCGGAATGGAACCCAGTACTTCCTTAATGTTAAACTGCCTACAGAGCTATAGCCCTAGCCCCAAGCTGAGATTCTTTCTCTCCCATTTTAAATCTAGTGTGTGTTTCACGTCTCAGTTGGGACCGACCACATTTCAAAAGCAACAGGCAGCCACAGATGGCTAGTGGTTACCTCTTCGGAGAGGTTCTCCACCGACACCAGGCATCTCCTTACCGCTTTACCAGCTTTCAGAAAATATTTAAACTTTATCTATTATGCTTGTGCGCAGTGTCAGCATCTATGTATAACGTGTGTGTGTTAGTGCAGATCCGTACATGAGGAGGCCAGAGAGTAGCTTTCCGGACTTGATTCTCTCTTTCCGCCATAGGTTCCAGAGACAAAACGCAGATAGGGGCCTTTTACCCCCTGAGTCGTCACTGCTGCCTCCTTGCTAGGTTTTTTTGAGTCAGGGTGTCATGTAGCCGGGGCTAGCCTCCAACTCCTATGTACCCGACGCTGGTCTTGACCTCTGGTTCTTCCAACCTCCACCTCCCAGGCGCTGGCATTACAGGCCTGTGCCACCAGGCTGGGTCCACCACTTTCCCGGTTTGTAGTCTTTGCAGCCCTCCCGGGTACCTGCATCAGACCCAGGAGCCTGGAAGGCTGGGGCGTCTGAGGCCCAGCATCCTAAGGCCCGGCCCCCCCCCCCCCCCCCCCCAGCCCCCAAGCCCCCNCCCCCCCCCCCCCCCCGACAGCTCACAAGCTCCAGTGGCGGTCGTGGCGGGGAGGAGCCTGCAGGCCCCGGGCTGGCGGGAACGCGCGGCGCGATCTCCGCGGACCATGGCGGACCTCACAGTGTGCGCGTTCCTCACCAAGGTTCTGTGTGCTCACGGCGGCCGCATGTTCCTGCAGGACCTACGCGGCCACGTGGAGCTGTCGGAGGCGAAGCTGCGGGCGGTGCTGCGGCGCGCGGGCCCCGAGCGCTTCCTGCTGCAGGAGGTGGAGCTGCGCGACGGCCCGTGGGACCCGGAGGCCGAGGTGGCGGTGGGCGCGGGCTCGGGCTCGGGCGGCGGCGCCACGGCCTGCAGGGTGGTGGCCGTGTCCTCCGCCCGCCTCTGCGCCCGCTATCAACGCGGGGAGTGCCAGGCCTGCGACCAGCTTCACTTGTGTCGCCGTCACATGCTGGGCAAGTGCCCCCACCGCGACTGCTGGTGAGGGGTGGAGTCCTCAGTCCCCACTGGGGCGGTGGGTGCGGGCGCGCCCTCCGGATGCTGCTGGGCTATCCGCGGGCGGGAGGGGACAAAGGCCTTTGGCGCAGGCCGCCCTGTGCTTCTCTTTGTCGGGTGTGATATGAAAGGTCCTCTTCACTGAGGTTTATTAGTCACCTCCTCCAAAAATTTGCTGTCCCTACCTACCCCCAGCATGCTAGGATGCAACACGGCAACAACCAAGTTAAACCCGTTGTTGCGACTTTTGAATTCACTTATGTCAAGAGCCACATTGAGGGACATCTGAGGGCAAAGAATTGGACCACCAGCCCCTTGCCTCTTCTTGGCCTGGGCTTCTAACTGCTCTGAACTCTCTAGGTCTACCTGCGCTCTGTCCCATGATATCCACACACCCATCAACATCCAAGTCATGAAAAACCGTGGGCTTTTTGGCCTCAATGAAGCGCAGCTTCGAATCCTGCTTTTGCAGAACGACCCCTGCCTTTTCCCAGAGGTGAGTCCCTGAGAAGCAGCCATCCTACCCCCAACTGTGGTAACTCTTTCTCTCACTGATCTTTCTATTCCTCCATGTTTGTTTTGCTTGTTGAGATAGGCTCTTACATAGCCCAGATGGCAGTGAACATTGTTTTTAGCTGATGCTGCTCTTTCTTCTGCTAATCCACCTCCCAAGTGCTGAGGTTATAGGCAGTCACCTCCCATCACCACTTTAGATGTTAATTCTAATTGTTTTGATGCTCTTTGATTTGGTTCCAGACACGTAAAAAGTACCCCTTTAATTGCTGTCATGGTGAAATTAACACATTTGTGAGGCTGGAGAGATGACTCAGTGGTTAAGAGCACTGGCAGCTCTTCCAGAGGATCCCAGTTCAATTCCCAGCACCCACAACTGTCTGTAACTCCAGTTCCAGGGGATCCCAGCCCCTTCACACAGACATACATGCAGACAAAACACATTGCACATGAAATAAAAATAAATAAATAGAAATGAACACGTTTGTTTCTATTTATGTGAAGAATTTGTTAACAAAATAATAGGGCTGGAGAGATGGCTCAGTGGTTAAGAGCATTGCCCGCCCTTCCAAAGGTCCTGAGTTCAATCTGTAATGAGGTCTGGTGCCCTCTTCTGGCCTGCACACATACACACAGACAGAATATTGTATACATAATAAGTAAATATTTAAAAAAATAATAATCTCAAATGAAAAATTTTGAAGCTACCAATAAAAAGTTTTTAATCTGGCATGATCATCCTATCATAGACATTCGTCTCAGGCAGGAATGTTGGGCAGACACATAGCTCCAAGATGTCCCCTTCTACAGCCTGAGACATTCTTTGAGGGACCTTGGCTTAGATGAAATCAGATCCCTGGTGTCAATGCAGAAAGGAATTTTAGGGAGAGCTCATTCAAGTAGGGTTTATTAATAAACTTTAAAAATTTGATGTATTTGTTGGGATGGTGATGGCACGCGCCTTTAATACCAGTACCTTGTAGGCAGAGGCAGGTGGGTTTCTGAGCTCGAGGCCAGCCTGGTCTACAAAGCAAGTTCCAGGACAGCCAGGACTACCCAGAGAAACACCGTCTTTAATATCTGCCGCTGCCTCCACAAAAAAAGCAAGAAGGCTAAAAGGTAGGTGAGCGTGATGGCGTAAGCCTGTAATTCTCCAGAGGCTGAGGCGGAAGGTGTGAGCATGGAGGGCCAGCCTGTGCTACATAGCAAGCTCCTGACTTGAAAACAAAGCAAACCGAAAAACAAACCCAAACCAAGATAAAACAAAGGCAAATTGTGGCAAGGATGTTACGAACTCTCATACGTTGTTGGCAGGAATATAAATTAGCATGAATATTGTTCATCCTAGTATGGAGGTTCCCTAAAAAACAAGAATGGGATAGGCTTGGTGACTTACGCTTGTAATCCTAGCACTCAGCTAAGACAAAGGGATAACCACAGACCTTGTCTCAGCACAAACCAAACCAAAACACAAGGGCCAGAGAAAGCTCAGCATCTAAAGTGCTTGCCTAGCATGGGTAAAGTCCCGAGTTCAATCCCCAGCACCACATAAAAACCAGGTCTGGAGCCGCTTCTGATCCTCCTGCCCCTGGCTCCCTAACAATATTGCAGGGATGGGCCAGCATGCAGTGCTGGGGATCAAACCCAGGACTCTAGACAAGCTCTCTACCAACACCCGTGTTGGGCAGTTTACCTGTTCTTTTTGTTGTTGTTGTTGTTTTGAGACAGGGTTTCTCTGTATAACAGCCCTGGACATCCTGGAACTAGCTCTTGTAGACCAGGCTGACCTTGAACTCACAGAGATCCTCCTGCCTCTGCCTCCCAAGTGCTGAAATTAAAGGTGTGCATCACCACTACCCAGCTGGTCAGTTTACCTGTAACTTTGGCTCCAGAGAATCTTATGCCTTTGGCCTCTATGAGTATCTGTGCTCACATGCGTGTACTCCTACACAGACTCACACATATACACAGTTTTTTTAAAAAAAATAGTGTTAAGTATTTTCTTAAATGCCAAACCTCTCCACCAATGCAAATAATTCCAATCAAACCATATTAAACTGAACTAAAAGACACCCATGTTTAATAAATGACCTTACTTCTAGGTGGCCCCTGGGGAAAACATGGAAAGGGAAAGAGAGGGAAGGAGAGACCTTGCAAAATCTGGAGACCACATGTTCATTCTCGGGGGGGGGGGGCAGTTTAAATAGCCTGTGGAAGTGGTCCTGGCCTTCCCTGGGGAGGGGTTACTGTTTGATAGGCTTTCTTGACCTTCCCTTGGAAGGGCTCAGCATTTGGTGGGCTCTCTCCGAGGTGGAGTTTGGATTGAGGCAACTCCCAGGGGAGGGAGCTTATGCCAGGAAGTAGGGTGAAGCCCCCAGTCACACAGTCCGGACTTTTTGTATAAAGGGGTGTTAGGGAGCTGAGGTGTGGTGGGATAGCCTGCAGTCATCATGCTGGGGCAGAGGGGACAGGAGAACCTGGGGCTGATCAGCCATCCTGTCCAAATCAGTGAGCCCCAAGTTCCATGAGAGACTCTGTCTCAGTAAAGAAGAGGGTGATTAGAGAGAGACAGCCAGTGTTGACCTCTAGCCTCCACATGCGCCCAGGCATACACGCGTCCCTCCCCCAAAGATGCCATCAAACTTTTAATGTAGCTAAAGAAGTTCTAGTTCATTCGCGTAAAGATAATAGTGAAAACTCACATCTCAAACATGACCCTCATTCCTGCCTCAGGTCTGTCTGCTGTACAACAAAGGTGGTGATGTCCTTTATGGCTACTGCAACCTCAAGGATAAATGCAACAAGTTTCACGTCTGCAAAAACTTTGTCCGGGGCGAATGCACACTGAAGACCTGCAAGCGGTCCCACCAACTCATTCACGCTGCCACCCTGAAGTTGTTAGAGGACCAGGAACTGAATGCTTCAAGTGTCGTGAACTTCCAGATAATCTCTGTCTACAAACACGCGAAGCTGCACAAGATGCTTGAAGATAAAGGTAGGCAGAGAACCATCAGCGGGGAGGTGCGCTAAGGTTCTGGACTGTGTAGCGAGAGGAGCAATGAGTGGCCTGGAAGTAGGTGCTGCACACTCAGGTCCTTGATTACAGCAGCAAGTGCTTTTAACTACTGAACCATTTTTTCCTGCCCCAGTTAACGTTTTATGATATGGAAATGTGATTCTAACGAAGAAGATTTTCCAAGTTTGAAACTTGCCCAAGTATTTGAACATGGTTACTTCTGGGCCAATTGGGGGTGAAGAATTCGGTAGAATTGTCTTAATTCAGCTGGGAACAGGGGAGGGGGATAGCAGGGGAAGAATAATGTACACATGATTCTCTATTGTCAACCTGAACTAAAGTTTTTCTATTTTCATTTTTAAGTAATTTTGACCACGTTATGGGCAACAGACTAGAAATAAAATTGCATATCTCAGAAAGGGCTAGAGAGGTGGCTGGGCCTTTTAGAGTCTTTGGTGCTCTTGCAGAGGACCCAGGTTTGGTTCCCAGCACCCACATGGTGGCTCAGCCATCCTAACTCCAGTTGTATTGAATCTGACACCCTCTTCTGATCTCTGCGGTCTCTGCATACATGCACATGGTGCACTTACATACATGCAGGCAGAACACTCTTACACATAAAATAGAAGCACATAATTGTTTTTAAGTCTGTCTTAGTCACTGTTCTATTGCTGCAAGGAGACACCGTAACCAAGGTGACTCTTACAAAAGAAAGCATTTAACTGGGGTCTTGCTTACAGTTTCAGAGGCTTAGTCCATTATCATTGCAGGGAGCTTAGTGGCTGGCGCAGCTGGCATGGTATTGGAGAAGTAGTTGAGAGCTATATCCTGATCCACAGGGAGAGAGAGAGAGACATAAAGAGAAAGAGAGAGAGAGAGGGAGAAAGAGACAGAGACATGAAGAGAGAGAGAAAGAGAGAGGGAGGGAGAGAGAAAGGGAAACAGAGACTGAGAGAAAGAGAGAGACTGGGTGGGCCTGGCATGTGCTTTTGATGCCTCAAACAAAGCCCACCCCTAGTGACACATTTCCTCCAACAAGGCCACACATCCTAATCCTTCTAATCTTATCAAAGAGTTCCACTCCCTGCTAAGTAAGTAGTCAAATACAGGAGCCTAGGGGGGGCCATTCTTATTCAAACCACTGCAAAGTTGCTTGGGGAGCCACTTTGTTGTAACTCTAAGCACAAGTCTGATCTGGGTGTGGACAAAATGGCATTAGCTTACCATCTTTTTCCACTAAATTTAATATCAGAAGTATCTGCCGCTTTGTCTTTCTGACTGCTTATTTTTATTTATTTATTGTTTTTGATCCAGTCTACCCCATAACAGAAAGCTCATCTCTCTTCTTCCTTTCAGACAGCGAGACCTCTGCTGGGCACTCACAAGGCATCGAGAAGCAAGGGGCTCCTGGGGCTGGGGCTGCAGAAGCCAGGCCTGTCCCTGCTCAATCGCCCAGGAAGCCCCAGTAAACCTTAAAGAGTACAGAGGATATGAGAAGCAGCTTGTCCATCTTGGAGGATCAGAAGCAAGATTTCTGCTGAGCTGGAGTTTGTAGCTGTTCTCTCTTTCCTGACTTAATAGCATTGGTAACTTAATGCCTTTCCAGGGTGGAAAGGAAACTGCACTTGTGGGTGAGGTTGGCCCTGGAGCGGGCAAAGAGAGGGTAAAATTCTGAGCACAGTGGGGATCAGTCCAGGGCAAATCCTGAAGCTGTGACCTCTGTCTGCAGTTCTCGAGTGCCTTTCCAGCCCCGGCATGGAGGGCAGGTTCCCACGGACATTTCCTAGACTCCCTTCACACGCTTGCATGGTAGACACCACAGAGTCTGTATACTCTGCGTCTTACTACTTGGGTTTGTACATAATCCCTTTTGCACAGAATTGTTTACATAGTTGAATTGCCTCCCTTATTCTGGTGTATTTCAATACTCATAACGTTTGAATATTTCATTTTGTATCAGATGTATTTGTGTCTTGTTTTGTATGGAGTTTAAGAGCCATTTCATACCTTTGCTTGGCTTGTAGGTGCAAAACAATGCTATCCTTTGATGCACATTTCTTTAACTATCTGTGCAGATGAGTGGGCTCTTCTGCCCCTTCTTTTTGTATGTCTTGATTTCGTGAATTTTCTATATGTTGCATTTGTTGCTGGGGCCCTCTGGGCTATCATCCACACTGTGTCCATAATATTCAACTTTATGGGTCCATCCCCAGTCAGTATCACAGTTAATACTCTTTGGTCTCTCACCAGAGTTTCTACCTCACCCCAGCCAATTCTCATCTCTTACTGAGCCGACCAGAGCTCAGCTGCTATACCTTGAAGGATGTGTAGTTCAGTTCACTCCTTCCTCCAGTTGTATCTGTCACTTTTGTGGATAGGGACAGGTCATCACACACACACACACACACACACACACACACACACACACACACTTTGTCTATTCTAAGGTCATTCCTTCCTTCCTCCAGCCCGTCTGTCTCCACTGTTCTCATCTTGTGACTTGTAGATATTCATGTTCCCCAATGTCGGTGTATAAAGAGAAGGTTTGTGTTTCTTTCCATAATATGACCTTTGAAAAATAGGGGCAATTCAGTAAGTTTTCATAACGCCGAACTTACCTTGTTTAGAGAAACTTTTATCATGAGAGGAGGGATGTAAAAATGTCCTTTCCAAATGAAAAAATCAGTTTCCTCTTAATGGGCAGTAAACTCAACAACGTAGGTCTTTGCACTATGGTTGTCAACAACAGTATTTCTGAAATTGTGTTTTACAGTCTTTCTTTTTTAAATTTCTAGTTGTGACTTCTTTCCTAATGGTATTTGTTGTGCCTGTGTGCTGGGATCAAACCCAGGGTCTTGTCTATGTGAGGCAAAGTCCTTGACCAGCAAGATACATCTAAGTCCTGGGACTAAACTTTGAAAGAAATTTAGGCCAGTCAAGGTTGTATATGCCTTTAATCCCAGCACTACAGGAATAGAGGCAGGCAAGTCTCTGTAAGCTCAAGGCTACCCTGATCTACATAGTGAGTTCCAGGCTAGCCAGAGATACATAGGGAGACCCTGTCTCAAAAAGAAACAATTTATTATTTATTTATTATTAGTAGTACTTATACTTTGTCATTCTCTTGTATATATTTGCTGTAAGCCACCCTAAGTCCTCAGAGGAATGCTCAGTGCATATCCTTTACATCAATAGAGGTGGTAGACTTTTACATCGTTGTTTTTGCATCCACCACCATTGTGCTCTTACAGAGAATGCTTATTGGTCTGTAGTCATTGTTGCAATATGTTATTGAAGTCTCTAATATTCCATTTTAATGTTCTCTTGGCATTTAGTCTACAGAATTGTCTTCTTGTATGTGTGTGTGATACTGGGAGTGTGCTCATGTGTGCTAGACAAGTGCTCACCACTGAGCTGTATCCTCAGCACTAAAATGGTCTGTAGCTGTTACTGGACCAAGTCTGGCTGCCACCCCCATGACAGGCGAGTGAGGTTAAGAGGTGGTACTGAGACAAAGCTTCTTAGAAAGGGAGGTTGGGCTGTTCCAGAGTCTCTTCTGCTGGGGAGCTAATTTGGGGTCGGTTTATTCAAGTGGTGATGGCTGGCCAGGTAGTGCGCACTCACTGCCTAGTCTTGGGGTGTTTTTCACTTCTACAAGTCTCAGAAACAAATGAGTATTTCCTTGGGCTTTACTTTTCAAATTAGTTCCACAGCACACGGCTGGAGGTAAGAGAAACAATGCCACCAGAAGGTGGTGGCGCATGCCTCTAATCCCAGCACTCCGGAGGCTAAGGCAGGTGGATCTCTGAGTTCGAAGCCAGCATGGTCTGCAAAGTGAGTTCTAGGACAGCCAGAACTGTTGTTCTATGGAGAAACCCTGTCTTGGGGGGAAGCGGGGGGGGGGGGGGGGAAGAGTTCAGTGCCAGCTTTTGTAGCACAGTGGGCTGAGGCCTGCCCGGCCACTAGAAATCCTGTCTCAAAAAAACAAACAACAAATGGTTGTTAGTTTTAAATTCCTTATTAGGAGAAGAGAAATACTCTATTCTTATTTGTTGGAAGCCGAAAGCTTGATAAAATGAATCAATCTCTTAATGGAATATTATTTTAATCACTTGCATGATTGATCGCATTAAATGTTTTTAGGATATTAAAACATCCTTAAATTCTTGTTGTAAGCTTTGCCTGGTTGTGGCATATATTCTTCTAATGTCATTTTTTTCTCTTTGCTACCCATCAGTTCATTCATAAATAAAAATCATTTATATTTTATGGCATATATAGTGATTTTCTTTTTAATTTTATTGGTATCTGGTCAAAGTATAAATTTTATTTTACGTAACTTTACAGCTTCTGTTAATTGGTTCATGATTTATTAATTTGACTTTTTTATTCAGGGTTTCACCCTGTATAAAAGGTGACCTGGGGCTCCTGATCCTCCTGCCTCAAATTCCCAGGTGCTGGGGTTAAAGGTGTAAGCCATCACTCCCAGCTTCGTTTTCATTTTAAAATTTATTTATTTTTAGCTTGGCTTAAGCCTTTAATTCCGGCACTTGGGAGGCAGAGGCAGGTGGATCTGTGTGAATTTAAGGCCAACCTGGTCTACAAAGCAAGTTCCAGGACAGCCAGAGCTGTGACACAGAGAAACTCTGTCTTGAAAAACAAAAAAAAAAAAAATTATTTTTATTATATGTGTATGCGCACTTTCATGAGTTTATGTGTATCACATGCATGCAGATAGCCACAGAGGCAAGAAGAGGGCACTGGATTCCCTGGAGCTGGAGTTACAGATGGTTGTGAGCCACTGTGTGGATGCTGGGAACCACCTCAGGTTCTGCACAAGAGCAGCAAATGTTCCTGATCACTGAGCCATCTCCAGTGTTCAAAGGTGTGGCCTTTGGAAGTGGATTAGATGCCGAGGACTCTGGCCTCATACATGTATTCACATGTTTATGGGTTCAAAGCATACTGGGCTATTGGGAGACATGGAAACTGAGACCTGGGCCATAGATGGAGAGCAGACCCTTCAAGGGCCTATTATGTTCCTTCTTCCTTCATCTCTTTCCTCTCAGTTTCTTGGCTGCCATGAACAGAGCAGCTTTGTGCCACCATATGCTCCCACGATGTTCCGCCTCACCACAGGTCCAGAAACGGCAGAGCCAGGTGACCGTGGGCTGAAACCTTTGACTGTGAGCTAAAAGAAAGCTTTCCTCCTTCCAGCTGATTTCCTCGTCTGCCGCAGGATGGGACGCTAACTGATGCAATGCAGATGAGTTAAGAAAGTCATAATTGGGCTGGAGAGATGGCTCGGTGGTTAAGAGCACTGACTGCTCTTCCAGAGGTCCTGGGTTCAATTCCCAGCACCCGCAGGACAGCTCATGACTGTCTGCAATTCCAGTTCCAGGGGACCTAACACTCATGGCAAAAAACAATACACATAAAAAATTAAATTTAAAAAAGGAAGTAATAATTAACCATAATTATTTAGGGTATAAAGACAAGTATGCTGGCTGGTGAGATGGTTCAGTGGGGAAGGCCACTTAACCACCAAGCCTGAGTGATTCCCAGAACCCACATGATGGAAGGCGAGAACTGACTTCTACAAGTTGCCCTCTGACCTCCATATCTATATATCTATCTATATATCTATATATCTATATATATATATATACTCATAGGTAGCATGTGATAGAAAGAGAGGGAGAGAGAGGTAATCATTGCTAATTTGTTAAATATTTTTAGCTTTTCTCATACATCTAATCTTAGATATTGAGGCTATATCTGCCTATTTTGGGTGTTTTAAGCAGTTCCCTGTATTATTGAAAGCATTGGCAGTTTTATTAGATGGTTGTGTTGCACCTTTGTGTGTCATGGAATCATAGTTCTATTGTTGGATGCTTATTCGCATCACTTTAGTCTTTAAGGCAGTGCCTATACTTGTTATTTTCGTAGAACACATTTCAAGGTGTAAATAGATCATACCCAAAGATAGTGGGTATTGTAAGGCTTCACAGAGGATCTCAGAATTGCCTTCTAGAGTAGCTAGTGTCTTTCCAAAGATAGTGGGTATCGTAAGGATTCACAGAGGATCTCAGAATTGCCTTCTAGAGTAACTAGTGTCTGCCCATCAATGGCATGGAAAGTGCCTGTCTCGGATCTCTCTGAAGCGTGCTTTTGGCATGTTCTCATGAAAGACATAGTACACTTTGTTTCCTACATCGTTGTTCCAAGTGATATAGATTACATATAGCATAATACAATATAGTATTTTCTTTTATATGTATTTTTCTATAATAATTATGCTTTTCTTCTGTAAAAGTCAATGAAGTGTTTAAATGTTTAAAAAGTTACAAAACTAGCCAGGGATGGTGGCGCGTGCCTTTAGTCCCAGCACTTGGGAAGCAGAGACAGGCAGATTTCTCTGAGTTCGAGGCCAGCCTGGTCTACGGAACAAGTTCCAGAACAGGCTCCAAAGCTACCAAAAAACCCTGTCTTGAAAAACAACAACAACAACAAAGTTACACAACTGAGCATGGTGAAGCACGCCTTTGACCCCAGCACTTGGGAAGCAGAGGCAGGAGCATCTGTGTAAGTCTGAGACCAGCCTGGTCTACATAGTCAGTTCCAGGATAGCTTAGACTACATAGTGAGAGCCTGTATCAAATGAACAAAGTTGCTGGCAGAGGTGTTCGTTCGTTCCTGGTTGCTCAGACCTAAAATAATCACACAGAGACTATAATATTTGCAATATTGTTTGGCCAATAGCTTAAGCATATTTTATAGCTAGTTCTTTGTTTTATTTTATTTTCGAGACAGGGTTTCTCTGTAATTTTTGGTGTCTGTCCTGGAACTAGCTCTTGTAGACCAGGTTGGCCTCGAACTCACAGAGACCCACCTGCCTCTGCCTCCCGAGTGCTGGGATGAAAGGCATGCGCCACCACCACCCAGCTATACCTAACGCTTATATCCTAAACTAACCATCTCCATTAATCTGTGCATCACCACAAGGTTGTGGCTTACAGGCAAAGTTTCAACAGGCTCCAGCAGAGGCATCTGTCTCCTGTGGTGGCTACATGGCTTCTCCCTGACTCTGCCTACTCTCTCTATATATCTTCTCTATCCTGCCTATATTCTGTTAAGCCACTGGCCAAAAGCAGCTTCTTTATTAACCAGTGGTATTCCCAGCATACAGAGGGGATCCCCCCATCACAAAATTACAGCTCAGATTCTGGATAAGGGACTGAGAACTAATTTCTAAGTGTGAGTGAGAACGGAACAAAAAGGAATGAAGGGGGCTGGAGAGATGGCTCTGGTTAAGAACATTGCCTGCTCTTCCAAAGGTCCTGAGTTCAATTCCCGGCAACCACATGGTGGCTCACAACCATCTGTAATGAGGTCTGGTGCCCTCTTCTGGCCTGCATACATACACACAGACAGAATATTGTATCCATAATGAATAAATAAATAAATTTTTAAAAAAGGAATGAAGGACAGGAGCACTCTCTTGGGTGTGTCTCTGCCCAGCTGGTGCTTGCAAAGCAATATGTGTATGCATAAATATGCAAGTATATATTGTGTGTGCATATACATGCATACACACATACACATATGTTTTGCTGTTTTGAGCTGAAGTCTCAAGTAGCCCAGGTTGACCTTGCACTCAGTATGCAGTCAAGGATGACCTCGAACTTCTGATCCTCTTTCTTCCACCTCCAAAGTGCTAAAGCAACAGGGATATACTGAGATTATAAGCCTGCATCACCATGCCCAGGTGTGCAGTGCTGGGGATCAAACCCAGAGCTTTGTGTGAACTCTGCAAGCACTCTGCGAATTGAGCTGCATCCCCAGCTGCAGTATGGGCAAAATTGAAGAAGCTTTTGTATTAATGTCTAATCAATTACTCATCCAAGGTTATATCTTATTTATTCAATTTTTATTGAGACAGGGTCTTGCTGTGTTGCTCAAGCTGTTTTCAGATTCTCATAGCCAAATGAGCCCTATGTATCAGTCACCACACGTGTGTGCCACGGTATCCATAGCAAAGGTATACTAAATCCATGTATTATTCACTCTTATTAAATCAGGCACGTTCTTGATTTACTTTCGTATGGGAAGTTTGGTGTGACCCGATGATGCGTTCACCTTATAAAGGTAGGGATTGCTGGGCACCCGTCACGTCAGCGCTTGGAAGGAACAATCAGGAATGTCAGGAAGCGAAGGTCATCTTCAACTTCAAAGGTGAGGCCAGCCTGGGCTACAGGAAACCCTGTCTCAAAGAATGGAAAGAAAATAATAAAGGTAATACTTTATTTCCATCTCGCCTGACATGGACTCACTCTCCAGAAAGTATCTAGAAGATGAGTTTCTGACTTATAGGGAGGGACCAGCCAGGTGTAGTCCACGTGGAAAAAATCTCGACCGAAGGGAGGAAAGTACCTGTCAACTTGGATCAGCTCTACCTGCTTTCAAGGTGGAAATGTCTCAGATAAAAATCTTCCTTTGGTTCGCAGTCTTTTCACATCCAGATAAACAAGCCAAGAAAACACAGCAGGTGTCGTAAGGTAGTTGATCCTGCCTTTCTTTATTGGCTATTCCCCTGGGTTCATGCTGCCCCCACCAACCTCTGTAGACACTTGAATCTTGCCTTCTGGAACTATGGCCAATTCTCTGCCTTTCTGTATCTCGTCTGTCTGTCTGTCTGTCTGTCTGTCTGTCTCCTAAACCCAGGGCCTTGCGGAGCAACACGACTGAGCAACATTCCCAGCCCCAGTGTTTTCTTTCCAATACTAGGGATTGAACTCAAGATCTTGTGCATGTTACACAAGCACTCTACCACTAAGCTATGTCCTTAGACCCCTGGCTCGGCTTCTTCTTTAAAGTTCTTTACTAGCATATATTAATTGTACACAATACTGGGGTCCATTATGACTTTTTCATACATGTATATAATATATTTAGATCATATTCATCCCCATTACCCTCTTTTTAAGAATATTTATTTATTTTTATTTTTGTGTGCATTTGGTGTTTTGCCTGCATGTGTGTGTAGGTGTCAGATCCTCTGGACTGTGGTGACCTGCCCTGTGGGTGCTGGGACTTGAACCCCAGGTCCTCTGGAAGAGCAGCCAATGCTTTTAATTGCTGAACCATTTCTCCAGCCCCCACTACCCTCTTTTATCCCCCTCTTACTCCCAATGTTCCCCTTACTCTTCCAGTTAGCCACCTCTCCTTTCATGTCTTTTTGGGGGGAGGCTGTTTGAGCCAGTGAATTTAATTGGGGTTGCTTGTAGGAGCACATTTGAGGAGGGCTCACTTACAGTAATATGGACAACTCACTAATGGCTACACCACTGAAGAAAACGTCTCCCTGCCACCTTCAGACCTCAGCAAGAGAGGAGCTTGGCGCCTCCTGAGCTCCACCCACCAGCCACCACTGGCTACTTGCTGTCCTAGTATAGTAAGGACTCCTTTGCCACTTTTGACCTGTGGTTTTACCTCACCAGCCTGTACTCCTGTTCATTGTACCCCAGAAGCCACCCTGTTCTCTCCTTTATTAAAATAGAAGAAAAAAGGTTCATTAGACATCTTTTAATCAGGGGAAGGGTATGTAGTTCATTTGGGAGAGTGCTCGCCTGGCAATCAAAAAGCCCAGGGTTTAGCCGGGCGATGGTGGCGCATGCCTTTAATCCCAGCACTCGGGAGGCAGAGGCAGGCGGATCTCTGTGAGTTCGAGACTCCTTTCTCTCCTGAAGCCATGGCTCTTCCCGCCGAAAGCAGAGCCTCTTTCCTCACTTCCTGCATGCCATGGGGCACATTTTGGAAAACAACACAGGGAAAGTTGCCATGGTTTGGTTTCTATTGCTCTGATAAAACACTGACTGCCAGGCAGTGCTGGCGCACACCTTTAATCCCAACACTCAGGAGGCAGAGACAGGCGGATCTCTGTGAGTTCTAGGAAGGCTGTCCTGGTCTACAGTGCCAGTTCCAGTACAGCCAAGATTAAATAAAGAAACCCCTGTCTCAAACAAACAACAAATATATTCTGACCAAAAGCAACTTGGAGAAGAAAGGGTTTATTTAGCTTTGCCTTACAGGTTATTGTTCATTGTCAAGGGCCTCGGGGCGGGGCCACAAGGCAGGAATCCAGGGGCAAGATCTTTAGTGGGAGCCACGGAGAGCAGTTTACTATCTTACTTCCCATGGCTTGCTCAACCTGCTTTCTTTTTTTATTATTAAGATCAATTAGAATTCGTGTTACAGCACTAGCTGTCTTGGATCTCACTCTATAGGCCAGGTTGGCTTCGAACTAAAAAATCCACTTACCTCTGCCTCCTGAGTGCTGGTGCTGGGATTGAAGGTGTGTGCCATCATGCCTGGGTAAAGTTGGAGTTACTGAGAAAAAGTTTTAATGTCACTTCAAACCTGGGTATGACTAGAGGAAAGGACAGCACACACGCAAAACATGGATGCAGGCTTCTAAAAAGAGTCGAGCGTTACTTTAGCAATAGCCAGGTAAACAATTTTGATGGTTTCTGAAAGCATTTAAAGGTCTTTTTTTGTTTTTTTTTTTTTGGAGATAGGGCCTCACGTATCTCAGGCTGGCCTCAGACTTGTCATATGTACAGCCCCATTTCGCACCTTTGTTTTCACATGAGATAGTCTACTACATACAGCAGTCCCCCCTTATGGGCGGGGAGCACAGGCCGAGTCCCAGCGTATTCAGGGAACGCTAGATAGTGGCAAGGGTCTGCAGCCGCCTTCTCCTAGATGCTCTCCAGTGTTCACCACCAGAGTTCATTGTCTTTCCATACTCTATATTTTGGTGCGTCCTTGACGTCGCTGCTCCTGTGATTTGTCCATCACTGAGCAAAATAAGGATGACTTAGACACAGGCACTGTGATCCTCAGACAGTTTACTTGTTGACCAAGATGGCTACCAAGTGAGTGTTGGGTGGGTAGGGTATACAAAGTAGACACACCAGGTAAAGGGGTCATTCGCATCCAGAGGGGAAGGTATCAGATGTGATCGCACTGCTCAGAAGGGCATGTGAGCTGAGATTTATGGATTGTTGCTTTCTGGAATTTTTCATTTGATAATTTCCATCTGTAGTTGACCGTGTAACTGAAACCACATAAAGCAAAACCATGAACAAGGGGGACCACTGTATACTCTTCTGTACTTTTTTGTTTTCACTTAGCAATTTGGCCTACAATTCATTCCACATGAGTTCATAGAGTACCTTCCTAGAACTCAGGATAAATAGCTCAGTCCTGGCGAAAATGTAGGGAAATTACTTTCATATGTGCTCATAGAGCGTATTAGCAAATTCCCTTTAGATAGATGGATGTAGGCTGAAGATCTTTAGAATTTGAGGAATCAAATAAAAATCAGTCGAAACCACGAGAGCCCTTTGAATACCCTCCCTGTGGTTTTGTATATTTTTGCTTCTCAATCTAGTGAGGGAAAACTGAGTTAGGACTGAGGAGAGCTAACTGCTGCGGCACAGAGCAAGTCTGACGCTTTTGCCTGTCAAGTACCCTGCGGATGGGCAGGATAGCCATGTGATGAGCATAGGGCTGGGACCTCAATTAGATTCTAGCTCTGCCTTCAAGATACTGTGTGACTCTGAAGGAGCAGAGATTCTCTGTGAACCTGGGGCAGGGTGCATTGGTTCGTTTCTTTAATTCCAGTGCTCAACAGGCAGAGGCAGGCAGATCTTTCTGCGATTTGGAGGCCATCCTAGTCTATACAGTGAAAGACGGCGTTGCGACTCACACCTTTAATCCCAACAATCAGGAGGCAGAGACAGGTGCATCTCTGTGAGTTCAAGGCCAGACTGGTCTACAGAGTGAGTTCCAGGACAGCAGACCTGTTACACAGAGAAAGAGTGTCTTGAAAGCACCATAAAATAAACAAAATAAAGGAAAGGAAAGGAAAGAAGGAAGGAAGGAAGGAAGGAAGGAAGAAAGAAAGAAAGAAAGAAAGAAAGAAAGAAAGAAAGAAAGAAAGAGGACTCTGGTGTTCTGAGTTTGTCCCCATGGACTCATATTTGAAAACTTAGTCTCCGATTGGTGGCACCGTATTTTGAGAGGCTATGAAATCTTTAGAAGATTGAGCCTTGCTGTGTTAAACCTGAAAATCTTGGCAGACCGGTTCCACAGATTTTAAGCCAAATTTGAAGCAAGTTTTAATTGAATTCTTGCCAGGACCACTCCAGGGTTCCCAGAAAATAGTGACAAGTCACATTTTGCAGAGGCTTATAAAGGCAAACCCAAAAGGCTGCGTGTTTCCCACGAGGACCAATCAAGGGCAAGCACATATACTGACGTACTTCCTGCCTGTGTACCTCCTGCCTATGCGTAACCAAGCACATTTGGTACAGTTGGGTCAAACAAGCCTGTTTAGGGGAATGAAAACGTGTGGCTTATTGTCTCAAAAGAACCGCAGCCCCCAGGCTTTCCGGAAAGTTATATGTCCTTGGGTAAGCGGGGCTTACAGGATAACTTTGGCCCTTCATGCTGGAGGAAGGTTTATCACTGGTGGTGGGTTTTAAGGGTTTATGTCTTGCCCCACTTCCTGTTCTGTCCCTCCTCCCTCTCTCTCTCTTCCCCCTCTCTCTTTCCCTCTCTCTGTGTCTCTCTGTCTCTCTCGCTCTCTCTGCTTCCTGCTCCTTGCCCTTCCTGCCGTATCTTCCCTACCGTTAGGGACCTATGGACCTATCCCCACAGACCTGTAAGCGCTGTACGGACTAACACCATCTGCACTTCGAGAGGGTTGCAGAGGGAATAAAAGGTGCAAGCAGAGCAGAGTCACATGCTGAATTTATGTACATAAGTATCATACGGTCAGACGTTCTGAGAAAGCAAGGACCTATCAGAAAACTGCTAGGGAGACACAGTGGTGTCTAGGCTAGACAGGGACAGAGGAGGGTGCTTAAGATAGAAGTACTGACTGGCAGCAGATATGGCTTGGTTGTAGTACACTTGCTTAGCTTGCCTGAGGTCTTGGTCTCAATCCCCCAGAACTCAAAAACAAGCAAACAAAACACAAAACAACAACAACACACACACACACACACACACACACACACACACACACACACATGGTCTTAGGCACTGTTTTATTGATGTGAAGAGAAACCATGACCACGGCAGCTCTTATGAAGGAAAACATTTAACTGGTGCTCACTTACGGGTCCAGAGGTTCCGTCTATTATCATCACGACAGGGAGCATGTTGGCATGCAGGCAGCCATGGTGCCTGGAGAAGGAACCGAGAGTTCTACATCTGGACCAGCAGGCAGCAGATGGAGAGAGTGACACCGGCCTGGCTTGAGCATCTGAAACCCCGAAGCCCACCCCCAATGACACACTTTCTCCAACAAGACCACATCTCCTAATCCCTGTCAAGTAACACCCCTCACTTCCTAATGACACAAAGCATTCAAACATATGAGACTGTGGGGGCCATTCCTGTTCAAACCACCATACACACATACGCACACCAAAGAAACAAAACAAAACAAGAGAAAATCATTCAAAGAATAATGAGAAAGGAAAAGACTGTACAAGACAGTCTTTTATGGCAGAAAGAACAGAATCAAAATGCACTGTTGGGAGGGGCAGATGTGGGGATGAGCAGAAATCATGATAAAACTACAGATTTCAATTGAGTCTCAGAATTGCTTGGGGATCTCATGAAAACACCAGAGGAGACCAAAGCAGGCTCCGAGGAAAACTTTCAATAGATTTGTGAATTCTATGGGGCAGATATTGTTTTATCTTGAAAGCTGTGTAATCAATTCTAGCAGACACAGTCAGCAGTGCCAAAGAAGAACTGATAAATCAGCTTCAGATCACAGTAGGCTTAAGTAGGAGGGCTGCCATGTTACCTGCAACCGATGGAACTCGTCAGGGAACACAGGAGCACAACAGTGCCTCAAGAACAACTTGTTGGAAGAAACAGACCGGTAGTTTGGTCGGGTTGCACGAAGTTGTATTCTACACTAGAGTTGGAAATGAAAACCCAGCTGATCTTCCAAACTCAAAAATACACCCAGAGCTCTATCAAAGACCTTGAGAACTCTGAATACACACATCTGTAAACGTATATGTAGAAAACTTGGTGCTGTGAATGGAACCCAGAGCCTTGTTCATGCTAAGCACACTATTACTGACAATTTTAGTATTTAGCCCTAAATATTTTTAAATTGTTAAATATCAATAATAGAGAATCCCAAGACTAAAAAAAGATTGATAACATTGAAAGTCCATATAGAATGACTTTGAAACTAGAAACCCAAATAAAAAACTGGGGAGGTTGAAATCAATATATATATTTTTTTTGAGACAGGGTTTCTCTGTAGCTTTGCAGTCTATCCTAGAACTTGTTCTGTAGGCCAGGCTGACCTCAAATTTACAGAGATCTGACTGCTTCTGCCTCCCAAATGCTGGGATTAAATGTGTGCACCACCTTTAATGTATGTAAGATATGGTAAGTTTACCATATTTAAAGCTATTTTTTTTCTTGGAAATTGTAAGAAATTGTGGTAATTATGAAAGATTCCATTTCTTATCTCCATGTGAGTACTAGATGAAGTCTTTAAGGAAATTGCCTCACGTCATCCTCGAAACAGTTATCAATCCGGTGCACACTGCCCTTAAACCCAGCAGGAGTTGTCCTGGGTTGTCCTCTGCTTTAAGAGGCCTTCTCTTGTCACTGGTTAAGTATGCAGGGGATGCGTCTCTCCTTAAACCATCTTACTCCCTCCAAACCAATGATGACACACACCTGTAATCCCAGCCCTCAGGAGGCTGAAGCAGGAGGATGGAAATCTCAAAGTGTTGAGAGGTATTCGGAGAAGACTGCTCTGACTTGGGTTTAAGGCAACAGAAAGTCTCTATTAGCCAGCCACGGATTGCACTGGGTCTTCAGATCCCTGTGTAGCCCTAGCCTTTCTCAGGGTGAGTTTTTAAGCATAAAAACCATAAACCATCTCCTCAGCTGACATACTTCAGTTAACAAGAGCAATTAGCCAGAAGAACTACAGAAGCCAAGAAGCAAGGTTAGTACATTATATATATATATATATATATATATATATATACATACATACATACATACATACATATATCTGGACTTTGATGGATATCTTAGTGTTTTATTGCTGTGAAGAGATACTATGGCCATGACAATTCTTATGAAGGAAAACATTTAATGGGGCTGGCTTACAGCTTCAGAGGTTTAGTCCATTGTCATCATGTCCGCGTGCAGGCAGACCTGGGTGCTGGAGAAGGAGCTGAGAGTTCTACATCAGCATACAGCAGGAAGTGAACCAGAGTGACACACTTCCTCCACATCTACTCCAACAAGGCCACACCTCCTAATCGTGACCCTTGCGATGGACCAGGTTTTTAAACACACACTTGTATGGGGGCTACTGCTAGTCAAGCCACCACAGTGGATTAGGTCTTTGTTTGCATTTTGGCAGATAGTGTTGTCTGCATGTTATGGGAGTCAGTTGTGCTAAGGACTAGGGGCCTACTAAGGTCTGGGGCCCCTGTTATACAAAGCAGACTGGGCTATATGGCAAAGCTCTATCTGAAACAACAACAAAAACAACAGACCCCAAGAGCTAGAGATTCAGCAGCAAGACACAAGGCTTACTTAACATGTGCAGGGCCCTGAGTTTCATTTCCACCATCAAAACCAAGCAAAAACACTGGGCATGATGGTACATTGCCTTTAATCACTGCAGTCGGGACCTCCCAGGTCAGCCAAGGCTGAGTATGAGACGCTATCTCAAAACAAAGAAACGAATGAACAAACAAGCCCCACAAGTGACTATGTGAAGGCCAAGCGGGTCTGGGGCTGTGGGGATAAGGGAAGATGCCTTTGACTTTCCAGAGATGTCTGGGGTGGAAACGTGTAGGTGAGCAAGTGAAATCAAATTAAAGCATCAAGCCCTGTATTGTAGATAGCACTGAAAAATCTTTTTTTTTTTTTTTTTTTTTTTTTTTTTGCCTAGTTGCAGTGTCTGTTTTCTCTTCTCCCTGTGCTCCAGTGCTCCGTGCTGGATGTACCCAGGAATCTGATAGCATTTACAAGGTCACACCTCAAATGTGAACTACTACGTACGCTTAAAAAATTCACAAGGCAGCCAAGCAGTGGTGGCACACGCCTTTAATCCCAGCACTCAGGAGGCAGAGGCAGGCAGATCTCTGTGAGTTCGAGGCCAACCTGGTCTACAGAGTGAGTTCCAGGATAGCCAAGGCTACACAGAGAAGCCCTGTCTTGAAAAACAAAAAACAAACAAACCAAGCACTGACAAAGCTGTGCCGGAATTGTGCTAGCTCGTGCCTGCAGTTCCTTCCAACACTTGGGTGGCAGAGGTAGGATGGCCTCTTGAATTTGAGGGTAGTCTGGACTACAGAGTGATTTTGTCTCCAAAGAATCAAACAAACGACAGACCAGTTGGACAAAGGGCCAGCAGACTAGGATCCTCACCCCAGTTGCGTGAATGAAAGACAAATTTGGTATGTTATAACAATCTTTAAAATATATAGCACAGGGGCTGGAGAGAGGGTTCAGTGGTTAGAAACACTTGCTGCTCTTATAGAAGATGGGGTTCAGTTCCTAGCACCTACATGATAGTTTATGATCTAGTTCCAAGAGATTTGATACCCTTTTTTTTTTGTGATGTCTGCAGGCATGAAGCACTCACACAGTGTACATACATGCATGTAGGCAAGATACTCATATACATAAAAATAATTGAATCTAAAGATAAAATTAACACATGTAGCACAATGTTTAGGTGCCTTCTGATTTAGCCTCTGGAGTGGCTGGGATTACAGGCCTGGATGGTACATCTAATACTAATGCTTCTTTGGTGCTGATGAGATTATGGACAATTTTAATATTTATAATTTTGCTTAGTACATTATGCGTTTCCTACAACGTGCAATAAAAATTAACGTTCTTTTAAGAGAAATGAAAAAGATGGCATGATCTCAAATTATTTCTCTGAGCTAAATAGGTGCTATTCTTAACGCAGATAAAGAAGATTCCCTAAAAATTCTATCAGAGGCCAATCTCATCTGGGAACATAGTTACAAAACCCTTAAAATTCTGGCAAAGAACTGAGCAATAACGATTACCCCCATATACTTCGCTAGACTCCTGTTAGTATATGGGGCATATAGTATGTTTCTGTCTATAGTGTACCAGAGCTATGCTAATGTATACCATGTGTGGATAGTTAGTTAAGTTTGATAATATAAAATTACATTAAAGATTCCATCCTCTAGTTGTGCCAGCTGCGTGTTGAGTGCTTGACAGCCATGGCTGCTTCACTGGACAGAATGGATTTTAAATATTACTTCATTCACTCATTCCGTTTGTGTGTTGCTATGCATGTGGGTGTGGATGCCTACATGCAGAGGCCAGAATAGGACCTCATTGTCTTCCTCTGTAGGTCTCCACTTCATCCATCAAAAAGGGCGTTCCCCAGTTCAGCTCGGCTGGCTGGCAAACCCCTGGTGTCTGCCTGTCTCTGCATCTATAGAAGACTGGGCTTACAGGTGTGGGCAGACATGCCCAGCTCTTTATATGGGTGCTGGGGATTTGAACTCAGATCCTCATGTTTGTAGCATGAGCATTCTCACCCACTGAGCTATTTCCCCAGCTCCCTAGCCCCAGACAAGCAGGATCTATAGAGCACTTCCAGCCCCAGGAAAAGTTCTCCTCCGTTGTGTTGACCTAGAAATGTCTTAATTCATCCCTTGGAAGTGGCAGATGAGTTCCACGCAGAGTTATCTGCGGGTGGCTCCTTTTGTCACCCAGCCTCTGACAATTTTCTCCCAGAGTTTATAACATCCAGTTTTGTCTGACGTGGAATAAGACTCGATATTCATTCATTCATTGTTTGGAAAACCATTTTCCAAACGACAGAGCTTGTGTTCTGGAGCCCCGTCAAGAGCCTTCGTCCACTAAATTTAACAAACATCTGTGGATGCCAGCTTGTTCGGGCCCTGAGTTCTGGAGAAGGCCAAGCCCACATCAGGTTTGAAGCAGCCTTTTATACTTTTCCAGTGATCTCAGCTGGTGTTTTGGAATACGTGGCAGAGAAACCCGGCATTTCTTCACATACTTTGAAACTTGAGTCGTTGCTCTGTCAGTACAAGGGTGCACAAGTAGATGCCAAGCTACTTCCCTTCTGGGCCTGGTACCAAAGAGCTTGGCCAACCTCGTGCTCCTCTTAGGTTAATGCACTCCCTCGGGAGTAGGGAGGAGTGAGGCTGGAGGAGAGACTGGCTATGAGCTTTGCTCTTGGTTCTGTTTGTCCATTCCCCAAGCATTCCTTGTGGGCGTTATGAGCCTCCACCCACTACACTGAGATCAGGGGAAGAAAGAGATGGAAAGAACAAAGTCTCTGTCCTTGGAGAGTTCACACTGGAGGTGGGGAGCCGACACAAACTCTGTGCAGGAGGAAGAGCAGCAAGTCCCACCTTGCAGAGTCCAGGGGAGACTTCTTGCAGGAGTGATGCCCGCAGCTCCAGAGGTGCTGGGAAAGACAGACAGTCAAAGGAGTCTTCTAGAGAGTGGAGATGGTAGGATGGTGTGTTGTCTATTTCAGCTTGACACAAGTGAGGTCATTTGGGAAGAAGGAATCTTAACTGAGAGAATGCCTCCATCAGATTGTCCAGTAGGCAAGTCTGTAGGATGTTTTCTTGATTGATGATTGATGAGGGAGGGCCGATACCACTCCGGGTAGGGCCACCCCTTGGCAGGTGGTCCTGCACGGGACAAGCAAACAGACTGAGCAAGCCAGGGTAAACAAATGAGGAAGTGGTGTTCCTCCACGGCCTCTGCTTTAGGTCCTGCCTCCGGATTCCTCCCTTGAGTTTCTGCCCTGACTTCCCTCAGCGACGGACTGTGACCTGAAAGTTGTAAGCTGAGACGAACCCTTTCCAACTCAAGTTGCCTTTGGTCATGGAGTTTTATCGCAGCAATGGAAACTCTAAGCCAGATGGACATCATCTAGTTAGTGTGGGTTTGGCTTCCCTCAGACTAGATCTCAACCTGTGACGAGAAAAGTGCAGGATGGAGCTGGACTGTGCCCACCACCCTCAGTCCCAGCTTGTGAGAGTCAAGTTTCAGACACAGCCATATGCGAGTTGGAGTTAGTGGAAAGCTAGAGAAGGAGGGTGATCCTAAAAATAGCTTTCACCAACTGTCGCCATGCTTCTGAGGCGAGGATCTGGAGAGCTGCCACCAGTTGGGGCTATAGGAGGCAATGACCATGGTGAGTGTGGGCAGAGGATTTAGCTGATAATTGGTGGCAGCTTGTGTGTCGGAGGCTAGAGCCTGGGGGAGCTGGGACAGCCAGGAAGCTGGACCTGAACCTCCCTCCAGAATGTTCCTGCTTGCCACCATTGCTACCAAATTGTGAGAGAGGCAGACTTTGCAGTTGAGTCTGGGCCAGTTTTTGCTATTGTTGTTGTTTGCTTGGTGGTGTAATGAAATCATATTACTAGGCCAGAAGTTAGTAGGAGGGTGGAAAGGCTCCTGGAAGAGGCCATGGGCTTGGGTTACCTATATGAAAGGCATGTGTTTGGTGGGTCATTATGTGTTGTTGTGTAGGTAAAGGCTAACTAGTAGGGTAAACAGGTAAGCTTGGATTAGGGCTATGGCAAATTCTAGAATGGTAAGGAGAGCTAGGATGATGAATGTAGTTGCGGCGGGAGGTGGGCTGATGTAAGAACTAGTGTAGCCCCCCAGTGAGATGAATTAGTAGTGGCACACTGGAGAGAGGCTTTGTGTACATTTTCTTACCCTGTGTGTGGGATTGCAATTGTGTGCACAGCAAATGTGTGTGGCGGTTAGAGGACAGCTTAGAGAGTCAGTTTTCTCCTTACAACTTGGGGGTTTGAACGATTTTAACCCAGGAGCTGGGCTGTGGTGGCACAGGCCTTTAATCCCAGCACTCAGGAGGTAGCAGCAGGTGGGTCTCTGTGAGTTTGAGGCCAGCCTGTAGCAGGTCTTTCTTTGGACCGCTAGCCAGCTCCTGAATAATGACACTGAGAGTTTTTATTAGGTATGAAAGCTTGTCCTTAGCTTAGGCTTGGTCCCAACTAGCTCTGAAAACTTAAATTAACCCATTTATATTAATCTATGTTTTGACTCGTGGCTCGTTATCTCTCCTCATACCTTACATCCGACTTCCTCTGTGTTTGGCTGGCAAATCTCCCATGTCTCAGATTCTTTCCTAGAGTTCCTATCTCTGCCCAGAAGTCCTGCCTAACCTCTTCCTGCCTAGCTATTGGCCATTCAGCTCTTTATTAAGTCAATCAGAAGGTGCCTTAGGCAAGTGAGGAAGGACAGAGACGCATCCTATAAAAAGATTATTCAAAACCAGCCTGGTCTATAAAGTGAGTTCCAGGCTGTTACACAGAGAAACCCTGTCTCAAAGAACAACAACAACACACACACACACAAAGAAGAAAAGAAAAAGAGAAAAGATTTAACTAAGACCATCAAGTTTTGTAGCATTGGCCTTTACCATCTTGCTGGCCCTAACATCCTGGTTTTAACCATTTTACCTCTGTGGTTACTAGCCCCATAAGGATGTCCTTCCCTCTTCTAGTTGTATGTGTGTGTCACACATACGTGAAGCTGCTTTTGCTGGATGAGTACTCGTGGAGACCAGAGCTTGATGGTGGGATGTCCTTATCTGCCACTCTCTACCTCATTTTTGTGACAGTCTCTCCCTGAAACTGGAGTTTACAGTGGTTTGGTCGGCTGCCAGCCAGGCAGCTCCAGGAATCTCTCTGTCTGTCTTTCCACTGCACCAGTGCTGGGGTCACAGACACATTCCACCTCTCCTGGTCTCTTATATAGTGTTGGGGATTGGAACGCAGGCCCTCGTGCTTGTCCAGAAATACTTTACCCACTGAGCTGGCTCCCAGGCCCGTGGCTTCTCTTTGGCAGTCAGAATATCTTCATTGGGGGCTGAGATCAACGGAGGTAGTCACTTAGTTGAGATCATAGAATGTCTAAGTCTGACCTTATTTGCTCTTTTGTCCCCAAATCTGTCACATAAGCAAGGGTCCTGTTCTGTGTTCTGTTTACATCTACCTGATTGTCTTTTTCTCCCCATATTATCCTTTCCTTTTCTTTTTCTTTCTTTTAATGAATGCTCCCCGTGTTTCTGTTGTTCAAGACCCAGCTTAAACCCCAACATTCTCTATGACCCCTTCTCTACCTACTGTAGCTCACAATGACAGGCTCCTCTTCCTGATCTCCCTATTTGTAATCTTCCAAGCCTTGCCTTCTAACCCTGAGACTGACCTTAAAGAGGGAGCGATCGGCCACAGAGTCCTCTACCTTGACGGCACTTTTTTTTTTTTTTTTTTTTAATCTTGGGGGAAGACATTGCCTTCTGAACATTTATTTTCATTGGTTTTGTTATTTGTGCTAGGGTTTCACTCTGTAGCCCAGGGTGCCTCTGCCTTCTGAGTACTGGGATGAAAGACACGAGGCACTATGGCTGGCTAAGAATTTTTGATTGAAAATATAACTATGACATTCTTTTTTTTTTTTTTATTTTTCGAGACAGGGTTTCTCTGTAGCTTTTTTGGTTCCTGTCCTGGAACTAGCTCTTATAGACCATGCTGGCCTTGAACTCACAGAGATCCACCTGCCTCCCCAAGTGCTGGGATTAAAGGCGTGTGCCACCATCGCCCGGCTAACTATGACATTCTTATCAAGGGAAACAACATCCCAGATCACATCATCTTATACAACAATCTTAAATGTTGCATTCCTTCCAGACATGCATATTGTTTTATATTGGATTGTGCACTGCATAGCTTTATTTCATTTTCATTTGTGTGGTGTGTGTGCTCGCGCACGCACGTACTATCCACAGAGGTCAGAAGAGGCCATCAGATTACTTAGAACTGGAGTTGCAGGTGGTTGTGAATTTCTTGCAGACATGCCTACAGGTTTGTCTCCTAGATAATTCTGGACACTGTCAGGCTGATAATCAGTGTGACCACTGGCACTCCTTGCTTTGTCCAAAAGTTGCTGTTGGCCTTTTACAAGGCTTCACCTCAGCTTTTCCACAGGGAGGGTATTTCTGTTGTTGTTGTTTATTTTTGTTTTTATTTTTTGAGACAGGGTTTCTCTGTGTGTCTTTGGCTGTCCTGGAACTTGCTTTTTAGAATAGGCTGGCCTTGAACTCAGATCCACCTGCTTCTGCCTCCTGAGTGTTGGGATTAAAGGCGGGCATCATAGCGCCAGGCATGAAAGTATTTCTTGAGTAGCTCCCCCCAGGTTCCTTTGTCCTTTCACCTCCCTCTTCCCAGGTACAGTAATATACTCTCATATCTGTGGCTAACAACCTGCCACAGACGATTTCCATGTCTGCATCTTTGGCCTTTTGGCTGAATCTTTTCAGACCCAACTGACTCTTCCTTGCCAGAGCTCTTGCTAGTTAGGCTCTCTGCCACTGGTCCAGCACTCACAGGAACTTTTGGGCAATCAGCTCTTCATCTTGTGTCCTAATCCAGCCTTGCCTAGTCAAATAGTTCTTAGACATGACACAAAAACCATGAGCCAAAAATGCAAGAAAGGTTGGCTTTCATCAAAGTGAGAAAAAAAAAGTCTGCTCTTTGAAATATACCATTAAAAGAACGAAAAGGCAAGTCGGCCAAGAGAAAATACTGCCAAAACATTCATTGATAGAAGATTTGTACCAAAATTATTTTAAAATGCTTACAAGTTGGCAATAAGGAAAGAGGCCTATAGCCAAGCACTGGTGATGCCTGCCTTTAAACCCAACTCTCGGGAGTCAGATCTCTGCGAGTTCAAGGCCAGCCTGGTCTACAGAGCAGGTTCTAGGACAGCCAGAGCTACACAGAGAAGCCCTGTCTGGGAAAACAAAACAAAATAAAACAAAAGCAAGAAAGAAAAAAAAAGAAGGAAGGAAATAAAATTGCCCAAATGTAAGATGGGTAAAAGATCTGAAAACACATTGTACCAAAGAAGAACTAGTAAGTTCAAATACACACAGGACATGGAGCTTAGCTAGAATGATGCTAGAATGAGTTATCTGTGCACAACTACTAGACACATTCAACCAAAACCGCCACAAAGCTGGCGTCATGGTTCATGCTTGCTACTTCAGTCATTTGGGAGGCTGAGGTAAGAGATAGAAACTCTGTGGTCAGCCCTAGTAATTTAGTGAGACACTGTCTCAAAATGAAATTTAGAGAAGGCTGAAAATTTTATGCAGTGATCTTGGGTTACTATTCTAATACTGTAAAAACATAAACAAAAGCAAATAAACATATACAAATAAAACCAAGTGTCAGCAAGGATATAGAATAACTAGGGTTTTCATACATTGCTAGTGGGGCTGTAAATATATATACCACTTTGGAAGACAATTTATCAGTTTCTTTCTTTTCTTTTCTTTTCTTTCTTTCTTTCCTTTTTTTTTTTTTTTTTTTCGAGACAGGGTTTCTCTGTAGCGTTGGAGACTGTCCTGGAACTAGCCCAGGCTGGTCTTGAACTCACAGAGATCTGCCTGCCTCTGCCTCCTGAATGCTGAGATTAAAGGTGTGCATCACCACCACCCGGCAATTTATCAGTTTCTTATAAAGCTAAATATATATATTTGCTACAGAATATGGTAATTCTACTCCAAAGTATTATTCAAGAAAAATGTAAGGACAAATTTACACAAATACCAGCCAACAAATAACCCAGAAAATGGAAACAACCCAAATATTGATCAGTTAGTAAAATGTATAAACAACTTGTGGTGTGGCCATTCAATGGAATACTACTAAACAACATAAAGGGACAAATGACTGCTACATGCAACAACTGATAAATACTAAATAAACCAGACTTAAAAGTTGTATATATTGTATGAGTCCATTTATATGAAATTTGAGAAAAAGCAAAACTGTAGATGTGTAAATCATATCCAAAGATGTCAGGGATTTGTGTGTGTTGGAGGGGGATGTGTGGGTGTGTGCAGGATATACGGCAAGGGATAGGAAATTTTGAGGCAATAGTAGTGTTCTCTATCTTGAATGTGGTGGTGGCTTCAGAAGACTCTGTGAACATTTTATTTTATTTTACTTTATTTGGTTTTTCGAGACAGGGTTTGTCTGTGTAACAGTCCTGGCTGTCCTGGAACTCACTTTGTGGACCAGGCTGGCCTGTCTCCCAACGGCTGGGATTAAAGGCATGGCACACCATGCCTTGCTCCCAGTGAACATTTTAAAAAAGGTGAATTTCCTGGAATTTAACTGCATGACTAAGTTTATGTAACTAAATTAAGATATTAAAATGAAAAAAAATTGGGAAAGGTTGAGGGTGGGAGAGAAAGGGGGAAAGAGCAAAGGAAAGAGAAAAGAAAGAAGGAAAAGGAAAGGAGGGAGAAAAAGAGGAAATAAGGAGGAAGGCTAGGTAAGGGGAAGGGAGAAACCATATATATATTTGTTCGTTTGTTTGTTTTTCGTGACAGGGTTTCTCTGTCTAGTCCTGGCTGTATTGGAACTAGCTCTTGTAGACCAGGCTGGCCTCGAACTCACAGCGATTCACCTGCCTCTGCCTCCCAAGTGTTGGGATTAAAGGTGTGCACCACCACTGCTCATAAAAACCATATATATTCTGAGGTGGGCTTTCTGGGCTATCTTGTGAGTTGATTTTAAATATCGAAAGGAAAAAAAGGATGAGTGAATGAAGGGAGAGAAATCATACATGTTTCAAGTTTATTTTCTATGTATAGATATTTTGTTTCTCTGTGCATGTGTATATGTGTGTGTGCACATGCGCATGCATGCACCATGTGGGCCAGGAGAGGGTGCCAGATGACCTGGGGTTGGAGTTACAGATGGTTGTGAGCCAGCATTTGAATTCTGGAAATTGAACCCAGGTCCTTTGGAAGGACAGCCAGTGGTCTTACCATGGAGCCATCTTTCCATTTGTATTTTGAGTTGGGCTTTCTGGGCTACATGTTGAGCCAATTTTAAATTTTGGTAGATAAAGATATCCTCCAAAATGCTTCTATCAATTGGCATTCTCATCAGTAGGTTTTAAGAATGCCCCTTTCCCCCATATTCTTGTATAAATAGAAAGGATAAAAAATTTAAGCTTGCTTTCTTTGATGGTGGGAGATGTTCAGGTCCTTCACGCTTCATGCATTCAGGGTTGCAGTGTTCTAACTGGTCTCCCCTCTCCAGCCTTTCCACTCCAAATGGCCTTATGCATTGTTAATAGGATCATCTTTCTTGTGCTTCATTCTAACAATCTCCCCAAAGATCTTTACTGATCGCTATTACCTGCCAGTGGAGTTCAGGCCCTTCGGCCCTATAGTGGAGGTCGTGTCCTGTACCAGTTTCACCTCCTCTCCTGTTCATCAACTCCTCCCATCCCTCTCACCGAACAGCTGCCATCCCGGATGGCACATGAACATCCCAGGGAGCTTTCTAAACAGAACGCTGCTCTAGCCTTAAGGGCAGACATTTGAATTTAATTACTGGAGGTGTGGCCCAGGGATGGTATGCTTTAGTTATTGGACTCCAGTTGACTTTAATTAGTTGCTAGGCTTGGAACCAGGGTTCCAGTTGAGCTAATACATTAGTTAGAAAAATCTCATGTTCCTGCCATTATGTATTTGTTCAGACCATCCGTCCCCTCCAAGTGCAATCCCTGCTGAACCTTGTACTCTCTAATTCCTAAAGTCCATTTAATGTGCTACTGAATGCTGGGATTGTTGTGCTCCAGCCTTGATGGGTTCAGGTGTTCCAAGGTAGGGGTGTATGGAGTAGAAATATTAGGCAGACAAAACAGAGATACAAAAGAAATACACAGAGACACAGAATAGAGTCAGGAGGCCAACCCAGCGAATACTGAATCCACCTGTGTTTATTTTCCATATGGTTTATATGAAATTGAAAAATGAAATTTATGCCCTGGCCATGCTGAAGCATGCATGGGCAGCCCGTATATGGCGGTTCTGTTGAACTTGTCCATATTGGGTTTCATGGTCTAAGTTGATGAGGATGACTTTGCTTCATCCTGTAGGCTTTGTGTAGATACCCTATCCACCTGTGAAAGCCCCATCACCACCCTGGCAAACAACTATCCCTTGTCTACTCCCTGAAGCCAGAATCACCAGCTGTGGGCCCACTTTGGGGAGGACAGACCTCAGGAAGATATTACACAGGCTCTGGGAGTGAGCTGGGCCAAAGGAGTGGAATTCGGGAGTCTTTGGCACACAGGCATAGGGAGGATGGGTCCTGGTGGGTGTTTTGTCGGCTTATCAGACTCTTGGGTCTGTGGGGCTGGGGTACAGCTGGCAGAAGCCCAGAGTGGTACCTGTTATGCCCCAGATCTAAGAGTAAAATTGACCCTATCTCTCTCTCCTCCCAAACCAAGCTGGAAGCATGCTGAGGGGCCAGGCTGATTCTCCCCGGCTAGCTGATGGTGTATTACCTTTGGCTGAGGGAGAACTCATCTCTTACTTATTTATATGCAAAATGAGAATTAGGTGAGTGTCTAAAAGCCCATTCTTCTGTCTTCTCTTATAGCCTCGCAGGACTAACAAGTCATAGCATAACCTCACACGAATGCGCTCAGGCTGCGTCTCGATCCCTATTCTCAGACACGAATGTACGAATGTGCACAGATGTGTGACTCTGTGTGGAGGCATGCACACACATACGTGCCCGTTCATTCCCGCTGCGTCTGCAGAGTCATGTTATCTGCCAGCTGAGCCCTGGGGGACACACTCCCAGACACTGAGAGAGAATGCCCCAGTTCCCGACAGAGGTTGGTTTTATGTTTTCAGATCTGGGAGACCAAAGGATTTTAGGGATCTGCTTTTCCTTAGGGAGTTGATGCCCAGGAGCCCTTCCTGTTAGCCCAAGGTTGTGTTTTCTTGTTTACTTCGAGCCGGGTCTGAGGTTCCTTTCGCCCCACCCAGAAGTCTAGACAAATTGGGAACGTCCTGGAGGCTGAGGCCAAATATAGACTATGCATAGGTTCCTCTCAATACATATATAATAAAACCTTCCTGGGGTAATGGGAGAGCCTATGGGGGTGACAACATGTTAGAACTTCCTTTTAATTTAGTGGGAGGAGGCAAAGCCCAAGTTCATAATAATAATAAAAAAAATAACAGAATGTCAAGAGCTGCCCCAGGTGGGTGGTCTGTGCTCAAATAGTTGTGTATACAAAGAATTCAGAGAAAATCTAGGATCGAGAGGACCATACCCAGGGCTACTGTAATCAGGGTTCAGACATGCTTAGACAAGCAGGAGCTCCATTTGGGCCCGCGGAGATTACTCTGTGGATGGGTGTGGCGGAGGGTGGGGTGGGGTAAAAGCAAGAGAGCAATTTATGGGGGTTGCTTACGAGTTGACACAATGAAGCACAAAAATTGGGGTCAGCCACAAGAGCTTTTAACCTACATTCTCATTTCCCCCGAAATTTAACAGGTATTGACCTGCCTTTTTCAGAAGAGGAACTATTGATTCTCCGCCTAGATAGATGGGTTGGCCCTGCAAGACGGGGCAGCGCCTTCTGGCCCGGTCTGTCTGCCTCACTGAAGAGCAACCTGGATCCTTTGGCCAGCGTGAATGGCTCACATTTCCCACTGTCCGTCTTGGTTTCTTGGTCAACAAGATACTTCCCTCGTGCACAGCTTTCGGATTATGGCTGGAGCAACCTCTGAAGTAAAATCGTGGTGTCTTCCAAGACCTTCTAACCTTCATCTTCGGAGTTCACACGGTGGGCTCTTAGCATCGAGACAAATTTAACTCTCACCCCCTTCCACTATTCTCTCTGGAAACTAACCCCCAGCGCTGTCTTTTTCATCATTCACCGGCGTTACTTTCTTTGAAAAAAGGCCAGACTCTGTGTGAGTGTTTGTGTCTGGGGCTCAGCAGCCCCTTTCTGAAGACTACGAAGCTCAGGGCAGTAGGCCCAGGTCTTTCCAAAGACCCACCTTCGCAAGGTGGCAGAGCTCTGGAAGGGCAAAGGATGGGCAGAGCTGTGTGGGCACTCCCGCCCCAGCCTTTCCTGTACGCGGGCTCCGGGGAAGAGAGCCCGACTTCTTTCGGCTTTGTCCGCTCTGCAGCCCGGGACCTTGGTCGCCCCGCACACACACCTGCTGCCCGCTCCGCCTGGGCGGCTCTGGACGAGTGATCGCCAGCATCCCCGGGTTTCTAACTGTTCTTCCAGAGCCTCCCGGGTGCTGTGTTGGTGCGGGGCGGCGCCGTCCCGCGCGCCCTCCGGAGAGGCGGGTCCTGGGGGAGGGCGGGGCCCGGGACCCGCCGCGCCCTCCGCCGGGCGGCCCGCAGGCAGGCGCCGGGACGGCCGGGAGGTGGTGCTCGCCTCCCCGAGCGGGGCCGTGCGTTGCCCGGCAGCGGCTGCGAGGCTCGGGAGGGGGCGGAGCGGCGCGGCCGGCGTGCTAGCGGCCCCTGTCCGCCGATCCGGCCCGGCCCGCCCCCGCCTCGCCGGCCTCGCTGCGCGCCGGTGCGCGGCGCCCAGTCCCCGCCGCAGCGGCCGCCCGCGTCCCGGGCCCGAGCGCGCCCACGCCGCGAGGCCGGTGTGCCGGGGAACCGACGCGTGGCCATGGAGTGGGAGCCCCGCGCCAAGGTTGCGCTGGTGCCGGGGCGGAGCGGCTGCGGGCCTTCCTCCCGCCACCGCCGCCCGGGGTTGCTGCTCCCCGGCCTCTGGCTGCTGCTGCTCGCCCGGCCGGCCTCGTGCGCCCCAGGTAAGCCTCGCCGAGCCCCCGGGACGGGGCCACCACCCTGCCTGCCTTCGTTGCCGCGCTCGCCCACCCTCTGACTCCCCCCTACCCGCCCATCCTCTTTTATTCTCCACCGCTCCCTCGCCCTCCTTGCTGGAGATGCTTTCCCATTCTTCCTGGGCCCAGCAAATAAAAGCATGGAGGAAATGAATAGATGCAAAGGAAAAGAGCGAGCGGTTCCTGGCCGGTCTTGGTAAAAGGTCTGCAGCCTAGCCTTCCGTGAACCATGTTGCCCGAGGCGGGTCTGGTGGTTTCTGCTCTGAAGATGCCTGATTTCTTTATCTCCTTTGCAAAATGCAGGCACTGGAATTGTGTTTGTGCACAGCTGTGTGAATGTGGCGTAGCGAATGTTTTGGGATACTTTTATTGTTGGGGCAAAGGGGTGCATCTGGTGTGTGCTGTAGAGCAGTTGTGCATTGCCGTGAACAGCCAGTGTTCCCCCAGATGCAGGCAAGCTGGCCGTGTCCCCCAGTGCGCCAGGACACAAAGAACATTCAAAGAAAAATCTCTTGGAAAGCGCCCTGGCCGTGGATCTTTCCAGGGAACTAGCGATTGGTATATCCTCTACAAAGGCATTACAATGGAGTGTGAAAATATTTTGAGTCTGGAGTGTCAGGGCATGAAAGGAGTCATGGTTGGTTTTACAATAGATGCAATTTAGTGACTGTTCATCAGCATGGGATTAAGAGACATGATTTATGAGGCGTGTGGGTGGGTTTTGTTTGTCGAGGAAATGATTTAATTCATGTTGTTTCTCTGAAATGTTTATTTGTCCGTCCTGAGTGTGCATTGGGAGGATGGCCTGGAGACCATCTCCGAGGTGACACACAGGCAAGCCTGTGATTGCCCCAGCACACACACACACACACCCTTGGCTACTTTGTGGGTAGGAAAGGGAAGGTGGGAGAAGCAGTTTAGGGTGGAACGCTTCTTCCCACTGCACAGGAAAAACAGAAAAGCCGTGAAAGCAGCTCAGAGGAACCCTCCCTGCTTTGGGAGCTGGGCCAGAGGACTGCCAAGAGGCTTGAAGGAAGTGGAACACACCTGAACGTGTCCCTGAGGCCTGACTGGGTATTAGAAGCAGCTCTAGGAAGGGGATGGTGGAGGAAGGGACTTCAGGGGAAGTAGGATGAGACTGCTTCACTCACTTGTGAGGAAATTAAGGCAGAATCAGCCTGCTGAAGGTCGTGGGCTAGAGGGTGGAAGGAATTGCTCCATCCATCCCTTCCCCTTTGCTGTTCTTGACCCACAGGCTAGGTTCCTAGCTGAAGCTGCCAGAGATTTCCTCTAGCGGGGTGGAACCCTGCCTCAAGGAACCACACCAGAGGCGGGGTTGACAGAGCAGGTCTTTTAGGCTGTGTACAGTGGGTCCAGAAACTTTGCCCAAAGTACCACCTCCAGTCTCAGTCTCAGGCCACGAGAGTTCAGTGTTCAGAGGAGTGCTCTTGCCTTTAGTCAGCAGAGAAAGGTGGATCTTGCTGGAGTTGCCCATCACGGGACCTCGGCTGCCAGTTGTTTTCACTGACATGTGTGCAGGGTGTTGTGTTTTATATACATGACCTAATCCCATTGGGACTTAGGTTTTAGGGTTCCTACTTTACAGAGGAGGGCCTTAACAGGTGTTTAGGAGAGTCTGTCTCCTCTAGACTGCGATACTCTTAGCTCCTGGGGCCCCAGTGTTTCCCACACGCACATTGCCATCTGAATATTCTAGAGAGGCTGTAGAAGATAAAGTTACTTTGCTAAATTTAAAGTCAGCAGTGGGCCAGTCTACATGCTTCGCCCTCCTTTAGTGACTCTTTTCTGTTTCCCTGCTACCCCTAATCCAAATATCCCGCCTGGAGACGCGAAGTTATCCGGCTCTTCTAGAGCTGACGTCACCGAGGCAGAGACCTCGCCTTTGCACTAAGTTGCTCACTGGGCTTCTCTGGTTTGCACAGCTGCTTCTGGGCAGGAGCACAGAGCGCGATGCAGTGGGCATAGCATCCAGCTCCAAGGGCCCAGCCTCGGGGCCCCAACTGCAAACCCAGAGTAATTGCGTAAGCATGTGTGGACGGTTATACCCACTCTGAGGGAACTGCTGGGTGGAGGGTCTTCAGGGATGACTTCTTGATGGTGGCCTGATGGCAGGCTCTGGGAATCCAGCTGGGTGGAGGGTGGCTTGTGAGATGTCTGGGGACAGCCAGTAGCTGTTGATCCTGGGACACGGTGGCACCAGGACCCTCTCATCTTAGTGATGTACTTGCAGTAGCAGTGTGGGCGTGGGCTTTGCTGAGGGCCTGTCCTGAGGGTGCAGGGAGTGCCTTAATCCTGCCTGCAGTTCCTCTGGGAGGCAGCGGTCCCTCCGCGTCTGGATGGCAAGTTCCCTGCCTTCAGCATCTTTCTCTTTGGCTCAGTGGAGTTGACTTCCAGGTGGTCCCCTTATTACAGTCTTCAGTGAGATCTCTGCGCTGTATTGCTCTGTTGTCCATTTCGATTTCCTGTAGCGTTTTAAATGCGTGTTTTTTTTTTTTTTCTTTTTAAAGAAAGCATTTATAGGTTTGGTTCTGACTTCACTGTTGTGGAGACAACCTGAAATGCTTGGGGACTTATTTTGAAGGTAGTGCTTTTAGTTAGCCAGCCACTAACAGCAGAAAAGGAGAGAATGGCGCCCCGCTCCTTATTCAGAGACTAGGCTATTTAAGAATGATGATCATCATGACATTGGCAGCACCGCAGAATCTGGAAGTTAGTGAAAGATGGAGAAGGCAGTCACTAAGAACTTGGGGTAGGATTTAGCAGTAGAGCACTGGGTAGCATGCACAGGCCCTGGGTTCAATCCCCAGGATGGCTCACCCACAATTCCACAGCTCATAGATGGCACTGTGTTTGGTTTAGGTTTTGTTTGTTTTCGAGGTAGACTTTTGTTATAAAACCCAGGCCTTACTATGTGGACCAGACTGGCCTCAAACTCACAGAGATTCTCTTATCTCTGCCTAACCAGTGCTGGGATTACAGGTATGCAACACCATGCCTGGCTCCTTTGATTATTTTAAACACTTTTGTTATCTAAATTTGTAATACATTGTTTCAATTTTTACCTTTTACACTTCTTTAGTGTTGAGTTTTTATTTTTTATTTGTATTCTTCAAATTTTTTCCCTGTTCCTACTATCACATTCCCCCTTCTGATGTTTTCTTTTACATTTAATTAATCAACTAATTAATTTTTGAGGCCAGGTCTCATACAACCCAGGCTGGCCTCAAACTCACTGTGTGGCTGGGGATGACCTTGAACTCCTGACCCTCCTGCCTCCACCTTCCCAGTGCTGGAATTGCAGGCAACACGGTGCCCAAGTTACGTGCTGGTGGTTAAACTTAGGGCTTTGTGCATGCTAGGCAAGCACTGTGTCCCAGCCTCTTCTTTTACATTTCACATCATTGAAAAAAGAGTTAGTGGGATTACGGGTGTGCGTCGGAGAGTGTGGAGATTGGAGGACAACTTTGTCCAGTTGGTGCTTCCGCTTGTACGTGGGTTGTGGGCATCAAACTCAGGTTGCCTTGCTCCAGTGCCAAGTGCCTCTGCCTGCTGAGTCATCTCACTGGCCCCACTTTTTATATAATTTGGAGACACAGAAGTGGGCAGTTGTTGTGATTAGCGAGATCTGCTTTCTCTTTGTGCGTTTGTGCTATGGCTTGTTTAATTTTTCTGTCTTAATGAGCTGCTGGTCATTTCAAGGTGAGTATTTGTAAGACCTCTTTTAGAATTGTAAACAGGGAATTAAAATGCAAGCGAAGTGTGATTCCCGGATCTCCTGCACCCTGTGATTTGGGGTTGGGGAATGCTCGTCCAGAGTTTAAACTTCTGAAATAGAGTGTGGTATTGCATGCCTTTAATCTCAGCACTTGAGGTAGAGGCTGGGGGATCTTGAGTTTGAGGCTAGCCTGGCCTATACGGTGAGACTTTGTCTCAAACAAACAGGAACAGAACCCAAAACAACAACAGGATTTAGGTGTCTGGAGCTTATCTTTCCCCAAATTCTAATCTTTTGGTTGAGTCTGGGGATCTTTATCATACCAATTTAAAGCTCAGCGGTAGGGATTTGATGCTTTGGAACTGTTTTTTCTAAATAGTGTGAGCCATCACGTGAATATTAGTAGAGACAGATGTTTTATGTCTTATTGTCATCTTTTTTATTTTAGGTTTTATTTATGTATTTTGAGTGTATGAGAACAGGTGCCTTTGAGGACTGGAACTGGAGTTGCAGACAGCTGTGAGCCACCATGTAGATTCTGGGATTTGAACCCCAGTCTTCTAGAGCAGCCAGAGCTCTTCACGTCTGAGCTGTCTCTCCTGCCCTGCACCTGTCTTTTTACCATTAGAACATTTGAATTAAACCATTCTCTTGGGATTGGTTTTGGCATTTCTCTTGATGCTTTGGTCTTTACTGGGTCACGGGACTCTGCCTTGGGTCTCCCTCCACGGCAGCTTCAGTCTGTCAGGAAGTTGCCTCCCTCCAGCCTGAAAACAGAACCCTCACCAGGGGACTCTTAAAAGTCACCAGGGACCTGCAGCAGGGGTTTTCTGTCTGCCCTGGGTGGTGGTGGCAGCTAATTACCGTGGTGATAATTACACCAGGTGGCTTTTCCTAGCGAGGAAGATGCTGTTCTGACTGGTGGCATCTGTTTGAAGTTACGACCGCCCAGCTTTTTTCATGTGTGCTCATGTGGCAGGGTTGCTGGACAGCTTAGACGTCAGGTGTCTGATGTCTAAAGGACACCCCTTTTAAGTCTATCTAGCTTACTGTGGGACCACAGACACGTAGCCCTTGTCCACGTCAGTGATGGAGGTAAAGTTCCCCTTTGGCTATCTTGGACGCCTTGGAAATGTATAGGTGCAACTGGCCTGTTCCTGTCTTTGTCTGTTAGATACGCCAGGCCGAGGATCTGCTGAAGACAGAGAGATTCCTCTTCTCGTTGCAATAGCAACTTAATTTTTTTTTTTTTTGAAACAGGACCTCACACATCTCAGGCTGACTGCTTATTTGACAGGTAGTTGGGGCTGGCCTTGAACTTTGATCTCATATCTCCACCTCCTAAGTGCTGAGATTACAAGCATGCAGCACCTCCGTGGCTGGGATTAAACCTAGGGCTTCATGCATGTGAGGCAAACATCCTACCCCCAAATCTTGTTTTTTCTTTTTTTTTTTTTTTTAAACTGTCTGCTGGTTGTCACTCCTGTAATCACAACTTTCTCAGGAGGCTGAGGCAGGAGAATAGAAAAGTTGGATGACAGTAGCCTGGTGAATAAGTGGGACTCCACCTCCAAGTAAAACTGGAAAAAGGGTGGAGCCTTACGGCTCAGTAAGAGGGTGCTTGCTACCAAGCCTGATGACCTGGAACCCACATGGGGAAGGAGAGAACTAACTCTTAGAGTGGTCCTTTGATCTTCACACGTGTGCCCACACGCGTGCACACACTCAAACAAAACGAATGAATAATAAATAAATAAATTCTACCAAAATTAGGGGGAAAGTGAAAAAAAAAAATGGCTGGGGATGTAGCTCAAGCGGTCCAGCAATTGCTTAGCCCGCGCCCATTCTTTCCCCTCTGTTGGCAGTGTTGCGGGTACCAAGCGCTGCGGCCTGCAGCTTCCAGCATCTGTGCTCATCGGTGACGATTTCTGCTCCTCTCACTGCCGTTCACATCCCGCAGCAGCATCCGCTCCTGGCAGATAGAATTTGCACTGTCCCACCCTAGACGTTCTGAATTGAGATCCAAATCGGCCAAATAGGTCAAGTTCAACTTTGAGAGGCCCTGGGTGTGGAGGCAAGGCTCCCAGTTCAGCCTCCTGGGGCTAGGTAGTGTCAGCCTCAGCTCCCTCTTCCCTAGTGCCCCGAGCTCCTGAACTCCTACAGGACCTTTCTCTCAGTGCCTGCTCCCTCCGCTCTCCACAGTCGGTGACTGAGTACAACGGCTCCGAGCCCTAGGACTCTGCTTTGGTCTTCTTGAGCGCCATTTAGGGGATGTGAAGCGAAGTCTCCATGCAGTTCTATCTTGCATTACCCCGGTGATTACTGATGCTGGGCACCTGTTGTAGACCTCTTGACCATTTTTATGTCTTGAGAACTTCCTGTTCAGATCCTTTGTCCTTAAACTTACGAGAATAGTGCTACTTCTTTTAGGCAGTGCCCATGTTCTGGCTGCTGTAACTGTGTTGGCATGGATACAGTGGGCGATGCCTATCCTGCATATTGGTGCTGCCGTGGCCCAACGTGGCTAGTAAGAGAGGTAGAGGGATGGATGCCTTCCCCACGTGGATACCCAGCTTCTGTGAGGCTGTTTCTCAACTCGGGAGTGGCAGTGTTGGGGAGGGCCCAGGCCTTCGGAGGGCAAGTGTCTCCTGCTTTGTGTGCTTGCTGTGTATGCTCAAGAGGTGATATAAGATGGTATGGAGTTCAAGAGGTGGACTAGACATGAGCCAGTCTTGGGGCCGGAGCAGACAGACGGATGTTGCTGGAAGGGGAGGCAGAGAGGGCAGGAGTGGATTTGCTCACATTTGGAAGGGATGGGAGCCAGGGCAAGCATGGAGAAATTCATTCTAGAGAGGAGGAAACTAGAGGAGACTCAGGCAGACAGCTCTGGGGGCAGAGACGCCTTGAGTGAGTGACTATTCATGGATGGAGGGAGGTGTTGAGCGGAGGTGGAACCGGGAGCTGAGAAGATGCCCCTCTGCTTTCCATAGGAGAAGAGGGGAATGCCGGAATGCCAGGCAGGGAGTTAGAAGGACAGTCCTGGTAGTCGGCCAGGGGGACACTCTGCTCGTCCCACCAGAGACTTGGTGGGGGATGAGCAGGTGGCTCTGGCCCTGAGTTGGGACGGTCAGGACTAGTGGGGAGGCCGCTCTTCCTCTGGTAGGCTGGGCGTTCACAGCCTTGTGCCGTCATTTGGAAACTTGCTGAGGCCTTGTTTTTGCTCCTCTTGTTTGGGCCTGTGGAAAGAGCCCTCCATCACTTAGCCTTTTGGGTGCGGGGATTAACTTTGGAGCCAGATAGTCTGAAGGTCTGTTTTAAAATGCTGGGGGAGCTTTCAAAGGATGGGGTGGGGGGACTGAAAACATACAGAACAAATGGTCTCGTGGAGTCAGCTTTAGGGGACTTGGGCAAAGGCCAGGAGCCCAGGGCTCTCTGCTCCAGTGTGGTCCCCCAAACAGGCAGCATCAGCATTACCTGGGAGTCTGTCAGAAACTCAGAGGCTCGGCAGGACTGGTGGAGTCTGTCAGAAACTCAGAGGCTCGGCAGGACTGGTGGAAAGTACCCGAAATCCCAGCACTCAGGAGGTGGAGGGGGGCGACCAGGAGTTCAAGGTCAACCCTGGGGTCACAGAGAGCTATTGGCCAGTCTGGGCTGTACTTGAACACGTCAAAGAAGTGCTCCCTCCACCCCCCCCCCCCCCCCCCCC
>NW_026067941.1:6762175-6790208 GCF_014885135.2 Alexandromys fortis | reverse complement strand
CCCCCCCCCCCCCCCCCCCCCCCCCCGGTTGAGGTAGCTACCTTTTAGGCATCTTCACGTGATTTGTGTGTTCCTTGAGGTTTGGAAGCTCAAGCCTCAGCAGTTTCTTGACGAGCTTGGGTGCATGCACAGATTTTTGTTTGCTCCCTAATTAGTGAGGGTCCTTAAGTTACTTTACTGTAAAAGCCCCACCTGGATTTCTGGGGGCGTGGAGGATAGCAGCCCGAGCTGGTGTCTGACTGGATGGGGTCAGAGATCTGCGGCTGATCCGAGCTTCGGTACTGGGGACAGTATGACAGGCCCTGATTCCCTAAGCTGTGTGAACTGGAGTCAACTGGGCTAGGCGTTAAGGATTGTAGATAAGGGGGGACAAATGGTGACCAGTGGGTATGGGGGACACAGACAAATGGTGACCAGCGGATGTGTGTGTGTCTTCAGCTCCCAAGAGGGAGGAAGTTGAGGCACACTGTAACTCAGGAACTGTGACTGACACCAGTCAAGAGTGGAAGGACAGATGCTGGACAGTTCTCCTTGGGCGAGGTGCTGGGTGTAGTGGAAGTTTTAGTCAGTCCAAAAGGTGGTTGTTGCCTGGGCCTGGGAGGTGGAGCATAGAAAGGTGTATACAGTTACAGAGTGTCAGTTTCCTAAGGGGAAGTGTTTAGGAATTGGTTGTTTACAAAGTGACAATGGTGGTGAAGTGGGGCTTGGTTGTTGTGTCATGTTTTTATGCTATGTTATGATGGAGTGACCATCACGCTGAGCCTCTGTGGCCTACGCAAGTGGGGGGGGGTGGCCTTGGGAACCCCAGTCAGAGTCAGGAGATGGTAGTGGGTTGGGAGACAGGTGAGCAGCTGCTGGCCAGGGCAATGGTAACAAGGTTTCCCAGCATCCTGCGGTTCTAGCAGAGATCTCCAGGACTTCAGGACTGCCTTGCCTTGTCACACTTGACCTGACTTCTCCTCTCTTCTTTTCTCAGGTCATTGAGGTTGAGGGCTTTTTCCTGGGCCACTGTTGGCTGGGGCCTGGGCTGGGCAAGACAACTGTACAGAAGGGTTGATGTTTTCATCCTGGGTCTGCATAGAGGCTGAATAGAATTATAAAAATTTCTTTCTTTTTTTCCTTCCTTCCTTCCTTCTTTTTTTTTCTTTTCTTTCTTTTTGTGACAGGGTTTTGCTACACCTAAGTGATGCCCCGCTTTCAAATAGTGTAAAAAATGTTGTCAAAGCCCACTGTCCTCGACAACCCTTGGAACTGGGCTTTTGCTTGTTTTTATGTGTTTTGAGGGCTACAATAGCTTTATTGGTTTCCCTCCCTGATTATAAAAACAATATGCGTTGCTTGCAGTAATTAGTACTTGCTGTTCCTTCTGTCTAGAACATTCTTATCTCAGATGTTATCTTCAGTTCCTTCCCTTCCTGCGGGGGGGGGGGGTTCTTCTCAGCTCCCACACAGTCAGAAGAGGCATTCCCCAGCAAGAGTGCTTTCATGGCTCCCCAGCTCCTGCCTGCTTTGTTCTGTGCGCGACACTGTCACCACCTATGTTTCTGTCCGTCTGTTTATTCTCAGTCCCCTCCGCTAGACCACAGGGTCCAGCAGGACAGGCTTGCATTGCTTAGTGTTTTGGTTCTGTGTCCTTTGCCCATTTTTGTAGCGTGTCTCCCTGTGTGCCGGGCCCTTGGGCTGTACCACGTGTCCCTCGATGGTGGATGCCATCAGTGGTTGGGCAGAGAAGGGAAAAACTTAGAGATTCAGTCTGGGGTGCTCGCGAGCCCCATTGCAAGGTGTCTGCGTTAGTGTGCTGTGGTGTCCAAAGTGCCGCCAGTGGGGGGACTTAACCGGCAGAAGTGGTGCTCTGTAGCTGGAGATCATGGTGCTGCCGCGATCCCTCCGAAGGTGCTGAAGTGTGTTCTGTTCCAGGTCATGCCGGTAGCCGTGGCAGTTTCATCGCTCCATCTTCCCTGTGCGTCATTTCCAATTTCACTTTTCTGTAAGATTGGTCATGATGGATCAGGGACTCACCTCCTTGTGTCTGATCTCATGTTAATTATTCATCTCTGTGGCGAGCTGTTGCCACAGGCGGTCATGCTCTGAGGTCCTTGGGGCGAGGGCTTTGTAGGAACTTTTTGGTTCAGCCCTTAACAGTAAAGTTTGAATTAAAAGCTGAAGGGGGCAGAAGGCAAGGCCAGAAGGTCTTTCAAGGGACAGCGTTCCCAGCAGAGGACATGGCCGTGCAAAGCCTTCAGGCAGGAAGTCATCCAAGAATGGGTCCCCGAGGAGACCAGTGTGAAGTGTGGAGGTGGCAGGATCAAGGATTAGATGTGAGAGGAAGTGGGTCCTGGCAGTGGAGGATCACGAGAGGGCTGTCATCAGGTGGGATTTGCTATGTAAAACATCACTGAGTGCCTTCAGGTGGTTTGGAAAACTTACAAGCTAGCAAGCAAGAATCACCTATACATCCTACTACTTCAGACAACTGCTGTGGCATTTTGGTGTCTCTCCTTTTAGTTTTCCACACGTACAAGCGCCCATGAACACACGTGCGAAGCGGTCGAATCATATCAGACATGTCGTTTGGCGATCTGCATTTTTCCACTTCACGCTCCATTGTGAAATCTTGGTGTTGTCGGGAAGTGCGGGTCTACACCACAGGCCAGTTTTCCGTAGAGATCCCAGGACCGAGGAACTAGAGAGAGGGTTTGGTGGGTTCTGTGGATGTTCTCTGCTGCAATGTAACCAGGTTAATGGGTTATAATTTATAGCTTTGCACTCTTGAGTGTTACCACTGCACGTTTATCTTTACATACTTTTCTAGTAACTTCTGTAGGATAAATTCCCAGAAATAGACATGCACACATTAAATTTTGATGCGCCCTGCCAAATTGCTCTCTAGAAAAGTTGAAGCAGTCCGCATTCTCTCTAGCAATGAGTCAGAGGTGCTGGTGTCGTTTCCTCTTTCTGAAACACAGCCCGCTACCCATCTCTGGGCTTTGCCAAGCTCGAAGGTGAGACCCATCCTACAGCTGCATCTTTTTGATTGCTGATTGGCATTTGAGTCTTTGATCAGGTTCCCCTTTGGTGCTCTTTCTCTGGCTTTCTGCAGAAATCCCAGGGCCGAGGGACTAGAGAGAGGGTTTAGTGGGTAAGAGCCCTTGGTGAGTAAGCATGAAGTGACCGTGGGGACCTGAGTTCAGGGACCCAGCACTTATGTAAGAAAAAAAAAAATCTTTTATACCAATATTCCCAGAACTGTGGGGAGTGGAGACAGGAGGATGCCTGGGGCTTGCTGGCTGCCAGCCTAGCTACGAGTTAAGTGAGAGACCCTGACCCAAAAGGAGCACTAGAGCAGGGCTGATATCTACTCTGACCTCAGCACACGTACACAGGTGCACACACACGCCCACCACTCCCTCAAACAAACCCCGGAGCTGTCCTGGGAAGAGCAACAGTAGCCGTCCAAGCGTGGTGGGAGGCAGTGTAGCTCTTGCTTCACCTACAGAACAGCTCTGTAAGCTAGGTTACCCTGCTGTGCCTAATCCACGAGCTAAGACAGACCTTAGCGCTTCCCTTGCTCCGTTTAGGCCATGTAGCTACTGAGTCCTCTAAACCCCAGGGGTGGGTGTGCACATCCCAGCCAGGCGCCTGTGGTCTGGGTCTCGTTACTAGAGAGCTTTGTGGTGTCTCCCACGAAGGTGTACATTCACAGGTTTTGCTTGCTTGGCGGAGTGAACTCTGTCTACAGTCACATACAGTCTCGATAGTCACAGTGGTCTGTGACCCCTGGGGAGCATCTTGCCCACCGGTGGCACTGCACAAGTTTTGACCGAAGGTCTGTTGAGAAGAATGAATAAGGCAGGCTTTCCAAAGCTACAGATTGGATGGACAGTCGTTTAGTTTTGTCCTAGCAATTGAACATTTAACAGGAATGGTTTCAGGAGAAATGAAAGTTCTCTTTACAGAGTGCGTTCTGTTTCTCCCAGCCTGGAGGGTAATGGTCCGTAATGTTGGGTGACATTTTCTCCCTGCATTTCCCTGGTTACTGGCACCTGGATCACATCCTTGTGGACCTGATGACATTGTTACATAAACGATGCTGTTTCTCTGTGGTTGGTTTCTGATGGCTTCTTCTTTGATCATGAATAGGATATGCCTCTGGTTAGAAAATCAATTTCTCATTAACTTTCTGGTTTTGATGGGAGGAAGTCAGTGCCTTCATTACCTTGTTCCAAACCCAACAGTGGGGGCTGGAGAGATGGCTCAGTGGTTAAGAGCACTGGCTGCTCTTGCTGGAGGGCCTGGGTTCGATTCCCAGCAACCACGTGATGACTCATAATTGCCTGTAACTTCAGTTCCAGGGATCTGGTGTCCTCTTCTGTCATCTGTGGGCACCAGGTATATAGACATACATGCATGCAAGACACCATACATATAAAATAAAAGTTAAAAAAAAAGATTATAAACAAAACCAAGACAGCCCACGTGGTGAGCGGCTTTCACACTTTCTCCACTCTCTGAGCTTTCTTAGTTCTAAGGGAAAAGAAAATGAAAACCCAAATAGCAGAATATTAATATGTTGCATTTGTGCCAGGATCTGATGTTAAATATTAACTTTCTAAATGATTCCCAGAAACACTGGTCTTGGGACTATTGTTTTTTTTAAAAAAGTTATTGTTATTATTGTGTGTGCCCATGAAGTTGGGGTGTGTGTGTGGACCACAGCATGCAGGTAGAGGTCAGAGGACAATAATACAGATGTCACCCCGTTCCTGGGGAGGAGAGGGAAGTGACCAGTACAGGTGTGGGTCACGTGAGTAAGTGGCTGGGAGAAGGCTGCTGTTGAGAAGCGATGTCCAGCATCCTCCTGTTTCTTCTTAAGTGACACAGTCATCACATACAAAGCGGGTCACAGTTGTAATTTTTATGGCTCACAGAAAAAGGAATCAACATGGAGTCTCGAAAGTAGGGTAGAGTGGGGGAATCTAGAGGGGGGCGGAGTAGGCGCAGGCCTGGAGAGCCAGACCACAGTGTGTCACCATCCTGAGGGAAACCAGCTGCCTCATGCCATGACAGAGAAGGCTCATCAGGGGCTTGATCCCTCTGTAAGTCCAGCCTAGGGCATGAGTCTGATGATCTTTTCCCTACACAGCTTCTCCAACAGCTTCTCCTCTCTCAGATTTCCCTCAGCTTCCAGCGTTTCTACTGTAGACTTGGAAAGAGGCTCTACAGGAGTCTGTCTGCGTGAACCCTGAAAATGTCTTTTGACCTTTAAATGGGCATCTCTTCAGCCATTTTTTTAAGTGTCAAGCTTCATGCTCCTAGTTGTCTATGGACATGACTTGAGATGATTAAAAAAATAGTGTTTGGCTAATTGCCATGAAGGAATTAATTAGTGTGCCCCCAATTTTTAGGATACTTGGTCACTTGATAAAAAAAAAAAGTGTGCATGAGGTTGAGAGGAGAAACTTGGGCAGATGAAGCACTTGTGGCTTGAGGGAATGAGCAAAGACTTGCCTACTCCTGAGAGAAAGTACAGACCAGCCGGAGTCAGGGGCAGAAGTCCAGGTCAGACAGGGGACAGTGTCACTGAATAACCAAGAGTGTCACTTGGACCCGCAGTGTTCTCAGAAGCAGATTCCTGGGGGTGGAGTTTTAGGCAGAACTGAGACAGGCTTTCTTAGCTCAGACACTAGGAGATGGTTAAAACAGTGTTAGAACATCTAAGTAACTGATTCTAAAGAGAAAACAGGACCCAGCAAGATGGCTCAGTGACTGAAGACGCTTGCTGCCTGCCGAGCCTGACAAGGTGAGGTAGGGTCCCTGGGATCTGTGTGGCAGGAGGAGAGACCCAGCTCCTGCAACTTGTCCTCTGACCGCCACATGGTGTATGTGTGTTATCACCCCCCCCTCAATAAATAATAAATGCCATTAAAAAAATGAAAACTCAGATAATATACAGAATGATTTGGGAGAACTGTTGGCCGCAGGACAGAACAGATCTGTTTTACTTGTCAGTAGTGTCTTCTGTGTTCCCCTCTTTCTTAGGGAATGGCTGGAGGGTGGCCAGTCTGTTTGGGTCATCTTGGGTTGCCGCTTTCCCCTGAGGAGGCTGCTTTCCGTTGTGAGCCTGAGCGGGCCTCTCTGGACCCAGGAGGGGAGCACTCACTCCCTGATGTGGGGTTGGAGCCTCATGACACCGAACCAGACGATGAGCGGCCCCATCTCTAACTGCAAGCGCAGGCGTGGCTGTCGTCATGGGGAGCGTGTGAGAGATTGTTAAGTAGCTCCCGAATCATAGAACCTGACAGCTGGTAAGTTACATAAATATTCATATATGTATCAGTTTCTACTTCTGTGGCTCTGACAGGATGCTCCAGGGCCCACAGTTTAAGGATGCAGGAGGCTGTAGGAGTCGGAGGCTGACTGTCGGGCATGCCTAGCGGGGTGTCAGCTGATTATCACTCTGTTTGAGCCTCTGCAGGGCTCTGCAGCGGGAGCGTATGCGGATGTGCGAGGGTGTACCTGCCTACACGCAGACTGATAATACGTGGATGCTTAGGCGGGGAGACTGAGGAGTAGAGGGTAGATCAAGGAGAGCAGGGACAGTGCAGATCAGGAGGGGCCAGCAAGTGACCATGGGAAGCCAGCTGCACTCAGAGTCACATGCTTTGAAGTAGTTGGTTGAGCTTTGTGAGGTGACTTTGAATGTCTGTCCATTCCCATAGCTGGGTCCCTTGGTTGTGTTCCTTACCAGTGTGTCCATTAAAGTCCATTAGGACAGAGTGACGTCACAGCTATCAGTGTCTCTGGCTGGTTTCATCTTCATTTCATTGGTGTTCCTGAATGGGTGGAACACCCTCCTCCCGCTTCACTTCCTCGGGTCAAGCCTCTCCTCCTACCACACTGCTCTCCATTAACCAATCCAGGTTTCTTCATAGGGAGAGCCTCCTAAGCTGTTTATATACTTGTGTGCTTTATATACGCTGTTCCTTCTTCCCAAACGCTCTTCCCCTCCTTGTTGGCCTCGTTTCACTTCTCCCTCAAAGATCTCAGGCCACACATCACCCTCCCCACAAGGCACATAGAAGCAGAGCGGCTTAGATGCCCTCTGTCCATGTGCGACTCAACTAAATTCATGACCTCCTGTGAGTAGATCTCTTCTTGTTTACTGTCTCCTCTTCGGTGTGCACTGTGGCTGGGCTCACTATCCTCAATGAACACCTGATGAATTGTTAAATGGATGGGTTTTGGAGGAGTGGTTCCATGAGTGACCCGCTGGCTGGATAAATGATTGTTTGTATGATGGAATGAGCTAGAACAACTAATGACATGGTGAGCTTGGTGCTGTGGCTTCTCTCTTGTAGATAAATGGCTCTTGGGAAGCTGACACCCTTCATCTTTCATTACTGCCTCTCTACAGTGCCTTCCTCCCACATCCACGCTTAGACCCCTTCACACCCTCTTTCCGGCTATCTTTATCACTCTCTTGGCTTCAGGAGTCACCGCCATGGGGTCAGACCCCACCCTACATCTTTGTCCCAGATTCATCCCAACCTAAGCTGCTGTGATTGACTGGCAGTCAGTCTAACCTGAAAATGGCGGACATGCAGATCTCTGCATGCTGATCCTCCTGTTGAGATAGAAAAGCTTTTTAGTCTCTGATTGTAAATGATACTCATTTCAGATGCTTTGGACTATGAGCTGTACTTAGAAGAAAGTACCCACCTTTGTTCCTGTTCCATAAATAGTTTGATACACATCTTCCTAGTCTTTTGTGTGTGTTTGTTCACGTGTGCACAGGTGTGCGTGTGTGCATGTGTATGCATGTGCGTGTGGAGACTAAGGTCCACCTTGACTGTTGGCCTTGGGAGCCATCCACCTTGTCTTTTGAGAGAGACCCTCAGTGGACTGGGGCTTTCTATTTAGGTTAGGCCTGCTGGCGGATGAGCCCTGAGAATCCACCTGTCTCCACTTCCTCTGACACCACTGTACCTGGGTTTTGACTTGAGTTCTGGGGGTGACAATTCAAGCTACTCTCACTGTTTTCTCTGTCTCTCTGCTCCCCTCTTCCTGTTTTAAAAATTGTGCGTGCATGTATATGTAGTTGACTGGAGTTTTTCAAAAACTAGAAATGGGATTGTACTATCCAGATTTTTTTATCTTCCAGTTTTCATTTTATTGTAAATGTTTTTCATAATGCTTTAAAAAATTTTCTTTGAGACAAGGTTTCTCTGTGCAGCTTTGGAACCTGTCCTGGAGCTCACTCTGTAGACCAGGCTGGCCTTAAACTCACAGAGATCTGCCTGCTTCTGCCTCACGAGTGCTGGGCTTAAAGATGGGAACCACCACCATCCGGTCCGCTTTAAAATATTTTCAAGCAAGCATGCAAGAGAATCCAGCCTCGGTCCTTATGCATCCTAGGTACTAGCTGTACCCCGGAGTTGCATCCCAGTCATTCCTAAACCACTCAGGATCTTATTGGTCTTCCTGTGATGAACCTCTGTGCATAGTTCTTTGAGCTTCTGTTTATTTCCTTCAGGACAGTTTTAAGGAAGCAGTTGGATCACAAAGGGGAGATTTGGAGGAGAAAAAAAAAATCCCCGAGTCAATGTACATCAGAAAGCGTTGCAGCGTGTTGGGGAACGGGCCCAGCGTTGGGTCTTAGTCTCAGTTTGTGTAGTTGAGCAGCTTTTAAAGGAGACCAGCTGGGCAATGGCTGCTTGCCCCCAGGCCTGCTGTCTGGTTATCCTCATCCTTCATCCACGAGCACGTGTTGGCCCACTAAGGGTCAGCACTTTGGCCACTTGTGAAGACAAAAGCCCAGGAATCAAGTGGGTGTCCCTGGGGATCTTAGCTGCCCTGGGGACTGGAACAGGTGAGCATCGCTCTTCTCTAGGGCCTATGACATGAGTTTGTACAAAAGGGCCAGAGCCTGAGGAAGTGGGTGGGGCTCTCCTCCCTGAGCCTCTGAGCCGGCCACACATCTCTCCACAGCAGAGTGCCTCTTCCTTGACCCTCCTTTCCCCACAGCTGTATTTAGTGTCTCTGTTCTCACTGTTCCCAGCTTGAATTACAGTGATTACTTGATTTCCAGAATTGTGGTTAAAATGCATATGGCATGAGATTTGCCATCATAACCATTTTTAAGTACAGGGTTCAGCAGTGTTAAGTACCTCCGCAAGCCCTTTTCATCTTGCAGAACTGATCTCTATGTCCATTAAAATACAACCCCCTGTCCGTACCTCCAGTCCCTTGGAGTCACAAATTCTGCTTTCTATTTTTATGAATGTGACTCCCGTGGCCCCCTGGGGATATGGAATCATAGGGTGCCTTTCTTTAGTCACCGAGTTCATTCCTGATGTAGGGTGTGTCACAGTTCCCTTCTTAAGGCTGCATAGTATTCCATTAGACGCCCGGTCCATACTCTCTTCTTCTTGCCTTTTCCATACATCGGTTAAAACAAGGAAGCATTTTGAAATGAGGATGGAGCTGAGCAAGAACAAGGTGACGTGTGTTCCTTTTGGTTCCCAAAGTCTCTGAAACCGGAAGGAACCTAGACACATACTCTAAGAAATATGTCAGCATACAGATGTCCCGCTAGGCCCTAGGATTCAGTTCTCTGTTAACTTCAGTTCTGCCCGGCTTCCTGGCTTCCTTGTTTTACCGGTACAGCATATGCCTTTTGCTTCTTTCACTCAGTCTTTGTTCTTCCTGACGAGATGTTTTTGCATTTGATTTTGGAGACAGAGTCTCTTATAGCCCAGGCAGGCCTTATCTGGCGAGATCCCTCTCTAGTCCATCTTGCTGGCCAATTTTTATGTCCACTTGACACTTCAGTTGGGGGAGTAGCCTCCATCAGATTGGCTGTAGCATATCTGTGGGGTGTTTTCTTGATTGTTCATTGATGTACGAGGGCTCGGCCCACTATGGTCGGTGCAACCCTGGGCTGGTGGCTTGTGTTGAAAGCTGGTTGGTTATAAGCCAGTAAGCACCATTCCTTCATGGTTTCTGCTTCAAGGTCCTGCCTTGAGTTTTTCCTGGACTCCACTCATTGATGGACCTGTGAGCCAAGTAAACCCTCCCCTCCCCGGAGTGGCGTTTGGTCATGGTGTGTATCACAGCGATAGAAAGCAAACCAGAGCATCCAGACTGGCTTTAATCTGCTCATCCTCTGGCTGCCACCTTCCCAGGGTTTGGAATACAGACACACCACCACCCCTGGCCTGAGAGCTGACTTTTGTTATTATAACATGGCTTCTTTGTCATATGCCTGTTGATTAATTTTCTGTTCACTTCATCCAAAACTAGAGTCTTGGAAGCCTTAGTTTAGGAATTGCCTCCATCAGCGTGACCTATGGGCATGTTTGTGGGGTATCATCTAGATTACTGATTGATGTTGGAGGTCTCGCCCACTGTGGCTGGGCCTGTCTCTGGGCTGGTAGTCTTGGGTTGTATGAGATAGGGGGCTGAACAAGCCAGGAAAGTAAGCCGGTGAGTGGCGTTCCTCCATGGTCGCTGCTTCGGTTCCTGCCTTGGCTTCTCTCAGTTGATGGGCTGTGACTTGCAGTTCTCATCAACTGTTCCTCCTTGGGTTGCTTTGGTTAGTGTTAGAGCACCGTGAAGAAACCTATCTAGTAACCACTAGGTTATTAGCTGCTCCCTAATGCTGTACAGACAGCACTGTCCCCTGGTATCCAGGAGGGGAGGGAGCTGCGGGTTCTAGGAACTCTGTGAGCACCAGTGTTTTAAGATCGTATGTAATTAGCAGTGTCTCCCGTGCATCCTCCAGTCTCGTTTATGTCCTGTCTAGATTACTTCTGCATAATACGTATGGGAACTCAGTGCTGTTTAGGGGATAGTCGCACGAGTAAAGTTTGTATTTGGTTTATAAGGACACACGTTTAAGAGGAAAAACAACAACCAAAGTTTTCCATTTTGTTTGCCCCTCGTTTGAAACTAAAGATACAAGACCTTTGTGGGTAACATTATAGAAATAATCCTGCTGACTGCGAGTTCGTCTTTTGCTGATGGACAGTGTGGGCCATCACTTGCTTTCTGTATCAACGAGAAAGGCTGTCTGTCACCCGTTCAGGAGCCCACCACCCACAGCGCCTGCGTCCTGACTCACTGTTGTAGTTATTTTGTGTTTTGAGATGGGGTCTTCTGGAGTCCAGGCTGACCCTGAACTCGCGGTTCTCCACCTTTACCTCCTAAGTGCTGGATAAAGTTGTCACCACCACAGCCACCCATGGTCCAGCTGTCACCATGCAGGGTGGGGTGGGGGCAGCATTGGTCCCAAGGAAGTTCCAGATAAGTGCTACTCAGTTTGTTTTGTTTACCGTGTGCGTATTTGTGCCGTGGGAGGAAGGTAGATGAAAGAGCTTGTAGACAATAGTGGAAAAACTCTTAAGCTTTTATTTTTGAAAAACTCCTGTCTCTTCCTAGGAATGTGGAGCCCATAACCTTCCCTGTTGAATGTAGCGCAGTTCCTGTGTGTCCCTTCTTTGCTCAGTAGGCTTTCTTTCTTTTTACCCATTTCCTTTCATATTTGTGTATTTTATTACAGAGTCTTTATTTAGTAACTTAGTATATGCGTATTTATTGTCTGTGCTTCATGTAGGAGGGTGACTGTTGTCTTTAAAAGTCTTTCTCTTAGAATTCTGTCTCTACATGCCTTTCCCCACATTATTGCACTTAGGAGAAGATGAAGACGAAGCTGCTTTCCAGCTGAGAGTGACCCTGAGCCTGACTTTGCAGTAATAACATTTGATACTGTCTTGTCTAAGAGCAGTGGTTCTCAACCTGCTAGGTTGTAACGACCCTACTGGGGTCACATATCAGACATCCTGTATATCAGAAATTTGCAGTATGATTCATATCAGTCGTAAAATTATAGTTATGAAGTAGCAACGAAAATAACTTTATGGTTGAGGGAGGTCACCACCACATGAGAACTGCATTAAAGGGTCTCAGCGTTAGGAAGGTGCCTGAGAGGGTCACTGGCTCATTTCCCCTCTGGGCGAATCCTGTCACTCCTGCCAGCATCTTGCTCAGACTCCACTCCGGTATTCAGTGCGGACTTGCCTGCTATCTGTGTTCTCAGAATGCTCTCCTGGGTTTTTACCGGTTCACTTTGGGAAGTGAAGGCCTGAGGACTAGGGACATGAGGCACACTTCCCCCAAACAAAACTAAACAAGTCAGAACAAAAGCCTTCTCCTAACCAGAACAGCTGAATGGAAGGCATTCTCCAGCTGGGCACAGGTGTGTGTGCCTGGTGTGTGTGGACGGCAGAAGACAGCTTGCTGGAGGCATCTCTTCATCCCCTGTGCTGGGGGCCCCGGAGCAGACTAGAGTCGTTATGATTGAAGGCTGGTGCCGTTATCTGCCAAGCCAGCTTGCCGGCCTTTATTAGGCATTACTTACTGAGGGTTTCAGCTCATTTTTTTTTTTTTTTGGTGTGGCTTTTTAGAATATTCCAGAATTCTTTGTTTGGATTGTCTTCCAAGTACCAGTTTCAGCTTTCGGTTATATACAGGATGTTTTCCTGCACACCAGAAGAGGGCATCAGATCTCATTACACATGGTTGTGAGCCACCATGTGGTTGCCGGGAATTGAACTCAGGACCTCTGGATAGCAGTCAGTGCTCTTAACCTCTGAGCCATCTTTCCAGCCCCCAGTTTCAACTTTCGAAGACGCACTTTTGGATTAGTGTGTAAATATTTTGCTAAAAGAGGCCCATTAGGCAGCTACTGTACCCCTTTCCCTATTTTTCACCAGCTAGGATTAATTGTACACTATCTCATTTAATCTAGGTAATAATCCTTGCAAATTGAGTTTTTATTCCTGTTTCCAGGAATAGGAGATCCTAGCACAGCCTGTATAACCACAGAGGCTATCCTTTATGTATGTATGTATGTATGTATTGATTAATTGATTGATTTTTTTTTTAAATAGTGTCTCATTGTGTATCCTTGGCTGACCTGAAACTAGCTGGATAGAACAAGTTTTTCTTGACCTCATAGAATTTACCTGTTACACACCCAGCCCAACAAAGGCTGTTCTTTGATTGTTTTTTTTTTAGATTTATTTATTCTTTTTTTTATGTGTATGAGTGTTTGTCTGCATGTATGTATGTGAGACCTGTGTGTGCCTGGTGTCCAGGGAGATCAGAAGAGGGTGTTCGGTCCTCTGAAACAAATCTGGGTTCTCTGCAAGTACAGCAAGTGCTCTTAACTGCTGAGCCATTCCTTCAGCCCCAGGGTGCTTTGTGCGCCTCTTGTTATGTGGAAAGCGGAGGAACACAAGGTAATTCTATAATGTTTGGAAAGGTAAGGCTTTACCATTGGCTCATGAAGTTCCTTGAAATTCCTGACTCCTGTGTGGACATGTATGCTGTGTGTTTCCTGTGTAATTTGCCCATCATGATGATAGAATTTCCACCACGTTAGAGCTTTGTGCAGCTTAGCATTTTATGAACTCATACTGGCTCCAGATGATCCTGAGGGAAGGGCTTTATGGAAATTGCTCATTTTGAGTTCGCAGTTTTGCAAAGGAAAATAGGCGTTCTCTTCCACCTGGTGCGTTGCTGAGCTGCATGGGTGACAGAAGCAGGTCACGGCCAGGTCGTGTGTGCAGATTTCTCAGTGACTCATTCAAGGAAACATACAGAGCAGGGAGCAGGAGTAAGAACAGCTGGGGAGCTGGGTGGTGGCGGCGCATGCCTCTAATCCCAGCACTCGGGAGGCAGAGGCAGGCAGGTCTCTGTGAGTTCGAGGCCAGCCTAGTTTATAGAGCAAGTTCCAGGACTTTGCCTCAAAAAGAAAAAAAGAAAGAACTTTTTAAAAAAGGGAACAGCTAGGAAGAAAGATCTGTGGGAGGAGAGAGGAGTCGAGCATCCTGCATCTTCATTCTGTGGTGCCTTGTTGGGATTCAGGAAATAGGGGGTATCCAGATCTTGAGGAGAACAGGGAATTGGCAGAGTTGTAGCTGGGGTAATGTGGGCTAAAGTGAGGGTGAAGGGGTTAGCTATTTCATGTGAGACTTCAGCCAGGTAGGAGCTGGAATCTGATGGAGTGTGTGGTTTCAGCTCTGGGAAAAGCCAGTGTCCAGGAGCTGGGGTGGGGGTGGGGGGAGGTGCGCAGGGGCATCCTGTGTGGACAGCAGCAGACCTGACTCTACAGCGGTGCCTGGAAGCCCCTGGAATACGTGTCCCTTCCAGAGCAGAAGGAGCCTGCTGAGGTTGCCAGCTGCATGGGAATGGAAGTGGCTCTTAATGCCCAGGGTCCGTAAGGCCTTGAGCTGTAAGTCAGACCTGAGATGTGGCTTCCATGAACTTTTACAGGAGTCTGTCTGACGACCAGATTATGGCTCAATTTTCCTTTTTATTTTTTTCCCAAGACAGGGTTTCTCTGTGTAATAGCCCTGGCTGTCCTGGAACTAACTCTGTAGACCAAACATAAAAGCACCATTTTCCTTTCTTAAAGACAACCATGAGTAGCAGGTTGGAGTAATTTTTTTAGGGGGTGGGGCAGGGGGGAATCACTGTAGTTATGTGGCTTTCAAACTATGTCAGAATTTTTAGAACTATTTGAAGGAGTTAGCAAATTTAGTTTTTGAAGTGATATATGTATGTTAAATAATTCCTAATGTTTAGAGATGGGCTGTAGTTTGGCAGTAGGGAACTTGCCCAGCATGTACCGAGCCCTTGGTCCAGTCCCCACTGCTGTATCAGGGCAGACAATGGTAAGAGCATTTGTTGCAGAAGACTTGATTTGGTTCCCAGCACCTACACAGTGGCTCAACTACCTGTAACTACAGCTTGCTGGGCTCTGATACTTTCTTCTGTCCTCATAAGCACCACACTCGTGTGCACAAATGCACACTTAGGCATACACATACATGCACATGATTACAAATCAGATCTTTAAAGCAAGCAGAAAGATAGCAAGGTCATTTTTAAAAGGTTTGTTTTTATTTATGTGTAGGGGTGTGTGTGTGTGTGTGTGTGTGTGTGTGTGTGTGTTTCTGTGGTTGCGTGTGTACACGTGAGTGCAGGTGCCTGAGGAAGGCAGTAGAGGGCGTCAGATCCCTCAGACCTGGGTTTATAGTTGCATGATGTAGATATTGGGTTCTCTGCAAGAGCAGCGAATACTCTTAACCACCGAACCAGCTCTCCAGCCCCACGATCATTTCAAACTATTAAAATTAAGTCGTAATATACGCACATATAAAAAGAGTCAAAAGGAAACAGCTCCGTGAATTTCTACAGGCTGATTATAGCCCTGGAACACCACCAACATCAAGAACAAAATATTACCTGCCCCTCAGAAGCCGCATGGAGGCTTCTTCGTGCCTATCTTCCAGTAATGGCTCTCTTGGTCTCTAGCGGCTGACATACTGGATTAGCCTATGCCATGAAGTCATACACAGACTTTAACACAAGAGCCACCCCGGGACAGGTTAGCGTTCATTGTTGGTACAGCTCATTCTCCTGCGGATCTTGTTTTAACAGCCACAGCGGCCTTTTTGAAAATGTATCACTCATTGTGAAGGGGCAGCTTTGCATGGTTTTGACGTCAGAGGTGGCCACTGCCCCTCTGGCTTTGCTCAAGCTGCCCTGGTGTTTTGCTGGGGATTGGGGCAAGGGTATGTTTGACCTGCCTGTGGGGTTCTATGAGTCTGGCACATTGTAGGAAGTCCTAGGGTCCATGCTGAGTCCTCAGTGCTCCTGAGTGCTACATTCTGGGATATACAGGCCAGTAGGAGGTGATTTTGAGAATTTGTAATCTCGAGGCCAGCATGTGTCAGTATTCTCCTTTTTTAGCTTTTGAATTTTGGGACATGGTCTCATCGTAGCCCAGGCTGACCTTAAACTTGTGACAATCCTTCTTCCTGAGACTCTGTAGTGTGCAGGGCTAAAGGCGGAACCTTTCAAGCTTGAGCCTGAGACTTGTTAAAATGTTCTTAGTTGCCAACATTTAAAAATGAAGAGTTTCATTTATAATACATGAATATATGTCCTGCAGAGGCTACTTTGTGTAAATCCATCAGCATGCCAGCTTTGAACTTGATCCCTTTCTGATGTTTCTTTCTTAGCTATGTTCACATTGACCTCTGTAGGTCTTTGAGTCTCCTGTGATTGCAACGACAGCCATTTAAAGATAATTGCATTTTTTGTTTTTGCTTTTGTTTTTTTGTGACGGATTCTCTGTAGAGTCCTGGCTGTCCTGCAACTTGCTCTGTAGACCAGGATGGCCTTGAACTTAGAGATCTGCCTGCCTGCCTCTGCCTCCTGAGTGCTGAATTAAGGAGTGTGCCACCACCGCCAGGCCTAGATCATTGCAATTTTTATATCTTGTCGTGGGGTCTTGTCAGTACTGAGCAGAACAACACTCCGTTAGCCACAGAAGACTAAGCTTTTGTTTGGATCAGCAGGAGCTCGGTATTGTATTTTCTCATTAGTTTTACTTACTAATCTAACGTTTACCCAAAGATCATCCTTTCATGTTTCAAGATTTTTAAGGCAAAAGATTATACATAGGGAGATGTCCTTCCCACCTGTTGTGTGACACTGTTCCTGGGGAGATATGAACAAGATCTACTCATAATAGCTAGGGATCCAATGGCAGACCAAACTAAAGGTTCCACTAAAATATGTCTTGGTGAACCAGTGGGTTTTATTTGGGTTACTTCCAGGTGTGTGAGTGAGGGGTACTTGCTGGAGCAGAAATGACTCAAAGACAGCTTCATCACCAAAGCTCACCCCAATGATCACTACAGATAGATCACTGCACAACTTTTCAGGGGAGTGTCTCTTCCAGGCAGCTTAGTTGGTCTCTGTCCGGTGGTGTGGCTGGTCTGAGAGTGTCTTTCGGTAGCCCTTACTGCTTCTCTATGCTTGAGGAAGGAGGACCTAGTGCTGACGGCCAGTTTCAGGGACTTCCTGAAGTCTTTGAGTTGTTTGCTCCTCAGCTGAACTGGCAGGATAGAATGTGACTTCACCTCCCTTTAAAGCATCCCATGCCTTAAGTAACTTCTTTCCAGGGTGGAGGAAATTTCTACACCCCTATTACCCCTGCTACCCCTATTGCCCATCACCGCCATTACCCTTCTGAAGCCTTCAGAAATACTTAATGCAAATAGAATCCTCAGTTTATCCCTTTACTGTTTCATGTTGGCACTTAAAGCCTGCTTCCTCACGTTCTAATGTGTGCTCTGGGATTCTGAGAGAATCTTAAGATCGTTTGGATTCAGATGCCAGAGGTCATGTGTGCACTTTCTAGTTAACGCAAAGTCCCACCTCTGGGTAGCCCCTGCCCCACAGCTGCTGCTACTTGTGATGTCTCTGCCTGGGCTCTAGAGATTGGTGGCTCTGCAGGTCCTCGATCCTTCAGCAGCATTGACAGGTGACTCTCTCCAGTGCATCTTTTACTATTTTGAAAATTCTGCTGCCCCTACAGGCACACTTCATTGTAACTCCGAGGATTTGTAGGCTCCCTGTGCCTCTCCTACCGTGTTTCTGTGAGCTCCATCTGTCTTATGACCCAGTTGATATTCAGTAAGTTCAGACTTGGTCAGCTTGGATGCTCCGACCTTTCTAAACTCAGAGTTGGTTGGCTCCCTGAGTACTGGTTGCTAGCAAGGCCCTGAAGCTCTGACCAGGATCTTCTCTTTCTGTGGGAAGAGGGCCAGGAAATAGGCTTGTGTCCACAATAGGTTGTGGGAAGAAAACATTAGAACTTCTTTGTCTTCATTTTTCTTCTTAGATTGTGTATGTGTGTGCGCACACATGCGTGCATGTGTGAATGTGTCTTTGTGTGTGTCTGTGACGTGTGTGCGTGAATGTCTATGTATGTTTCAATGGGTTTGCGCGCATATATGTGCATGTGTGCTCACACATGAGTGCATATGTGTGTGCGTGTGCATGTTTTTGCATGTAGAGACTAGAACTTGGTGTTAGAATCATTCTTGACCACTCTTCCATCTTTTTCATAAAGACAAATTCTCTCAGTCAAACTAAGAATTTGCCACTATGCCCAGTCTTGCTCTGGGGATCTCCTGTCTCTGCCTCCTAGGCTGGAATTACAGGTGGCTGCTGTGCTTACCTAGCATTTGTGTATTTCTGAGGATCCATACTTCATTACTTTTCATTAGTCACTCTGGACCCTCTCCTAATCACCTTTCTGTTCCTAAAAAAAAAAATCTACTTTGTATATAAAAATTAAATTTTACTGATTTAAAATTGTGTTAACCTCGACAGAGAATATCACATACGGAAAGAAACTTGTCTTGAGGACAAACGAGAATGCCGTGACCCGAGGGATGGGCAGCGAGTCAGTCACCTCCTTGGTGTGTGACTTGGGATGGGTGGAGGTGACAAGGCCCGATCATGAAGAATTTTCCAGTAATTATAAGCTTTGTAAAAACACAGTTTCCCTTAGTGGACACGTGACCCACGTGGTTTGCCGAGGGGTGGGGATTTACAGACTGAAGAGTGCAGGGCCAGCGCCGAAGGCAGCACTCACCGACGAGGGAGTCAGATCTGTGTCAGCATCGTGCTCTGCAGGCCGGATTAATGCAGAGACTGCCTGACAGAGGGCCACGGGTTGGGTGGCTTGAAACATCTCTGCTTCCTTACGGTTTCTGAGGACTGAAGTCCTAAACCTTGGTTTGGTTTGGCCGTGCTCTCTATCAGGGCTCTAGGGGAGAGTCTCTCTTTCTTCTCCCGCTTCTGGCTTTTGCTGTCAATTCTTGGCATTCCTTGGCTGCACCCCTTCAGCCACGTGGCTGTCTTCTCCTGGTGTGTTTTCCCCTTGCCTTCCCTCAGTGCGCATCTTTCTCTGGGTCTTCGTTCCTCTGTACATGTCCACAGCCCCTCTCTTCTGGGTCTTCGTTCCTCTGTACATGTCCACAGCCCCTCTTGTTTTTTTTTTTTTTTTTTTTTTTTTTTTTTTTTTNTTTTTTTTTTTATGAAGACGTCAGTGCTGCCAGAACCCCCTCCCCTCATTTCAACTTGATTGTCTCTGTTAAGGCTGTTTCCAGATAAAGTCCCATTGTGTATAAGGACCTCAGCATGACTTTTTGGGGGCTATAGTTCTTCCCATTAGAGCACCTGAAGATGTGTGTGTGTGGAGTTGGTCCCTGAGCACTGAAGCTCCTCGAGATGATGATGGACACTGTTTGACATCTGCAGTTATTATCAGGACCACAGATAGCTTTGATTTTTGCCTTCACATGCTAGTGAATGAATGCAATCATGAGGTCGTTTATTGCCTATTTGCCTCATTATTTTAAATTTTGCTTTTATATATGATATCGATGACTCACAGTATAGCATTAGGGATTACTGTTATGTCACTTACCTAATATGTACGAAGGCCTAGGTTCAGGCTCTCTGTGCTGCGCAAATGCACACAATTTGCAAGCTGAAAACGGGCCATAGTTGTTTGATTCACGGTCTCGCTCTGTATCGTAGGTGCATCTCACTTTCCTTATCCTCCGTCCTCAGCCTCCCACGCAGTTGGAGGTGTAGCTTTTAAATGAAGTGTGTATATGTGCTTGGGAATTTTCCTTGTTTTTAAAAAGTGTTATCTGTTTGTTTGTTTATGCGTATCGCTTGCGTGAATTTCTGTGCACCAGATGCCTGGAGGCACCAGAGGAGGCAGAAGATGGTCTTGGGTTCCCTGGAGGTGGATTGGAGGTGGATTCACGGGGGATTGTGTGGTGTTGGGGACTGAACCCCAGTCCTCTGCAGGAGAGCCCCAGGACTCTTCTTATTAATGGGGTCTATTTGAAGATACCTGGGTGGTCTGAGGAGTGGCTTCCTGAGTGTGCCAGCCCCACCCCTACCCTTTGCTAACTTAATTGGCCCTAGAGTGTTCTGTGTGTTCTCCAGCTTCAGTTTCCTCGTTTGAAAAAGTGGGTTGTTGGGGGAAATTAAGCAGTTTCATTCCAGAAAGGTTCTCAGTGCAGAGCTTGCGTATAGTAGGCAGTCAGTAAATCTCTGTCATCATAGGCATTAGCGGGTTGACTTTCCTTGTTTTTGCTGGCAACTTATTTAATATTTCATCTTGGGAAAGTCAGTCTACGCTGGGGACCTCAGATTTAACAAGTAGTTCAGCCTGGTGAATAATGGTCCTACATGAATGGGCATAAGAACTGTGTGGGGTGTGGGGAGGTTTGGGCTTGGTCCTCTTTCCTCCATCCTGGTATGAGCACAATAAATAAAGCCCAAGAGAAGGCGACGCTGTGCTCTTTCTATACCAGCCGCAGTGGCTGCCAGGAGTGTGCACTTACCTGTTCCCTGGTTTCTCTTTAGCCTGCTCTGGTGGAGATGCCATGTGCTCCTATGGTTTCATCTGGGCCCTTCATCTGCAGGGTCATGTTGAATGCTTCAGGTACTTCATGTTCCTGGGGCGGAGTTTATTTTATAGGCGGTGGGTGAGGTCCGGGAGGAAGAAACAAGCAACAAAAAAAGGGATCTCTAAATGTCACTGCATAGGATTACTAATAGACTTTAAAAAAAAGTTGAGTTTTTTTTTTTTCTTACAAAATCTTTGGGCTGTGAGAGACTTCTCTTTCTGTCCCTCTAGCCAAGCAAAAGAAAGAGTAATTGTGCCCACTGGAGACTGGTTTCTCATGCTCACTGAAGATGCCTGTGTTCCGTATTTAAATAGCCTCCCATAATCAAGAGTCTTTTTCTCTTAGAGGCCACTGATTCCTCTGGAGAAATCAAGTAAGTCTTACACACAGGCAGAAAAGCATCTCCAAGAGAACAAATCGTAAGCACTGTTTAAAAGCGGAGAATAAAAAGCCTCACTCAGTAAGCGCAACAATGAATATAGTATTTGCTTTCATATTGTTATGATACATTAAACCAGCTAAGGAGGAGAGGGAGCAGTGAGAGGCAGTCCCCAGGGATCCAGGTGACTGGCAGAGCATGGAGACAGGGGAGGGGAGGCAGTAGAGAGGCCCTGGTGGGAGGAGAAGGGGGGTGGGGGTCAGCACACTCGGATGGGAGACCCAGTTTAGAGATGCTGTTCGCCTGGTTTACTGTTGTCCTCGCCGGAGGATGAATCTCCGTGTCATATGGGGAAAGTGGGCACTGTAGTTAATGATGCCGTGGGTCTCAAAAGAGGATTAGTTTAATGTCTTTGTGAAAACATGTTAGCATGTTTTTTAAATAATAGATTAAAAAAGAGGTTTATTTAGTGTGTGTGTGTGTGTGTGTGTGTGTGTGTGTGTGTGTGTGTATGCTATAACATGGCTGTGGAGATCAGACAACTCGGGCAGGCCTGGTCTCTCCTTCTACCGTGTGAATCTGGGGACACGCGTGTTAAGTCACAGAGTCGTCTTGCCAGCCCAGCGGGAAGCTGGTTTTAAAAGTGGGGGTGGTCAACAGTTAATCAGAGTCCTTGGCCTGACAAATCGAGTGACCTCATGCGTCCAACATGTACAGTTGATGGACATCAGGACATCTGATCAGTCCCTGAAACAGGAGGGCACACCATGGACAGAAGTAGCATAGGACCGGACTGTAAGGGAGGCCGGGCACCATTGGAGGGTCTCGGCGTAGACGGTGCCCCAGACGGCAGACACAGCAGCTCACCAGCTCGGAACTGACACCCAAACACCAGCGGCTGTCTGCATGAGCAGACTGCTATTAATGAGGCCCACCAGTTCCTTTCTTCCCAGAAGTTCTGGGAATGTTCTAGAAGGACAAGCATGGACTGCTTTAGACTTTGGATGTCGCGAAGACACCTGGATGAAGTTTAACATGTTCATTCCCGATGAGCGGGCTCCAAAACTGTAAATTTGTAGATTCAAAAGTTGGGCAGTATTTCTAGGAGCGGGACCCCTCTGGGGAGCAGGGCAAGCAGGAACGACAGTGGGCTTCAGACAGGGAACCACCTAACCTGATTCAGTAGGAGAAGGTTGGTAATTTGTATCAAGGAGTTTTTGTATTTGTGTTCCTCAATTTACCACCTGTAAATTGATTTTTAGGGGGGAGTGGATGCTTATAAAGTGTAGCCCTTTGAGCCCCTGGAAGTATCCAGTGTGGTAGCCCTAATCTCCGTTTATGATAATTGTACATCGGTCACCGCCACCGACCCTCATTACCTGGCCACCTGCTGGCGCTGAGCTGCTGTTAGTGTCTGTGTCTGCGGGTTTACCTGTGGAGAATGTTTCCTATAGACAGACATGCACAAGTGTGTGTGTGTCTATCTGTCTGCCCGTCTTCTGTCTGTGTCTGTGCCTGCTTCACTTAGCGTAATGTTTTAAAGATTCAAGGTCTATGTTGAAGCGTGCGTTGCTGTTTCATTCTTTTTTTATGCTTAAATAATGTCTCACCATAGATATACCATGTGATTGATTACTAGTTGGTTTGGGTCGTTTCCACCCTTGGCTATTAAGGCATAGAGCTGTTGTGGACATTCATGTACACGTCCTTGTTTGAACACTTGTTTTCAGGGCCAGCAAGTTGTCTCTGTGGGTAAAGAGCTTGCCGCCAAACCCGAGAACCCGAGTTCAGTACCCACGACCCACACGGTGGGAGAAGGAGATTGGCTCCTGCTTTCTGACCTCTATGGGTGTGCTGTGGCATATGCTTGCCCTCCCCAAATACTACAGATATCAAAAAATTGCAATACCTCTTTTCTTTCCTTCCTTCTTTGACAGGGTCTCTCCACATAGCCCTTGCTATTCTGGAACTCGCTCTGTAGACCAGGCTGGCCTTGAACTCACAGAGAGCTACTTGCCTCTGCCTCCTGATTGTTGGGATTTAAAGCACACGCCACCACACCTGGCTGCCTGTTTTCAATGTCTCCCTTCTGTTTTGATGTCATTGGGCATTTGTTTAGACAGGGAGATTCCTGGGTTATGAACATTGTGCTTAGCTAGTTGTCGACATGAACGCGCCAGCATTGGAGGACGGTTGCCATTCTTCCACCCACACACCCGTGCCCACTTTGCATTCATTTTCTAAAATGGCCATTCTGTGGCTGTGACTGGGCATTTTTAATGGTTTTCATCTGCTTTTCCCCAGTGAATGATGTTGACTGTCCTTCCTTGTGATTTGACACTTATCTGGCTTTCTTGCTTTTGAGTTGAAAATTATTCAGAAGGTGGGCAGTGGTGGCAAACACCCTTACTCCAGCACCCAGGAGGCTGAGGCAGGCAGATCTCTGAGCTTGAGGTCAGCCCAGTCTACAGAGTGAGTTCCAGTGTAGCTAGGGCTCTGTAGAGAAACCCTATCTAGAAAAAAAAGTTTAGATAGAAAGGACACAGGCTCGGGTGATTTTTGGTCCAAAGACAGAAAATTTCTCTTAGGTGCAGTAAATTGAAGAGATTAGGCAGCATAGTGAGTGTAGTTAGTAGCAATATATTGTAATCTTGGAAAATACTAAGAGAGTGGATTTTCAGTATTGTCACCATAAAAATGAGAACTAAACCAGGTCAGTTGGTTTGATTTAGCTGTTCTACAACATCTGCAAATATCAGAAAACATGCTGTAGGATCAACAAGACGGCTTAGTGGATAATGAAACTTGCTGCTGAGCCTGGCAACTGAGATCCATTTCCACACCCCGTTGATGGAAGAACACCAGCTCCCGTAATGTGTGTGTACTGCCCCCACTAAATGAATAAATATGATAATAATAAATATGTGTACTGGAGGTTTATACTTTTTTTTTTTAAAGAATAATGATGGTGTTTTCCCGACCCAGGAATCAGGCTTGACAGACTACGAATGATGCTAATAGTAGCAGCCCTGAGGGGCTTAGGGTGTGTGAAGGGGACTTGTGAAGTTCCCGCTACAAAGCGGGTACCGTGTTCATTGCCATCGTTGTCACAAATAAGGCAGTCTGTCGTTACCTGCCTCTTCTGTGTGGGTCCAGCAGGCTACCTCGGCTTCTCAGGGATGGAGGATGGACACATAGTGGTTGGCCATCTGTTGTGTGAGGCACCAGGCAGCCATTAGCAGGTTGTTGGGGATAACAAACAAGCCATTTAGTTCTGTACTTGAGTTCTCTTGCTCCTGGTCCAACTTCTAGCTTGTCTCTGCAAGCAGGGTGGTAAAGAATGACCAGACCAGTGCCGGGGAAGGCTGGGCCCTGGGACACTTACCAGGTTTCAGGGCCTCTTGTGGTGCTGCCCACGTGTGGGCCTATCTCTATGGGGTTAGTGTTGTTTTTGCTACATTGCTGTTTTTTGCTTGTAAAGATTTATTATTTTTATTTCATGTCTGTGTTTTGCCTGCCTATAAGAATGTGCACCACACATGTGCCCGGTGTCTATAGAGACAAGCAGAGGGCATCAGAGTGACGGGGTTGCAAGCTGCCATATGGGTGCTGGGAGCAGAACCCGGGTCTTCTGCAAGAGCAGCAAGAACTCTTGACTGTCGGGCCATTTCTCTAGCCTGTGTTGCTCTTTTTCATGCCAAGGGTTGGCCAGGGCTTGGGCTGAGATGCAGGGAGGCATTTTGAAATGCAAAGCTGTTTTCTGTACGTAGAGTTCACCTTTGCCCTGTAATTACGGAGTCTTGGGCACACCGTTCAAGAACTGTAATCTGGAAATTTCCCTTGGAAACTCTAAGTCCACCTTCCTATGTCAGGTACTCCAGGGGCTTGGTGGTCGGGAGCTGGGCCACTGCATGGACTTGGCTTTCGGGCCTGGACTTTTCTGTCATTTGTGGTCTTAAAGACTTAGAGAATCTTTTGGACCCTCAGTTTCTTCACTAATATAGTGAAAGATATCAGAGTCTGGTTCCAGCGGAATAGTCAGTATTGTCCACATGAGCCTCCAAATTGACATAGCATTTATTTAATTACAGTTTGTGTGTGTGTGTGTGTGTGTATGTGCCTGTGCGTATGTGATGTGACTATCTGGGCAGAGGACCCCTAGGGATCAGGGAGTGGGAAGAAGGTAAAATAGAGGTGGAAGGGGTAAATATGAGCAAAATACAACAATCTATGTGTATGAAAAAAGACAATGAAACATGTTATTATTTTTGCTAATTCAAAAACTTTTTAAGGAGAGTCAAGTCTAAGAAATAAAATAAAGAGAGCAGCATGTAGAATGTCTGTGTAAAGAGAGGAAAGAACGCCCTCCCCCGTCACAGACCAGTTAATTCCTTCCACATAATCATGTAATCACCCGAGAGCCTCTATTAATAGCCAGCCTCGCTGAGTGCCCACCTGCCCCCGCTGGAGACCTTTCTGTCATGGACAGCGGAGCCCGCCCCCCAGGATGGCACTGGCCTGGCACACTTGGGACGTGGCGGGGAAGGAGATGGTTGTTGAGATCACTTTCAGGGGTCAGGTCAGTAAGATGAGATGTTCGGATTATATATTCAGTAGGGAAAGAGTCAATACGTACCAATTATATACTAACCAAGATTAAATTTTAAGAAAACAAATAAGGGAACATGGCAATGAATGCCTCTTGATCATATGCTTAAAAATAAGCAACTGGCAAATTTTGTTACGTATATTGTACCGCTTTAAAAGAAATGGTGGAACTGGCTGCCGAAAACCAGCTTCCATAAAACTTGTACGTTCCAGGGTAGGAGTGTGCGGACTAGGATTGTTTAGCAAAAGGAACAGAGATATAGGAGAAATAAGAGGCAGAAGCACAGAACAGCATCCAGAGGGACATTTGCTGAATACTGAATTTGCCTTTTATTTCCCACACGCTTAAATACGCATAAATACTTCATTCCAAAAGGGGAGAGGGGAGGCCACAGATTTCATTAACTTGATATAAGGAATAGACTTGAATTCTCTGACCTTTGGTCCACTTTAGCACTCCAAATACTAATTAACCACACCCTGGGTCAGAATCTCTCATTTGTAGCCACACCTGTTGTCAACAATTTTGAGAGAGCAAAAATCAGCTCAAACTCTAGGACGTCCAGTCAAAGTAGAACGGCTCACAGCTCTGTGGGCCCTCACAGCTGGCGAGATGGCTCAGCCAGTGAAGGTATTTACCACCAAGTCTGTTGACTTGAGTTTGACCCCCAGGTCCCACATGGCAGAAGGAGAAAACGGACTCCAGCCTTATCCTCCGACTATCCGTGCTGCGATAAGTGAGTATGCGCACACAACGTGAGTCAGGACGGTTGAGAACCGTGGCTCTGCAAACTCTCGGTAAGGGCCGCAGAGGAACAGGACACTGACCACTGTTTAGCCACGGTGGTTTTTGGTTACTTTGCTTCTTCACAGTCTGTGTCTAAAATAAGCCTACTGCTTTGAAAATGTCCTAACATTTCTATTTCCTCCTCCCCTTCGTAAGTGTCATAGTTTCCAGGACCTGCTTGATCCTTTATTCTCTGTCTTTCTGAACTCTGAATTAGAGAGAAGGAAGACTTTTATCCCAGCGTTCACAGAGCCAGGGATTCATCTGCAGAATTTCTAAGGAACAGCAAGACACTGGCAACTTGGTATTGAATTCCTAATCAGAAGACTCAGGGGTGTTCTAAACATAAACATAACGCTTCAGATACTAAACAATTATCATTCTTTCTTTAATTACATCTTTGAGCATTGGAATATCTTTAATTAATGCAGGCTTCCAAATGCAACCTCCCTAATGGGGTAATGAGTGTCTGCAGCAATGGCTTGCACAGCAGCGGGCGAGAACTTGGCACCCAAGCCACTCAGAGTGGCACAGCTGGAAACCAAGTTCCTCCTAGAAACCCTCAGGTCACTGGGCAGTGTCACCGGGCAAAACATTGATGCTGAATCCCAGGAAGCTTCCTGACCCATCCAACAGTTCGGAGAACTTTAAAGGACACCCTGAGATGCAGTGAGGCAGACAGTGCGGACTGTGGGCGGGGACAGGTGGCCTGCTTTCTTTACCGATGAACTCTTTACTGATGAGAGCTTCGGAAAGGAAAGGAGACGTAGGAGACATTGAACGAAAGCAGTGTGCGTCTTGTTTGGGGCTTGCCTTGAAAAAAAAGCAACTGTGCAAAAGTGTCTCAAGGCCACCAAGGAATACTGAATAGGAACTGGATAATTAGGAATTATTTTTAATTTTGTCAGTTGTGTTGATTATATTGTGGTTATTGTAATGGTCTGTCCTGTCCCTTTAAGAGACAAGCCCTGCCCACTCCTTCTCCCCTCCTTGCAGATCTTCTGCTTCCAGTCTGAGCTCTCCCCTTTCTGTCTCTCTTTCCCATAGAGGTAGCTGCTGCCATGGCTCCTCTCTGCTCCGCCCCAACCCTTACCCTCTCTTTCTACCTTTTCTATCTTTCTATCTCTTTCTCCCTCCCTTACTCTCTTCTTTCTCTCTCCCTTCTTCCCTCTTCCTATTTCTGTTTCCTCGTCCCCCTTCTCCCTCCCTCTCTCCTTCCCTTCCATAACTCACTAAATAAATATCCAACCTCGCTCTGCTTAGTGTGTCTGTCTGTCTTTTACTCTCTGTAACTGCAGCTCTTTGTGGGACTGCCTGCCCTGCAGGTCTCTCACCCGCCACACAGCTTCCTACCTGGGACTGGGAGTCACTGTCCCTCGTGGCTCACAGGCCACTTGGGGAACAGTGCCATTTTATTTTTTACCATAACAGTTATTGCTTTAGAATCCTGTACTAGAGATATGGAAATATTTGTTGATGCTGATAATGATGTTTGGAATTTCTGTGTGTGTGTGTGTGTGTTCTTATATATGCGAGCATGTGTGTTCCTCTGTATGTAGAGGTTAGTGGTCAACCTCAGGAGCTGTCTGTCTTGTTTCTTGAGACATTGTGTGTCCATAGATCCTTTGTCTCTGCCTTCCCAGTGCTGGCTAACAAGCGTGTGCCACCATGTTCAGCTTTTTGCTTTGAGTTTTGGGCTTTCATGCCTGCCTGATAAGGATGCTAAGGACTTTGACTGAGCTATTGCCCCAGCCCTGGAATTTACTTTTCTCCCCTTCACAGCGGAACTGGTAGTATTGAAGCTATGCAATAGATTTTAGGTTTTTTAGCTTTCATTTATGTTTATTTGACAATAAAAATTTAAATACCAAAAATGGATATGTTGGCAGCATTTAAACATTT
>NW_026067941.1:6644675-6759675 GCF_014885135.2 Alexandromys fortis | reverse complement strand
AATTAAGAACAGAGTTTCGTGTAGCCCAGATTGGCCTTGAGCCTCTGATCCCCCTGCCTCTACCACTTTCCCAGTGCCATGATGACAGTTGTGTTTCTTGAATGGTCACAGCCTTACAGCAGGAGACCCAGCCCAGAACTGGTGCCAGCATCCTGAGGTGTGGCTTTTAGGGGCCTCCACTTAGGTAAAGCTGGGTCCTTGGCTTTGCAAGAGAAAATAATTTCAGAATGAGCTAGTATGAGGCAGAGCTGGAATTTACAAAAGATTTTAGCACAGATCTTAGGTGCAGGGGTATAAGGAAGACAGACACTCCTGGGAGCTTGGGTGTGGGCTTCTCAGAGGGTAGTGATTGTGTATAGGACTTTTTTTTTTTTTAAAAAAGCTTTTAAAAGATGATTAATTTATTTTTATTTTATATGCATGGGTGTTTTGCCTACATGTATGTCTGTGTACCGTATTATGCAGTGTCTGTAGAGTTCAGAAAAGAGCAGTGGGTTCCCTGGGACTGGAGTTAAGAGATGTGAGCCACCATGTGGATGCTGGGAATCAAACCTGAGTCCTCTGGAAGAGCTCTTAACTGCTGAGCAATTGTCCCAGCCCCTGTCTTTTTGTTTTCCTTTTAAGACAAAAGCTCACTACATAGACAGGGTGGCCTTAAATTTACAGAGATCAACCTGCCTCTGCTTCCCCAGTGCTGGGCTCAGAGGTGTCTAATACCATGTCCTGCTGTGTGTAGGACTCTTCAGATCTCATTGTGTCACTGTTCTGTTGCTGTGAAGAGATACCATGACCAAAGCAACTGTTCTAAGAGAAAATATTTAATTGAGGACTTGCTTACAGTTTCAGAGGTGTAGTCCATCTTACACATGGTGCCGGAGCCCGAGCTGATAGCTGCATCTTTATCCACAGGCAGAGAGAGACTCTGGGCTTGGCATGGGTATTGAACCCCAAAGCCCACTCTAATCGACACACTTCTTCCAGTAAGGCCACACCTCTTAATCCTTCTAATCTTTTCAAATAGTGCTACTTCCTGGTGGCTAAGCTTTTAAATATGTGAGCCTATGGGAGCTGTTCTCGTTCAGACGGCCACACATTGCTCACCAGACCCTCCTCTCTTCTATGCTTACTCCCCTTTTGATCACTGAGACTGTGAGGGGCTCTGTGGGGGTACTTTGGATGGCACCATGATTGGGTAAAATACAACCACAGGCCTCAGGAGTTACAGAAGGGGGTTAAGATGTGCCTTTCACTGTAAATGAAGCTTCCTGTGAGATTCCTAGAAAACTGCAGGTTTCCAGCAGGATAAGCAAAAGTCTGGGTATGGGCAGGCCGAATCATTGTTCATTGCTGTTTAAGTTGGTTCTCTCTCTCTCTCTCTCTCTCTCTCTCTCTCTCTCTCTCTCTCTCTGTCTCTCTCTCTCTTTCATTCCTTGACTGTCCTGGAACTCACTCTGTAGACCAGGCTGGCCTTGAACTCACAGAGATCCACCTTCTCCTGCTTCCCCAGTGCTGAGATTAAAGGCTTGTGCCACCATGCCTGGATATTTAAACAGTCTTATTAGAAACTGTCTCTCTTTAAAAGAAACACCGCTCAGTGTAGACAGCCTTCACAGCAGACGGTAGCTGTGCTGGGATTCCTGATTCTCCTGACAGAGTCTTTCAGCCAGGCCTCCCTCCCTTCCCTGTTCCCACTGACAAGCCTGGTTTAGAGCCACATTCAGATTGAGGGAGGAAGTGGGGTTACGTTTGGATCTCGGAAGACCTCTGTCTGTTTCACTTAGGCCCAGGTTTCCCATCTCCTGTGGACTCTGTAATGCTCACCCTTAGGACTCAGTGGCGCATCGATGTAGAGAGGAGAGCATGGGGAGTTAAGGGTGGCACATAGATCTGACTGTGAGCGTGAGTCAGTGAGCGTGAGTCCCCGGAGGAGGACTGGGCTTCTTAGATACTCAGAGGCGTTTTCTAGTGGGCAGCTGGCAACGGATCTCGTGTGCCCAGGCTGGTCTTAATCCTTACGATGTCCTTATGTCTGAACCTCCTGAGTGGTAAGGACTACAGTGCTTGCCCTTGTGCCTGCCTTAGATCCCTCTCACACATGCTCTCACGCCCCACACACCCCATCAGTTGCTAACACTTTGTGTTCCATTTAACTTGGCTCTCTCTGATTCCGACCCCCCTCCTCCCCCCATCCTCCCTTCTCCCTCTTGGTTGCCTGGTGGCTGGTGTATCTATGTGGAGGGTGGCGCCTGCCTTGCTTCTCCTCGCTCTGCCAAGGGTGATTTTTCTGCAGGACAGTGACGTTAAAAAGGCTGCACTGCTCAGAACTATCTGGTGGCTCCCCGTGGTTTGCTGACATTCTCACACTCCGGAGCCAGCTTTCCTAGCCTCCTTCCCAGCTGAATGGAGCCACTGCTCTTTGTCACTAAAAACACATCCAACATTGTCCCCGCTGGTGCCTCCCGCCAGACTGACCCCTCTGTCGACTAAGCCTTTAGCTCCCTCGATATCAAAGAAAAGCTTAACGTGGACCTGAATTAGGGTATTAAGCCTGCAGCATAAGCTGTTTGCCGTTTGTTTGTTGGGATTAAACCGACCCGGGAGGGAGGGATGACTCCCAGTTGCTCTGCTGCAGCCCAGGGCGTGAGTGTGGACTCTGGTGCTGCCACCCCTGGTCCTGGGGGGAAAGTGCCTCTTCATGCTTAGTCATGGGATGTCGTGTGCCGTCAGCTCCAAGTGTAATTGGAGACAAGATTATCTCGGGGCGGGTGGTGTCCCTTTCCCTGTTGTCATAGGACTGTTTCAAATTAAATTATTTTAGGAGCAGGTGGCTGGCAGAGGGCGGTTTTCGCCTTTGTTCCTGGTGAAGTGAGGACGTAGCTTGTTTTGGTTGCTCAAAGTGCTGCTGATGGTGGTTTTGCTTGGGATTGGTGGGGAGGATTACATCTTACTTAGGGGCTGTGACATCATCCACTAAATAGACCTTGAGTTAAGCCCGCATTTTAACGCCCTTATCTCTTCAGATAGGACCTCACAAAGGAAGAGTTCCCAAATTCCACCACAAGTCCTGCATTCAAGTTTTGACTGTAATAGTACAGGTTTGAACATTGTTGGCCTGTGGTTATAGTTTTCTGAAGTTTTCTCAAGTTCCCTTCATGCTCCAGGGAGTCACTGGTTGTTCATCTGGGCCCCCATCTCCAGAGGAGGGAATGGGAAATGTGACCAACCACAAGCAATTAGTCCTAGGGAACCAGAGACCTGGAGATGGATGACCCAGAGTTTTGTTCTCTGGGGTGTGCTGTAGACTTTGGCCCCCTCAGCTCCCTGCATGGATGGGTCATTGTCTTGATTAGAGTTTCTGTGGTTGCCATGAAACACCGTGACCAAAAAGCAAGTTGGGGAGGAAAGGGTTTATTTGGCTTACACTTCAGCATTGCTGTTCATCACTGAAGGAAGTCAGGACAGGAACTCAAACAGGGCAGGATCCTGGCAGCAGGAAGTGATGCAGAGGCCATGGAGGGGTGCTGCTTACATGGCTTGCTCAGCCTGCTCTCTTATAGAACCTAGGACAGGGAGGGCACCACCCACGTGTGTAACATGAACGGTCCTGTTTGTTTGGGTTTCTGTCCTGCCCGTACCCCCAGCTGTTTAGTCCCAGAGAAAAATCATACAAAGATCTCTAAGTTATAAAGCTGATTGGCCCATTAGCTCTAGCCTCTCACTGGCTAACTCTCACATCTTGATTAACCCATTTTTCTGATCTGTGTTAGCCATGTGGCTCAGTACCTTTTTTCAGTGGGGCAGATCACATCCTGCTGCTTCGGTGGTCTGGGCAGGAGTGGGAGGATGATTCCTCCTTCCCAGAATTCTCCTGTTCTCATTACATCATTTCTACTTTCTGTCTGGTTTTCCCGCCTATATTTCCTACCTGGCCAATCAGCGTTTATTTATAACATGACTGACAGAATACAGGCAATTTTCCTGCACCACACATGTGCTGGGCCCCTCCCCCATTGATCACTAATTGAGACAATGCCTTAAAGAGTGTGACTTGCTAAAGAAGATGTCAGAGGAGGCTTTCAAAAAGGAGTGTTTAAATAGTTGTGAGTTTAAAATCCTGGAGATGTACGGCGTGTTACAGAGGCAGATTCTTTTCTGTGGAACATGCATCACAGCGGCTGCTCGTGAAGTCTCCACACTCAGTGTGGCCTGCAGCATGGATTTAGGGGCAGGAGGGTTTCCTTTCTTGAAAGCCTACCTTCTGGGTGGGTTTCTGTGGATGCTTTCCCCCGCGCCCCGCCCCGGACTGGAGGAAAAAAGGTGCAGAGGGGAGACATCCGCCAGAGTTCCTTTAGATTCTCACCTGCCAGCCTCCACACACTGATGTTCTCTGTCCCTCTCTGTCCTCTTGCTTCTTCCTGCTCACCCGTGTTCATTCCTTATTCTTTTCATCCTTCGTGTCTTCTCTCTGGGTTGTTTCATTAATGCTGCTGCTGTCTAACATTTCTCAAAGAAAGTCCCAGAAATTGCATTTGAATTATCCATGGTATAGATTCAAAAGATGGGTTCTAACCTCAGCACAGACCCAGATACAACCCCTCGCGCATGCGCGCACTTCCTGAGCCCTTGCCTAACCTGCTATACAGAAACCTGAGTTATTTCAGTTCTCATGTTGAAAGAATTTCAGGGGGCTGGGGAGATGGCTCAGCAGTTGAGTGTTTGTCCCGATCTCCCGGAGCACCTGAGTTTCCTTCCCAGAACCCATGTGGAGAGTTCGCAACGGCCTGTAACTCCACTTCCAGGGGATTTGATGCCTTCTTCTGGCCTCTGTGGCATCCACACATATGTGTGCACACACATACACAACTTTTTATATCTTCAAAGAATTTCCGAAATATACAAGTAGATTAACACAGGGTTCCTGCACATTTGTTCAGGTTCTCCTAATAGCATCGTGCGTGGTCCTGAAAGAGTCATGGAAACTAGGAATTACCCTTGGGATGGCACGGTCATCAGCTCAAACCACATGCTTCATGGGCTGACCAGTCTCTCACTTCTGGAATCCAATCGAGAACCTACCTTGTAAAATGTTGCCACACCTTCTTAGTCATCTCGGGTGACCGGTCTTCAGTCCTTCTTTATCTTAAGGTTCATTAGTTAATTTTGTGCATGCGTGGGCACGTGCATGCCTTGGCATCTGTGGAGGGAGCTGGTTTTCTCCTCCCGCCCTGTTGACTCTGGCTTCTCTGGCTTCTGCTGTGCTGTGTATTCCCTGCTTCCGGTCATGCTATCTCTTCTTCCTATCCCACCCTCGGGCTGCTGGGACGACAGATGGACGCCGCCACCGCCGTATCCAGCTTCTTAGTGGCTCTGGGGCTCAAACTCAGGCCGTCAGTCTTTAGCCTGCTGCGCCGCCCCCCCCTGGACTTGTTCCTTGCCTTTTATGGCCTTGACATTTTTGAGGAGTTGGATCTTCTATGGAACATCTCTGATTTTGGCTGATGTTTTCTTATGATTAGGTTTTACAGCTCTAAGAACCAAACAACCTCGTGGGGCCCCCCCCCCAGATGTATCTTGTCTCTCCTTGTTCTGTAAGGAGTCTGCACAAACTTCTTTAATTCTTGGAAGCCAGCCTCAGCATCCTGCGGTGCCCGCCAGCCTTTCTACCTTGAATTTTTGGGGTCCTTTACAAGGATGACCGTCTCAGTGTTGAATTTGCTTTTTTTTGTCACCTCACTCTCTAGTGTCCCTGCCTGTCTGGCTTCACCTCACTTTCACAGGTTTATCCCTGTGTTCATTTGTATACTCGATGTCCCTACAGGGGCTTCCCCAGAATAAGCCTCAGGCTCATGTTCTTTAGACCTTAATGGACACTGGATTCCCTTGGGAATCTTGTGAATGGTGGTGTCTGATTGAATGGGCTTTCATGTGGCCTGAGTAGTTGTGTTTCTGAAGATGGCCAGGCACAGCTGTTGGACACTGACCACCTCAGCTATCCGGTTTCTGCACGCCTCTCTTTCGAAGGCATTGTCAGCTCAAGCTCAGCTACTGTGACTGCACAGCGGCTCTCTCTGTCCTCTTTGGCTCCTGTGTGCCCGCTCTTCCTACAGCAGCAAGGGAAATGGACTTCAAAACCCATGCTTCTGATCAGGTCCTTCAGCGGCTTCCTATTGCTCTCTGATACTGCTTGGTCCCTTTGTGTCTCAGGACCTCAGGTGTTCCTCAGGCCCTGTCCACTTTGTGTTTGGAGACAAGGTTTCTCAAATGGCATGGAGCTCTCTGAGTCGTCTAGGCTGGATGGCCAGTGAGCCCCAGGGATCAGCCTGCATCTCTGTGCCTCCCCAGTGATGAGATGATAAATGTGCACCAGTGTGCCTGGCTTTTTTATGTGGATTCTGGCGGCTGAGCGCAGCAGGCCTTCCTGCTGTCAGGACAAGCACTTCAGTTACTCAGCTAAAATCATCATTATACCTTTTAGTAGGAGTGACCCTTGCGGAGGGTGCCAGTACACACTGGGTACCCCGGGCGGAGAGAGGATGCTGGTACACATTGGGTGGGTACCCCGGGCAGAGGGTGCTGGTACACACTGGGTACCCTTGCGGAGGGTGCCAGTACACACTAGGTACCCTGGGCGGAGGGTGCTGGTACACACTGTATACTCTGGGCAGAGGGTGCTGGTTCACACTGGCAATGGGAAAGACAAGGAAGGTGCTGCTTTGTAAATGAAGGAAAAGATGAAAGGAGGGGGGTGGCCCTGGAAACCTTCCTCAGGACGTCCTGAGAACTAGGAGGAAAACGGTGAAGATTTGCCAAGTTGCTCAACAGTTGATCTGACTGCTTTTGTGTTTTAAGTCTTAGGCGTCAATGGGGGCTTGTTTTGTTTTGTAGATTGAATGTCCTCAGCGAGTTGAGATGAGTCATGTGTTTTGAAAACTGCACGGTTTAGCAAAGCAGCAAGAATAATAGTTCCATTTGGATTAAAGCTCGTTAGAGATGGGTGACCCTGTAGTACCCAGGCCAACTCAGAGAGTATGTCTTTTTTTGTCAGCACTCAGGCCTGTGGCCTGGAGGTGTCCATAGTTCGGCAGTGGGACTCAGTCTAAGACAGGCGCCTCTCTAGTAGCCAGATCTGTCCTGTACTTTCGGCTCAGTTTTAACACAACAACACAGTCCGACATGTTTTCAGCTTTTCTTATCAACAGTTTTGGTAAAATGGACTGGTAAAACACGGTGAGGTGTGAAGACTACAAAACTGCCTTTCTAGCCCCCCAAACACGTACCCCTGTAGGTGGGGGTGTTTTCAGCACGGTAACATAAACCCCGTAAGCCGCATTGTGACAGGTGGGGACTGGCTGAGGTCTTAAAGGGATCCAGTTGGCACGAGGAGTCCATGATTCCTCGATGTTCTGCTACAGTTAGAAAAGACTTTGAAATGGCATAAAATGACTTCAAAACGTATCTCAGAATGCCACATTGTTTTGTCTGTGTGAGTCTCGGGCAGACAGCTGGGTGTCTCTGTCACTAATTTTTAATCATTGTGAACAGACTTGGCGTGGAGGAGAGGGCATATGGCAGTTTCTGGCCTGGAAGAGCCAGCACGGCCAAGTGGGCACCCAGTGAAGATGACGTGCGGAGAAAGTGCCTCCACACTGGCCCCCGGGTCAGTGGGGAGAGAAGCAGGTACTGCCAGTTGCTGGCGGCGTTTGCTCTTTCCACAAGACCCCTGCGTCATTTGCACGCTCACATTGCTTACACGCCCACGGCACTGCCTGAGAAGCAGCACCTTTCCCCAGCCCCTTTTCCTTTCTCTGTCATCAGAGAGAAAAACCCTTTCACTTTTGGGGGATCTAAAGCTTTACAGCCTGAAAACTGATCTCTAGGGCTTGAAATGAGAGTCCCTGATGCCTCTTCTGTGGAGACAGAGGCTCACCTGGGATTTCTAACCTCTTCCTGAATTAACTAGAGGTAATTCCCCATGGCTTTGCAGCTGCCGCCTCATCGGAGCCGGTGACTCTCCCCCAGGGCTTGGCAGAGAGAATAGACCTCCTGGGTTGGCACCTTCCAGTCCTCAGTGCAGAGGTTTTTTTTTGTGCCTGCTCTTTTTCAGTTGGGGACTTTGAGGTTTATTTTTAATCTTTTTGACCATTTTGCCTTTCCTCATCCCTGCTCTTTAATTTTAATTTGTGGCAGATCTTTGGGGTCATAAACGAGCCACTGAACAAGGCTCTTTGTATTTTAACTCTTGCATCCTTCTGGTTCACAGGAAGGTGTGTTTCTGACTCATTTTAGAAGGAATCTTGTCCTCTGTTTGGCTCTTAAATTTTAAACATTATAGCAGAATATTGTTATTATTTTAAAAAATACTATTATGTGTACGTGTCTGGTTTGTATGTCTTTGTACCACATGTGTGCAGGAATCTTTGGAGGTCAGAAGAGGAGCCAGATTCGCTGGAACTCGAGTTACAGATAGTTGGGAGCCGCCGTGTGGGTGCTGGGGACAAACCCAGGTCCTCTGGAAGAGCAGCCAGCTCTCCTAACCTCAGAGCCATCTCTCCTGCCCTCATAGCAGAGTTTAAAACAGACATATACATTCTTTATTCTTAGGCAAGCTTTCAAATGTGTGTGAACACAGTTAGAATTTTATAATCTTTTAAATGTATGCTTTTTAAAAAGTCTTCCTCCAACTCCTCCATTTGTACTGGCTACGCGGCTGCATTATTGTGAACATGCACTGCCACCCCCTGTTTGCCCTGGTTACGCGGCTGCCCCTTGTTTGCCCTGGTTACGCGGCTGCCCCTTGTTTGCCCTGGTTACGTGGCTGCGTTATTGTGAATGTGCACCGCCACCCCCTGTTTGCCCTGGTTACGTGGCTGTGTTATTGTGAACGTGCACCGTCACCCCTAGTTTGCCCTGGTTACGAGGCTGCCCCTTGTTTGCCCTGGTTACGTGGCTGCGTTATTGTGAATGTGCACCGCCACCCCTTGTTTGCCAGGGATAATAATGTTCCTTCCTGAAGGATATTCTTGTTCCGGGGCTCTTTACCTAGGTTCTTTAATTGGTACAACCACCCCTCGTTACTATTTATGTATTTTCTTGTGTGTGTGCAGGTGTGTGCGTGTGTGTCTGTGGAGGCCAGAGGATGACCTCAGGTACTGTCCCTCAGAAGCCATCTACTCCCCCCCACAAAAAGAGAGAGATTTACTTAAAAGAAATAGATGATTGCTATTATTAGCGTGTGTTTATGACACATGTGTGCATGCCTGTTTTACAGCACACGTGTGGGAGTCAGAGGACATCTATGTGGGGTCGAATCTTTCCTCCCACCTCTATGTGGGTCCTAGGGATCAAATTTAGGGTACCAGACTTTCAAGGCAAGCACCCTTATCTGCTGAGCTGTCTCGCTGGCCCAACCTCACTTTCTGAGACGGGGTCTCTCACTAGCCCGAAACTTAAGTTAGTCTGTTTGCCAGTGGGATCCAGGGATCCTCCTGCCTCTGCTCTCCAGAGTAGGCATTGCAAGTGTGTGCCGCCATACCTGGCTTTTCACATGGATGCTGGGAATGGAACTCAGGTTGTCATATCGGCCCCTGCACGTTCCCTCCATCCCCTTGTGTGTCTTTTTGATACAGAGGTTTAGTGGTTATGCAGATCTAAAGCACCAGATATTTTCTCCCAGTCTGACTTTGAAGGTTCTGTTCCACTGTAGTCTGGCTTCTGCGAAGTGGCTGTCTGATCTTTTACTGCCAATCATCTTTCTTTTCTGGCTCTGCTTGTGATTTTCCTTGTCTTTGGGTGTTTTCTCAGTCTTTTTTATTTGTTTGTCTGATTTTTGAGGCAGGATCTTACTATGTAGGTCTGGGTGTCCTGGAAGTTACCATGTAGAGCAGGCTGTCCTTGAACACAGAGATCTATCCTGGCTCTGCCTCCTGGCCACTGGTGTTGAAGGTGTGGGCTCCCATGCCTGGCTTCCCTCTCGGCCTTTTAATGGCACTTTATTTCCCTGTGTGTTTCATAATTTTTATTTTTGTGCTCACATTTATTTGATCTGTAGCTGAGGGAAGTGTTTGCTATGTGGTGTAACAGTGTGCTTTTCTGACCACATTTTTTGTGTGTTTTCCTTTTAAGAAACGGTCTCATGCTGGGCAGTAGGTGGTGCACACCTTTAATCCCAGCACTCAGGAGGCAGAGGCCGGTGGATCTCTGAGTTTGAGGCCAGCCTGATCTACAAGAGCTAGTTACAGGACAGCTAGGACTGTTTCACAGAGAAATCCTGTCTCGAAAAACAAACAAACAAACAAACAAACAAAAGATGATCTCACTATGTTGCTAGGCTGCTTTCAAATTGATTAGTTCAAGTGATCCCCTTGCCACAGGCGCCCTAGTGACCAGGGTGACATGCGTGTGATCCCCATGCCTAGCCCAAGGAAAACGGATGTTACTATCTGACAGACAGTGAAGACCTGGCCTGTCTTCTCTGTCCTAAGCAGTTTACTAGGACCATAGAAATGATGTAGGTTCTAAACCTGGGGACATGTTTTACATGATTGCTACAAAGAGTCCGAGTTGCGGTAGACAGTTTCCTTTGGGGCGTAAAGGATAGAAATTTGCTATCTCCTTTCTGGAGTGTGGAAATCCAAGGTCAGCTTCTCAGATGGCACAGTTGATTGTCTCTGAAGGCTGTGAATAAGAATCTACTCCCGGCTCCCGATGATTGGCAGGCAATTTCTGATCTTGGGCTACACCACCCTGATGCACTCTCATGTTTGCATGCTCTCTTGCCTGCACGTGTGTATCCACATTTCCCCCCTTACTAAGATGCCACTCATAAAATAGAATGGATTAAAGATTATCTGCACCATTTCACACACGTTTGGGGCAGATGGCTTTGTGCATATGATTGTATGAAGTAAGGTGCGTGGGTGTGTGTCCACACATGCAGACTTAAGGAAGTGCTCAGGTGCGTGGGTGTGTGTCCACACATGCAGACTTAAGGAAGTGCTCAGGTGCATGGGTGTGTATCCACACATGCAGACTTAAGTGAAGGAAGTGCTCAGGTTCGTGGGTGTGTGGCCACACTTGCAGACTTAAGGAAGTGCTCAGGTTCGTGGGTGTGTGTCCACACATGCAGACTTAAGTGAAGGAAGTGCTCCGGTGCGTGACTCTGTGTAGATTACCGCAGTACCGCTTTTGGCACTGTCTAGCTTCCAACTAGAATTTCTACAAATTGTGGCTATTAATAATGAATGGATATTTTTATATGTATTTTTATTTTATGTGTATGAATTTTTCTTTGCATTATTTTACGTGTCTGGTATCTGCAGAGACGAGAAGAGGGTGCTGGATCTCCAGGAGCTGGGGTTACAGAAGGTTGTCAGTTGCCACATATGCTGGAAACAGAATGCAAGAGCAGCCAGTGCTCTTAACCACCAAGCCACCTCTCCAGCCCTAGTGAATGGGTATTTTCTGGATGAGTGGTTCTTTACATCCGAAGTGAGGTGTTCACACTCTGACTCTTTGAATGGCTGCTAACTCAACTTTGCTTCTCTTGCTAGATGAGCTCTCCCTGGAACAGCACAACCCTTCTTTAAGTCTCGAGGAGCTCCTGCCGGAGACAAGCATCATGCCCAGCGCTGCACATGTGGCCTTACCAGAGACTCCAGGGTCCCAGCCAAGCATCCCTGCCCTTGCCCTACCCTCTGCATCTGCTCCCACTTTTGATACAGCCTTTTTAAATCACAGACATCAGACTCAAAGTACAACAGAGCACAACGTCTTTGGGGCACATTATGGATTCGTGCCGAGTAACGAGGTGGCGGTTGATGATGATGAGATGGATAACTTTCTGCCAGATGATCCCTGGACCTCTTCACGGGTGCTTTCCCCAACGCAGTCTGTCACACCGAGCCCACTGGAGCCACCCCGGGAAATGCCAGAGCCTGGGATGACTCCATCGCTACCCAGGATTTCTTTGCAGGATGAAATGCTATCCGCATGTCAGAACACAGTGCAACGGGCAACTGCGCACATTGAGTCCGCCAGTGATTTCAGCTCTTCCTGGTCAGCTTTTCTCACATCTGAGGGCATCATTCCAACTCCTAGCAGGAGTTTGGTGCTTCATCCTACGGAAGTTCACAGCCAGTTATCGAGCAAGGCTTTGCCAGAGATTGTAGCTTCCATAACCGAGGGCGCAGAAGACCTCCTTTCCAGCTCCTGGATTTCAGTGTCTCAGCCGTTCGGCGGTGGCGTGACTCAGCAGCCATCTGTTCCCCTGTGGGAGGCGACACAGCCTCTTCTGGGTGTCCTGGCCACAAGCACAGACAGATACCCTAATGGGACCACTGCTTGGAATAAACATCTAGAGGAAGCCATCTCTCTAAGAACACTCCCCAGTGCAACCATGTCAGCTACAGACCCTGTTTTTATCGGCCCACCTTCTGCGTTATTCTCAGCCCCGCTGTCATCTGTGTCTCTTGCTACCCAGTCAGCCGGCATTTCGGATAACCCCTTCCTCTCTAGCAGGGCCGGGGAAACCTCAGAACCACCGCGCAGCTCCACGGTCCCCAGCTTTACTGACCAGCCCCATGTCCTCAACCCTGAGGCATCCTTGAGACCACATACCTGGTGTGTGTCCTGTGCTGTCCCATCACCTCAGCAAGCTCTGGCCAGGAGCCTCACGGAGAAGGACATGGGATCAGGGGACGGGCTTGAGGCTCTGTCTACGGCCTCGGTGGAAGTGAGCCGTCTCTCTCCGTCGAGCAGCATGGGCACAGACCTCTCTGAACTTGAAGATCTTCAAGAATTTGATACTCTTTCCTCTTCCAGACCTGCCGTCCCCCTTCCTTCCAGCTCCGTGGGGTTCTGGGAAGTCCGCGTGGATATGTCACCTGAGGTGGATATGAGCAGCATCGTCACCACCCAGGTGTACTCTTCCCACGGCCCCCTCTCCACACCAAGCTCACTTGATTCCGCTTTTGGCCTCTCCGTCACCAACGAGCTAGCGACGCCATCCAGTGTGACCCATCTGTCGTCCTCAGTCATCCCCAGCGTCCCTTTTGACTCATCTTTCTCTTTGACAGCAGCTCAAAGCACGCCATCCCTCCCAGCTGGACACCTAAGCCTTCGCACCTCCTCCAGTTCCGTCTCCTCAGTAGAGTCTAAAGTTTCTGCTGATCTCGAACCGACCAGCTTTTTGGAACTCGAGTCTGGAAGTCTTTTGGATTCCACATCCAGCTTTTCCTCAACTCCAGTCGTGGGCTTCAGCACTCCGGCCCCTTCACGGTCAGATGTGCTTGCTTTTCCATCCTTGACGTCAAGTGACCCATCAACCTTCCTTTCTCAGCCTTTCCCCACCACAGCCGAGACATTTTCATTGTCCAGCTTTATCAGTTTACAGTCCCCTCAGCTTTTTGTTTCTAACCCCACGAGTCTAGAGCCATCTCAACCTTGGTCCAGTTCAGACCTCCTCGTGAAGACAGCCACTCTCTTTCCTAGGCACTCCGAAATGCCCCCGCTTTCAAGCTCCCCCTCTGATTCTCTCAAGTTCGCCGAAGCGTGGAGAGTTTCCCTGGTCCAGTCCGACGCTCATCTCGCCTCCACTTTCTCTGAAGCTACCTCTGTCTCTGAATTTTCACTCATTCCCCATGAATCCTCAGTCAGCACACTGGTGCCCTCCAGCTCCGAGACCCCCCTTGGCATCTCAACTGCTGGGACTCACCTCTCATCCCTGCCAGCTGGTTTCCATTTGACACCCATTTTAACCGAGTCATCTCCATTCTCGACGCTGACGCCTTCTGACGGCAGTGTGGGCATGACAGACCATCACACATCTGTCTCACCCATATCCTCCAGTGCCATTCCGGCCAGCACAGAGTCAGCCTCTAGCGTATACCCGCCAACCACCCCATCGCTTGCTCCTGAAGTCAACCCTTCACCTCTGCCCACAAAGCCAGTCATGGGCTCATCATCGACACCCACAGATTTACCACCCAATACCTCCCCAGAACCAAGTACCTCCCCGGAACCAAGCATGCCCCCCATCAGCACTGCCCCTGGTGATACCGTGGACTCTGCTCTGAACAGCGAGCCTATGAGTCAGAACCCTCCGGGGAACAGTGCGCCCCCTCCCCAGCCCTCCCTCGGTCCTGTGACCACCTCCACGCTCGAAGCCACAGTTGGTACACCAGCACTGGCCACAGCCAAGCCGCCATATGTGTGTGATATTACAGTTCCCGATGCCTATTTGATCACAACTGGTAAGGCCCTGCTTCCAGTCACCTCTCTGAGGTAGGGGACCTCTCTAAGGTGTTTGTGTGCAGTGTTTATGAGACACCATCGTGTTGTGAGAGTAGGTGTCGGTCTCACATGACCTGCGGGTAGCCGGCCTCTTCCTCGGCCGGCTTCCTGCTAGCCATCCAGTCCCTTCGTCTCTTGATCTACTTTCCCGAGTGTCAAACAAGGACCGTGGGCTCCTTAGGTTACTGTAAGGATTGAAATGTGTAAAATACATAACAGCTAGGAAATAGCTGCACAGCATTGAGTATTAGTAACTACCATAAGAACAATAAAAATTTTAGTGGGCTGTGGAACTTCTTTGGCTTTGGAACTCAATGCCCAGCATATTCATAAATGTCATGAAGCAAAACACATTCTTGTTTAATTTTTAATATCAGCCTTTCTCTTATTGGTAGCAGCTGTCTGCTAGGGAGAGAGTCTAGGCAAAGTGTTTTTTTTTTTTTTTTTTTTTTTTTTTTTTTTTTTTTTTTTTTTTTTNTTTTTTTTTTTTTTTTTTTTTTTTTTTTTTTTTTTTTTTTTTTGTGGAGCTCCATAATAGTATTGCAGAATCACGTGAAGGGTGTTGATGGCTCGGAGGGAGATGCTGGGAAGCCGACCTCTCTTCTCTTGGCCTTGGAGAAACCGTAGAGAACCAGGAAACAATGTGTATGATTCATGGATGGATCCTGTTTCCCAGACTCAGGTCCCCCATGTCTAAGGTGGCGGTGTCCTGACTTCCTCAGTTTAGCCAGAGAAGGTGGTAATTGTGTGGCAGGCAGTGGGGCCCTTGAGCAGCACGTAGCTATCCTGAGTGGTTCCCTTAGCTACACGGGGCTACTTGTAGCATGTACCTCCTGTCTCTATTGAGTAGTTCTGCCTCACTCTCCCTGAGTTTGGCTCCTCCTGCTTCCCTCCCCCTCCCTCTTTCCCTTCCTACTCATTTCGTTTTCCAGTGTGTCATTCATGGCACAGTCTTGGCCACCCAGAGCCCGGCAGGCCATGCCAGCTGGCTGTTGGTGGGATCAGCCGAGGCAGGCAGACAGGGGCCGTGGATTTGTTGTAATGGTTTGGGCACTAAAGAACTGAGCAGGTGACGCCCCCCCCCCGCCTTCTCACCACGAGCCTCTGAGTTACTAGAGAAACAACTCAGCTTAAGCATTTGTTTTTATAATGAACAAATGAGGGTTGGTTCTGTCTCAAGTTTTAATAATCTAAGATAGGATAATGAAAACAATTGAAGAGCGGAACTAGAGAGATGGCTTGGTGGTTAAAAGAGTGTGCTGCTCTTGCAGAGGACCAGAGTTTGAGCCCCAGCACCCGTGACGGATGCCCCACAACTGCCTGTAATTCTAACTCCAGGGGATCTGACCAGCTTCTACCATTCTCCACAATCACCTGCACCTATATGCAATCCACAGACACACATGTACATGAATAAAATCAAAATAAGAATAACAACACTAGATATAATTCTGCATATAGAATGGAGGGGGAAGGAAAAGCATTATGGGATAGAAGGGAAGGTTTACTGGCAGACAGGCATACTTGCTGTCACAGATTTATATTTATTATTTTAGAGGTGTGTGTGTTTGCAGGTATCTGTGGAGGCCAGGAGATGGATTTAAACTGCAGCCTTGGAGATGGTGAGCTGCCTGATGTAGGTGCTGGGGATCAGCCTGGGTCCTCCTCGAGTGTGCACTCCAAACCACAGAGTCAGCTCTGCAGCCCTGGTTCAGATTTTCAAATTGGACTTTTGTGTGAAAAACGAATAGAAAGAAATAGACTTTGGAATGAAAACTACTTTATTTCCCGTATAAAATGTTACTAGGTGGACATTATCAAGAAATTCGCTCCCATCAGTAGTGGTTAGCACTCCCCAGCAGCTGCTTGGAACGCTCGGTGCAGCCGTCCTCCTCCTGTGGAGGACGGTATCGCTAGTTGTTAGCAACTTAATGATTTTAAAAATATTACTTCTGAGAGCTTTTAAAGCCTCAACCTTTGCCGTTGGGTGCATAGCTGGAGGAATTGTATTACTTGTTGAGAAGGAAGAGGGAAGTGGAAGCTCCTGTCTCCTGAGTGGGCCACAGTTGCTGCCCTCCCGTCCTGCCCACCAACCTTCTCAGCGTGTCAGGCTGACGCTGTGCGTGGTTTTTCTGTTTCCTGTAATACTTCAGGTAGACATTACTACTCTGTCCTAGTCTGGGCCTTATGTTTCAAAACAAGCCGCTAGCATGCTTCGTCTCAGCTGTGGCTTCCTGAAGTGACAGCTTCATGCTTCCTAGTAGCACTAAAATGCATCTGCTGGTTGACTCTCGTTTCTAGTGCTGGCCAGGCGAGCTGTGCAGGAGTATATCATTACATCAATCAAAGAAGTGTTGAGGATTCACTTCAACCGTGCGGTGGAGCTGAAGGTGAGCCCCGAGCCTGGGAGCCAGGTCTGACATGCTTGTGGGGTCTCGTAGGGTGTGGGTAAGTGCCGTGGGCTCTGTCTTTGAATTCTCTCTCTCACTCCTCTCCAGGCATACAGTTTCCTCAGCTTCTCCACTCCCAGACCAGCGGCAGCATAGTTTGGGGCGACCTTACAAGTCTTGCTGTCCCTGTTACTTTAATGAAATGAGTTGGGCTTAGGTTAGGTTTCAGAGCGAGTCCATTTGTGTCTTTCTGTGTATTTAGTGTGACTGAGATGGATTTCCACACTTTGCATTGCATCCACCCATGTGAGCCTTACAGAAAGCCGTGGTCTACTAGTCCTCCCTCTGGCTAACCAGAGCCGTGACCGTGAGCCATGCTGGCCATGGAGCTTGTGAAATGGGCCCGGCCTGAATTAATAAGATGCGCGGTGGGTGCGGGCTGCGTGCTGGAGCTCAGACCTGCAGCAGATAGAGGGCACAGACTGTATCACTAACTCTGGTATCGACCACACCCCAGAATGTAGCTTCCCCCATCCCTCTACTTTTACTGTGGCCACCATAAACTTCAAAGCCGCTCAAGTGGCCGTCACTGTGTTGTTTAAACAGTGAGGCTCTAGGAAACAACTGCTTCTTTTTGTGTGGCGTAGACATGACCGAAGTCTTGGTTTTTCCACAACTCACCTTTCAGCCCATGTTACTGGGTGTCTGCCCTCTCTTGCCGCTCATGTACTTCTGTGCTGTTTTCGTGAGAGTTGGGCAAAGGTAAAAGGAATGTGTAAAATAAAATCTTGCCTATCTTCGAAGCGTTTATCCTCCCAGTTAAGCTGCTGATACTGAGATATATATATAATAATGATACTGAGATATATATATATAGATATATATATATAATTTTTTTCTCTCCAACAGTTTTCTTTTCGTTTGAACTGTCTTTTTAAACTCTTCTATTTCTCTAGGTCTATGAACTGTTCACAGACTTCACTTTTCTGGTAACATCGGGTCCTTTTATTTACACGGCAATATCAGTCATTAATGTCCTCATCAATAGCAAACTTGTGCGCGACCAAACTCCTTTAATCCTGTCTGTGAAGCCGTCTTTCCTCGTGCCAGAGCCCAGGTTCCAAGTTCAAACAGGTGAGACAACTGAATATAGATGCTTGGGTTTGTGTGTAGAATTTATTTTAATTATATATCTACTTAAAATTGGGGGTTCTGTCCCGGTGAGATGGCTCAGCGGATGAAGGAAGACCTGAATGTGATCTCTTGAACCCACATGGTCGGAAGGAGGGAACCGACTCCTGTAGGTTGTACTTTGATCTCTACTTGCATGTGCGCCCGTGCACGCACACACACATACAGTAAATGTAAAAACTGAGGAAGGGGCACACATGTAGTACATAGACACATGAGGGCAAATCACCGATGCACATAAAACAAAATATTAGATAATTTTTAAATTGGGTATTGTTTTAAGAATATCCATTAATTTATTGGACTCGTGCTTCTGGCTTTAAGCCAATCTGAGTAGCTATGATGTCATCCATGGGCTATTGCACCTGGGCCGACAACAGCTTTGCGTTTATGAAAAAAACCAAACACATACAAAGGTACAGAAAACGGTTTAATGAATTCACACGTGCCATTATACGGAACTTTTAGTTCCTTTTTGTTTTCATGTGTGTGCGTGTGTAAGCGAGTACACGTGTCTAAAGGTGTGTGCGTGAGTGTGTGCGTGAGTGTGTACGTGTGTATGTGTGCATAGGCACGAGGAACCAGAGTGTGACTTAGGAGCTATTGCATGGTGCTGCCCACCCTGTCTGCTGAGACAGGGTTTCTCACTGGCCGGAACTCTCCAGCTGGGGATCTGTCGGGCTCAGCCACCCTGGCGCTGTGATAACAAGCATCACCGTGGCTGGCTTTTTTTTCATGTGGGTTCTGGGGATGGATCTCAAATCCTCATGTTTGTGAGGCATGGCGCCTTATTGACTGAACCGTCTCCCCAATCAGAACAGTTTTCAATTCTTAGCCAAACTTTTATTACCTTTGCTCCCATTCACTTCTCCTTACATTATTTTATAGTAAATCCTAAAAGACCATAAAATTTCACTCTCGTGTTTCAGCCTGTACCTCTACAAGAGGACTATTCAAGCCAGACGCACATCTGTCCATATCATCACCCCTAAAGTTAACAGTAATCGCTTACTGCTTTATTTAACCTTTTACTATGGGCTCTTTCAGTCATGTGTGAAAGCAGAATACACAGCATGAAGTTCACACACGTTTATTAATAAGCTTAAAAAATAATCAAGATTTTTTTTCTTTACCAGTTTTCAAGCAAAATTGGTAAAACTTTTCTGAAGATGCAAGAATGTTTTAAGGAGTTGGGTGGTGGTAGCACATGCCTTTAATCCGCGAACTTAGAAGTCAGAGGCAGACGGATCTCTGTGAGTTGGAGGCCAGTCTGGTCTACAAAGTGAGTTCCAGGACAGCCAGGGTGGTTACAGAGAAACCCTGTCTCAAAAGCTAAACACACAAAAAAATGTTTTTATGTGATGCCAAATGTCGTTTTATCTTGTCTCCATGTACTTAGTAATCCATCTGTAATAAATATTATATATTTGAATTGTTTATAAGTTACATCTTCTAATGTGTAGATTTTTAACTAGACTTGAACTCCTGGTTCCCAGTGGCTTTTCTGTCTTAGCCTCCTGAGTCACTGAGCCCAAAGGCTCGCCATTCACTTTCACGCCACATGTGTTTATGTGTTAAAAAAAAAAAGTTGGCTTTTGCTATTTTGGTTTTTTGTTTGTTTGTTTTTTGGTTTTGGAGACAGGGTTTCTCTGTCTAACAGTCCTGGCTGTCGTGGAACTTACTTGGTAGACCAGGCTAGCCTTGAATTCACTGAGGTCCACCTGCCTCTGCCTTCCAAGTGCTAGGATTAAAGGCGTTTGCTACCACCGCCTGACCAAATGTTGGCTTTCTATATTTCTCTGAGGTGAAACTTAGAAGTAATATAATTCATCCTTGGCTCCAGGAAGCAACCAGTCCGCATCACCCTCAATAAGTAGTTGAGGAGCCCATCTCAGGAACTCGGCCCACCGAGTCTCTGCAGAGCAGAATCCTGCTTTGTGACCCTGGGAAACACTTGTAGCAACACCTCAAACAGCTTCGCCCCCAGAGACTCCCTCAAAGTAAATCCAATTTTTAACCCTCATCCCACCAGAGCTTCCCGCCTCCCTCAGACCTTGAGAGTCACCCTGCCTTATTATCGGGAATGTTGGGGCACACCCACCTCGACCCAGTGGGGTGTGGAAACTGACGTGCACCCTACAGTTAGTGCTACAGTCTCATTGCCTCTGCAGCCGAGGTCATTAGGACACTTGGGGACGCAGCCTATGTTGACTGTAGGTGCAGGAGTTTGGCAGACACTGCCTGGGAGCAGAGCAGCATGTTCCAGCTGGCACTGTAGGGCCCAGGAAGAAACCATCCCATAAAGGTGACAGAGGTCGTGCTGGAGAGATGGCTCGCAGTTGAGTGGCCACTGCTCTTCCAGAGAACCTGAATTTGGTTCCCAGCAAATGTGTGGCTCGTGTCTACTATGCTCCAGCTCCGAGGTATCTAATGCCCTCTTCCGGCCTCCACAGACACCTGCACACTATTTGCACATATTAAAAATAAGGCATATTTTTAAAATGATAGAGGCAGTGAATCCAGCAGGCATGCAAATATTAATATAGAGACACAAGGTAGACGAAAGAACAAGACAGCGTGATACCTTTAAGGGAACACAGTAACTTCTAACAGTAGATCGTAGGGAAAAATATATTGATGGATTACCTGGAAAAGAAGTAAAAGAAGAAAATGTAAAAGAAAAATGTCTATACTACCAAGTGATCTGTAGATTCGTTGCAGTTCCTCTGAGAGTACTAGTGACATTCCTCACAGGTACAAGAGGGAGGGAGGGCTAAGGACAGGCCTCATGGGTATGGGGGGAGGGCTGGTGGCATTCCTCATGGGTAGAAGTGGGAGGACTTCTGCAATTTGAATGGAAACCAAACCAAAACCAAACCAAACCCCCAAAGAGAACAAAAGGAACGCTGGAGTCATAGTAAGAGATCTCAAACTATATTACAAAGCGATAATAACCAAACTGTCATGGCGTTGCCGAAGAGCAGACATGGAGACCAACAAAACAGAAAGCGCAGAAACAGGCAGAGTTTTGACAGAAACAACAAGAACATATATTGGAGGAAGTATAGCGTCTTTAGGAAACCGTACTGGGAAACTGGGTGTCTTTATGGAGGAGAAAAAAACTAGGCCCACCCCCATACTAAAAAAAAAAAATGTCCTTAAAATTGAGACCAAAATGTAAGATCTTAAACTGTAAAACTGATAGGAGACGCTGAAGAAATGTTTTTAGGATATTTTTTGGAGGGGAGAGGATATGACCACAAAAATAGAGGTATTCAAAGCAAAAACTGACAAATAGGTTCACATTAGTAAGTCTTCTGTACTGCAGCAGGAACAGTGACCAGAATGGAGAGAATACAAGGTATCCATTTCCAGAATCCGCAGGGAAATCAAACCACCGAGCAGCAAACCCCTTAAGTAATCTAATTTAAAGCTGGCAGGTTGAGCAGATGGCGTTAGTTGTAAAGAGCCTGCCGTGCAGGCATGAAGACATGAAGACCCGAGTTTGACCCTCAGCACTAATGGGGAAGCTGCGTAGAAAGCCCTGTGACGCCAGCACCTGGAAGACTGGTAAAGGAGCATCCGTGGGGCTCGCTAACCAGTCTGGTTAAATCAGCAAGGTCCAGATTCAGTGAGAGACCAAGTCTCAAGAATACAGTGTAGAACAATTGAAAAGGACACCTGACGTTGGCCTCTGGTATCCATGTGCATGTGTATAGATGATGTACCCCTTCTACACTCAGTGGGAAATGGCCAGAATAAACATTTTTCAAAGCAGGATATGCAAATGGCCAATAAAATAGGGAAAAAAAAGCCTAGCACTACTGATGGAGGAAGGTCATTGGTTAATTAATAAAGAAACTGCTTAGCCCTGATAAGTTAGAACATAGGTGGGTGGAGTAAACAGAACAGAATGCTGGGAGGAAGAGGAAGTGAGCTCAGACGCCATGCCCCCTCTCCCCGGCAGACATGATGAAGCTCTGACCCAGGATGGACTTAGGCTAGAATCTTCCTGGTAAGTGCACCTCGTGGTGCGACACACATTAATAGAAATGGGCCAAGCAGTGTTTATATGAATACAGTTTGTGTGTTGTTACTTCGGGGGTATAAGCTAGCCAGGTGGCCAGGAGCTGGGCTGTGGGAAGAGGCCCACAGCTCTTACTACACACTGCTAATCAGGGAAATGTACATCAAAACTATGAACCAGGCAGTGGTGGCACATGCTTTTAATCCCAGCACTAGGGAGGCAGAGGCAGGTTGAGTTCCAGGGCAGCCAGGGTGCTTATATAGAGAAATCCTGTCTTGGAACAAAACAAAACAAAACTGAGATCTACGCTCTTACCAGAGAAGAGCTTAACCAAAAGACAGTATTAGCCTGTGCTGATGAGGTCACAGAGGAAGGTGAGTTCACAAATGCTAGGCTTTGTTTAAGTATGTGTGTGCACATGCACATGGAGATTTGTGGGAGTAGATTCTGTTACCGTGTGGTTTCCTGAGATCAAACTCAGGTCATCAGGGTTGATGGAAAGTGCTTTTACCCATTGAGCCATCTGACTGGCCCTGATTTGTTTATTTATGTATTTGATTTTATTCTGTGTGTATGTTTGCAATGAGTTTATGTGCACCGCAATGGCCAGAGGGCATCAGATCCCCTGGATCTGGAGTTACAGGATGTTGTGAGCCACCTGCTGTTGGGTTCTGGGACTTGAACCCAGGTCCTCTGCAAGAGCAGTAAGACTTTGTGTTGACTGCTGGGCTATCTCTCTAGTGTTCACTTTTTTTGTTTTGTTTTTGAAGACAAGGTCTTGCTTTATAGCTTAGATTGTCTTACTTTCACCCCGATCATGTAATGTTGATTATACAGACATTATAAAAAGCTAGAAGTTTACTGTATGGCCCATTGACACACACACTGAAGGTAGTATATTGGAGAAAGAGCTCCACTGTGTCTTTTTGCTCCTGTATTTACAGAAAGGAAGATAGGCAATCAACCCATGTGTTCATTGACAGATGAATAGATGAAGAAATGTGGCGTATGTACGTAATGGAATAGCATTCCGCCACTAAGAGCAAAATCCTTCAGTTTGCATGGATGGAACTGGGAGTTGCTATACTAAGTGAACTGTCAGAAACAAAAAGCCCCATACCACACATTTGTTTTACCTTGTAGAAGCGGATCTGGAAGCTGGTGTGCAAGTGATTTCCAGACAGTATGGGGAAGAAGGATAGAGTGTGAGATGCTAACACCCCCCTCCCTTGCGTGCAGCTGGGCAGGAGTGACCTTGTGTCTGTGATGTCATAGCAGAAATGTGCTCGACAACCATTAGCTGTATCCTTAATTTTAAATAACCTTCATTTTAAGTCTGTGCATGAGTCTCTGCACCATGTGTATACAGTGCCCTCAGAGGCCAGAAGGGGGCATTGGATTCCCCAAAACTGGAGTTAGATGTTCGTGAGCTGCTGTGTGGATTCTGGGAATTACAACTGGGTTCTCTGGAAGAGCAACTGATGCTCCTAACTCCTGAGCCATCTCTCCAGCCGCCAGCTGTATATTTCATAATAGCCAGAGGGACGATTTTGAACATTCCCAACACAAATAACGAATTTCTGAGCAACAGAGACATCGTTGTGTGTGTGTTGAAATGTTAAAGTTTAACCATAAACATGCAGAAGAAACAGACTCCTGTCACTCACTGCAATTACTCTGTTAACTAAGAACAAAAAGGATGTTTTACAAGGTGATCTTAAGGAAAAATACTGGGGCCTAGAGAGATGGCTCAACAGTTAAGAGCTTGCTGCCCCTGCAGAGGACTGGGATTCAGCTCACAACCATCTATCAGTGCCATGTTAAAATCTTACCTTATTGATAATTATCTTTTCCATTAAAGTTGACTCTGAGGGAGTTTGTTGAAAGCAAAATTTTCTTGGCATCGATTTCCACTTTAGAAATTAAGACTTTCATTTTCAAATAGTCAGGGCCATGTTTTTGTCAGTAAAGAAATAAGAATTCTGACCATCTGTTTGGGTGATGGAGGCAACTGCAACCAGGATTTGTGGAGAGAGTTTTGGCCTTACCAGGGTTTTCATTCCAGGCCAGAAATCCCTAACTGGCCTGCCAGTTACACAGCTTTTCCTACGCCTGTGGATCCCTAGAGCCAGGATACCCCAGTGTCTGTTCGGTACAGCCTTCTGCATTTTATTAAGATAGTCGTGTGTGTGTTCAATCCTGATATTTTAAGTAAGTAAATCTTAAAAAACAAAAGAAGCCATACACAGTGGTGCTAGATCTCAGATAGTGGGGCCTTGGTCAGTTTAGTGCTGTCTCCTCTCGAAGCAGCCCCTCGTTCTTGGGGCTTTGATCGCTGTCTTTCTTTGCAGTACTGCAGTTTGTGCCTCCGAGTGTGGATACCGGCTTCTGCAACTTCACCCAGAGCGTGGAGAAGGGCCTGATGACAGCTCTCTTTGAAGTGAGGAAGCACCAGGGGGCGTATAACCTCACAGTGCAGGTGAGAGCGCCACTGACCGCAGGGCAGAGGGCCCTGTCCTCCAAGTGCGTCCTCCATTCTGGGTGCCACATGCTCTCATCCCAGCTCTCAGAGGCAGAGGCAGGAGGATCTCTGTGAGTTCAAGGCCAGCCTGGTGCAAGTTCCATGGGGGAGGGGTATGCCCTCTGGTGGTGGGAACCCAGCTCCTGTGGGCCAGCGCTGACCTTTGGTAAGGTATCGAGTCTACAGCTTGACGGTAGAGATTTCAGAGTGGCTGACAGGGTGAGCTGAAGAGCTGGTTGTTTGCAAGAAATTCAGTAATGTTTCCACATAGGGATGGTCTTAGCTGTCTGGTCAGCGAGGTCATGCGTGAGTATACTTCCCTTTCCCAGCAGTTTGCAGATCCTAGATCTGAAAGGCTTGGTGCTGGATTTGCTCATATGATGGGGTTTTTGCATTTATTTGGAATATTTTGCACAGCTGGTTTCTCTAACCTGAAAATAGGAATTGATTTATTTTTTGTACATTAGTGACAGTGCTCTGAAAGTTTTGAACTTTGGGGCATTTCAGCTTTCCTGCCTGAGATGCTCCACCTCTGTCAGTGGGGCTCTTAGGGATGTCACATCTCCGTCTAAACAAGTGGCTCCCAACTTCCCTAATGCTGTGACCCTTTAATACAGTTCCTCATGTGTGGTGACCCCCAACCATGAAATTATTTCATTGCTACTTCAGAACGGTCATTTTGCTACTGTTATGGATCATAACGTAAATGTCTGATATGTGACCCCTGTGAACAGGGTAGTTTACTCCCAAAGGGGCCGTGACCCACAAGTTGAGAATAGCTGGTCTAAACAGAGGATTCCTCTGGTCACCAGACTGGCTTCGGGTATATTCTAATCAAACTGCTAATGTTTTATGGTATGGCACCCCCTATTCTCTGTTCCCTTCCTGAAATGTATTTGAATACTCCAGATTTAGCACTCCTGAATTCTCTTTTTGTGTCTCTATTTTCCTTCATATGGTGAGGAACTTTTGTTCTGTCCGATTTTGGAAGGTCTGTCCTCTGAGTCACTAATTTTGTCTTCAGCTGTGTCCATTCACACTGAAATTTCTGACCAGTCATTTCCCTTCATTGTTCTTTGTTCCTTTTTCATTTCGTCCTTTGTTAGCAAGTTGCCTTCTGTGTCTCTGAGGACATTAAGGAGGATTTCTAAAAGGTTTTATTCTATGTCCTTCCTATATATCTGTTTTCTCTGCAGTATTGTCCTATATGCCCATCTGCTTTTCTGTGTCTCGAGGGCCATTGGTTAGTAGATTGGTTGGTGGTGAGGGAGGGAGAATGGGGTTAGTTATGGCTGTTGGCCTGGCTGTCCCCTTGAGGAGGCCACCTCTGTGTCAGCCCTGTCTTCTGATGGGAGAGTCCATTTGAGCTCTGGGAACTGGGGAACTATATCAGAATATACCAGAATGTGGGTTCTGCCTACAGCACTGTACAGCTTGTGGTCAGAGAGTAAGAGGCAGACTGGCCCTGCCCTGTGTCAGGCTCAGGAGGCCCTCCTCTGGGGACGGGGCCCTGTTGAGTGTTTTCCGTGTCTTTCCCTTTTTATTCCTCTTTTGGGTCTTGTGTTCTCTGGTGTACTTGGAGTTATCTGTTCCTACCCTCCTTGTGGGGAGGTCTTAACTCATGCGATGCCTTTAGTCTCCTCTGGGAGGGGCTCACTTTCCTCAGAGAGCAGTTCTTTGGGCTGTTCGGGGAGAGGGCACTGATGCTGCCCGCCTTGGCCTGGGTGTGTATTCAGCAAGACGAGTTCACTTCAGTTCACTCTTGGCTTGCTTCCTCTTAACTGACTGGACTGATTCCTGCTCTGTCTGGTCTCAGGTCTTCAGCTTTCTCCCATGGGCCTCCCCAGCTCCCTGGGGTTAGAACGAGACCGTTTTAGCCTTTGCCTGTGTGTGTTTAGGCTCTTGCTTCTCTTGGTACTGGTTTATTTCAGCACCATCCTGTCCTTTCTTCATCTTGTGGAGATTTGACAGAACCTCTGGTTTTTTTCCAGTGCTGTTGTGGATTTATCGCCCTTCGTTCAGACTTACTGTTGTTTTGGGGGGATTTGGGGCTGGAGGCGGGGGAGGGAATTGAATGCATGCGTTCAGTTCATCACTTAGTGGAGAAGACATTTCCAGGAAACAGTGTTCAAAGTCTCCCCAAAATAAATTAAATAAATAAAGGAACAAGCTTAGAAAGCCAGTGCCCAGTGCCTCTTCTTTTAGAATTTTACCTCCTTTTTGGTCAGGCTTGGAGACACACACCTGTAATCCCACCACTTTAAGGCAAGGACAGTATAGTGAGACACCGTCATTAAAAAATAAACATCTTTTCACTTTACCTCTGTGAAGAGCATTGATCAGAGAACTCGTGGCAGATATCAGTCAGGCTCCCAGCCCCACGGCTTATTCTAGCTGTGCTTTCTGACCTCCCTCTTCCAGATTGTGAATGTCACCATTGGTTCTTCGCGGGTGGCTCCTCGGAGGGGCCCGGTGAACATTATCTTTGCTGTTAAAGGCGTGCAAGGCTTCCTGAATGGGTCGGAGGTGAGCGATCTGCTCAGGAACCTGACGGTCGTGGAGTTCAGCTTTTACCTGGGCTACCCGGTGCTGCAGATCGCAGAACGTGAGTACTCTCTGGCTCCTTGGGAGCACTGGGGAAGGGGCTGCTGGTATTTTTTTGGTAGATCTCTACTTTTAAACTGTTTTGAGAGAGAGAGAGAGAGAGAGAGAGAGAGAGAGAGAGAGAGAGACGCAATTGTTCTAGATTGCTTTGGGGGCTCATAGTAAAAAGGGATCTGGATGGAGAGAGGATTTTTCCTGTGCTCCTGCTCACTCACATGTATAATGTCTCCATCATAAAATTCTCATCAGAATGGCCTACTGATCACAGTCAGTGCACACTCACTGACACAGGTACTCCAGTGTACACACACACTGACACAGGTACTCCAGTGTGCACACACTCTGACACAGGTACTCCAGTGTGTACACACTCTGACACAGGTACTCCAGTACACACACACTCACTGACGCAGGCACCCCAGTGCACACTCACTGACACAGGTACTCCAGTGCATGCACACACACTGACACAGGTACCCTAGTGCACACACACTGTGGGTTTGGGGAGGTGGACGGTGTTAGTGAATGAAATGTCCTGGGTCCTGACTTGGTGATGCTTACACAATGATACATTTTCCCAAACCCATGAAACTGGATGCCAGAAAGAGTGAACTTTAAAAGTATAAAATATGAAAGTTGGGGGCTGTAGACATGACTTAGTGATTAGCGCGTGTACACAGTGCTCTTGAATAGTCTAGGAGCTATGACAGCCCCTTCCAGCCTCTGTTGGCACCTACGCTCTACATGTGCACAAATGCACACAGACACACATGATTAAAAATAAACCATAAAACTGGGTGGTGGTGGCACACATCTTTAATCGCAGCACTCAGAAAGCAGAGGCAGGCAGATCTTTGTGAGTTCTAGGCCAGCCTGATCTACAGAGCGAGTTCCAGGGCAGCCAAGGCTACACAGAGAAACCAAAATTAATAAACCACAAAAATATGAAGTTATTTGTATACAACAATTTTGATTTTTGTACAGTACATGCACATACCGCTAAACTGACAAGCAGGGGTACCAGAGACAGTTCCCAGCAGGGTAGACAGTGCTTCACTTTACCCAGAGGCATTGCCGAGAGAGCTCCTGGAGCTGACGCATACAGCTTGCGGATGCTTTGCTAGAGAACAACAGACACAGGAGACGTTGTGGTGGCCTGTGTGATGTGGTGGTCCTTCCCTCTCCTAGGGTCTCAGAACCTGGTGGCCCTCTGTCTTCATGCTCCTGGGGTCTCGAGGAGTGCTATAGTCTAGGAAGGGTGATGTGTTGTGACTTACCCCACGCTCCTAGAACACTTGCCTTCCTGAGTGGAAACATGCTTCTCACTGTCTTTCCTCCCTCTCCGACTTTTCCCTTTCTGTAGCCTTCCAGTACCCACAGCTCAACCTGTCTCAGTTACTGAAGTCCTCCTGGGTCAGAACAGGTATGTTCGATTGACATAACGTTTGGAGCACTGTTCAGTAAGAAGTCTGGGAGGGCATGTGGCGAATGATGCACTCTTCCTGGTTCCCAAATTGAGGACAAGATGTACTTTAAATTCTTGGCAGAGAATGAATGAGAAAAGGGATTCAGTTTGGACTTTGGGAATGTGTCCCACTGAGTTATGGCACAGAAAGGGCATCTTTAAAATTCATGCATCAAGACCAGGGCGGGATCTACGGGGAATCTAGTCTCCTGACCTGAGGTAGGGTGAAGCTGAGAAGCAAGCATTTTTTTTTTTTCCCTGAAAGTATTGCTAGATGAATACAGTAGTTTGGGGACCAGGGTCAGGTATTTAGACAAACTTGGGCACATCCAGGTCGATGTGTCCACAGATAGAGCCTTGTGTTTAGACTGAGGACGCGGCGTTTCAGTGCAAGGCTCTCTAATAACCTGGTCTCTGAATTCTGAGAGTCCCAGGCCCCAGTGTGCAGGCAGCATGAGGAAAGAGGGTGTCTACACAGTCACCACTTACGGGCTCTGAAGCCTTGTGTGGGGCTCAGTGCTTTGCTTGGTGCTTAGATTCCATTTTCCAGACCTCGGAGTGTTGAGGTGACTTCCCTAGTGTTGGACCTCAGGGGAGCCTTTGAAACAAATTTGGCTGAAAGTCTGCTTCCCTGCCAAGTGGAGGATAAGCTGATTGTCTGTTTAGATACCTTTGTCTGATACAGATAGCAAGAAGCAGGCAGATCCCTCCCCTCTCTTCAAGGGAGAGTGGAAGTCTATCCAGAGACAAGATAAAAACTCAGACTATCCTGAAGTTTGAGATGGAGCAGACCAACAGGATTTCTTTGATCTTGTGAGACGCTGTGCTCAGAGCTTCCATGGCTGAGTTCCTGGGGCTTCTCGCCTTTAGTTTGCCATGGACTAGGGCCATTGCCAGGGTCCTTTACTCTGTTCCCATCTAGTCCCCCCCCCCCCACCATGCCTCCTGCCTAGTAGTTAGTGTTTTGTGGTAGTCTTGTGTGGGACTTCTGCACAGGTGCACGCACCCTGTCGTTGTCCCCCGCCCCCCGTGTTTGCTCCTGTGTGCTGACTTGCTCTGAGGGCTTGCTTTCTTGTTGAACACAGTCCTCCTGGGCGTAGTGGAAAAGCAGCTCCATAACGAAGTGTTTCCAGCCGAGATGGAGCGCAAACTGGCCCAGCTGCTCAGCGAGGTGCCCACCAGGAGAAGACTGTGGCGCAGGGCCACGGTGGCTGCTGGCAACAGTGTGGTGCAGGTACTCACCGAAGGAGGGTGGTAGGCAGAGGAAAAGCCCCTGGGAATCTGCGATTCTCGTGTAAATGGAAAAGTTTGGTGTGAATTGATTGTTCAGAAGAACACGGCAGCCTTGCATGTCACTTGGAGTCCAGACAGAAACCTTAGCAATTCGTTGGCCTCGCCCTGGATTGCAGGGGGTGTGGTAGAAAATTTACAGTGGGTTCCTGTATCATCTTAAGGCTTTGTTTTTTTTTGAAGCACAGTTTTTAAAATCACCAACAGCTGAACTTATTTAATGGTTTTTGTGGCATTTTAGAACTGAATTGGTGATCTGGGAGAGTCCTAGCAGGCGGAGGGCATTTTCTGCCCTCTGTTCAGAATCTCATCTTCCCCCACCTCCTGCCAGCCTGTGCCCCAAATTGTCTTCTCTCTGGGAACGGGCAGGCAGGCCACAGAGCTGTTTGAGTTGGAAAATGACCTATTTTTTACACACATAGTCACAGAACTTTGGGGGTGGAGCTGCTGATTAATTCCTGTCTCTGTGTGACTGGTGTGGATTTCTGTCTTTGCCAGTCAGTTACAGGCTGGGAGCATCACAGAAAAATGGGGTTCATAGACCATTTCAGGAACCCAGAACTAGGATGAAACCCAGCAGTGAAGGGGGACTGGTGGGCGGGGCAGGGGCTGTGAGAACAAGATACGGGATTGACCTGGAAAGGTCAGGGTGCCAGTTTTGCCTAGAATTAGTGTCCTTTAATTCTAGCACCTTCACCACATGTGTCCCCCTCAGCCTTGCTTCCTGTTCCCCACCCAGAAACGTGTTTCTTAGGCTCCCAAAATGGTTTCCTTGCCAGATGCAGTCACACCAGGGAACTTTACAAAGGACTAAGATTTTAGATGTTTACTCTTATTATTTTAATTATGCATATGTGTGCAAGGGTGTGTGCATGTGAGCGCAGGTGTCCGTGGAGGTCAGAGGTGTTGGATGCCTCTGAGGATGGAGTTGCAGTTGGCTGGGAGCCTTCCTATGGGGGTTCTGAGATTTGAACTCAGATCTCAGCAGTCCATGCTGTAAACCGCTGAGCCATCTCTCCAACCCAAAATACTAAGAACTTAAAAAAAAAACCCAATAAATAAAAAGGAAAAAAAGCACTAATAAATGTCTATTAATTAAATAGGCATACAACAAAATAAATATGAAAATGAATTGTGAAGGCCTTGTGGTGTTCAGCAGCCTGTGGCTTCACAAGGGCTGAGTGCATAGAGAGGTTGCAGAGCACCAGAAACCTGGGTGATCAGGTCCCACGCTGGATACTTAAGCTTCTTCAGATAGGAGCCTGACTTCTGTGGAAGGTCACCAAGCCTCCTCAGATCCACGCCACCTGACAGATTGCCCGGAGGCCATGCTCTGTTTCTGGTCTCTACAAAAGGCATTGTAAACAAAAGTACAGGGCTCTTCACCTGAACTTTGTGGATGAAAACTGAAACACTGAACACGGGCTAGTGAGATGGCTCTTGCTACCAAGTCTGGACCTGAGTTTGAGCACTCCTGCAAGTTGTCCTCTGTACTAGGAGGGACACATGTGCCCACACGCATACGCATACGCATACACACACACACATGCACACACACAAATAAGTGCAGTTTTAACAATTAATAAAAGAACCAGGCATGGTGGTGCACGCTGTTAATCTCAGCACTAGGGAGGTAGATGCTGATGAGTCTAAGACTTAGGGGTCGGCCTGGTCTAAGTAGCGAGTTCCAGGTCTGCCAAGGGTCCAGAGTGAGACCTTGTTTCAACCTCCTCCCAATTAACAAAGGAGATAACAGATACTGAACCAACGTAACTGTCTCGGGATTAGGGAGTGGGTAAAGGGTAGATCTTTATGTATTGGAATATTCTCCAGCAATTGAAAAACTCAGTACTGTGAAATGTGCTGTGAAAAGCTGTAGAGAGGAACATGAAGGACAGTCCTGAAATAACGCAGGGAAGGAAAGGGGAGTGGGCTGAGTCTTCAGAGTGGCTTTCTATAATTGGTTGAATTTTCAAGATGGTTTCACTATATAGTTTTTTGCATGTGTTTTTCAAAATTTCTTCATTGGGCCACATAATTTGTATAATACACACATACTTTTCGTCACCCAAATGGTTGACTTGGAAAGATACCTTTTATGTTGTGGTTCCCGATATAAATCTGATTAGCCGTCATCCAGAAAGAATGCTGAAGTTAGACCTTCCATGGCTCCTTCTAGAATGGAGCTTTCGGAGTCTTTAACAGAAGTGGCTACCGCTGAGAACGTGATTTCTATGAAAAGGATTCCCAGACTTTTTAATATAAAGGGTAGGCACACAGGTCACTCCCATGACATGGTGAGTTTGTTGGAGGTTGTCGGTTACAATTCCATCCTGTCTGGTGTTGTTCTGTGCACTCTCTTGGTCCCTTTGTCTCAAAGAAGACACTAAAACAAAACAAGGTACAGTTGCTATTCTACACAGAGGGCCTTTCTCTGTAGCTCTGTCTCCCCCAGAGGAGAGTAGGGAGATTCGGGGACTCCAGAAGTAGCAATGAGCTTTTTAAGAGGGCTGGGACAAATCCCAAGTCACACACTAGGGACTGAGTGCCCTGAGAAGGGGCAGCCGGCACTGTGAACTTTCCCGATGCTGATGGACTCTGTCTGTCTCAGGTGGTAAACGTGTCCAGGCTGGAGGGAGACGACAATCCTGTACAGCTCATCTACTTTGTGGAGAATCAAGATGGAGAGAGACTTAGTGCAACCGAGTCTTCAGACCTGATCAACAAGGTCGATCTCCAGAGAGCAGCGATCATCTTGGGGTACCGGATTCAAGGCGTCATTGCCCAGCGTAAGTCTAAGAGTTCCATTCTGTCAGCCATGCTGGAGGCCAAAGCCACTTGTATTCTGATAGAGAGGTCTGAACTACAGCACAGACCTGTGTGTGGTGGGTTTATGTCTTAAAACCTTGTTCTGAAGTGTGTTTGTGGAAGAAGCTGGTTGTTGATGTTCATTTGCTGAGGTTTCCTTGTATTGTTCTTAAAATTATTTATTATAAATTATAAAATATACACTGTGCGTGTGTGCATGCATGCATGTGTGTGCGTGCGTGTGTGTGTATGTATTTATGTGTGTGTTTGTGTGTGTGTGTGCGCCTGTGTGTGCATGTACACCTGCCATGGTATATTTGTGGAGATCAGAGGACAACTTTGTAGACTCAGTTCTTTCCTTCCATATTTATGGGGTTCTGGGGTCCCAGCTCAGGACATCAGGCCTGTGTGACTTTTATTTATCCTTCGTTTGCTGAAAACCTCTTTATTTTTATTTCCATCGGTGTGACTGTGGCCATTGCTGTTGTTTTTACTACCTCACACCTCATGTTCGTGGAGTTACTAGTGAGTCACAGGACCTTATAGCAACACGAACATCCTTTCCTCTACCCCTATGCCAGTTTTCATTTCCAAAACTGTCTTAGGTAAAATAATGCACCTATTCTGTTTTTATTCCAAAATCTTCCATGTCACACCCTGCATGTTGGTGGGGCCAGTGAGTCACTCAGGAAGCTGGGAGGTGCCCTCTAGGCTGTCTGGCTTCCTTCGGGGCCTTTTAACACAAAGGAATCCCTTGATCCTTACCCTCTTCTTGATCCTGTTTCTCCCTCACCCTCAACTCACACCACTCTACGGTTAGAAAGATGTGTTTGATATTTCTTATTATTATTGGAAGGTGCTTGGCCCTGCCCTTTGGCAATGCTTGCTCTTAGTACCTCTTTTCCAACTGCCAGATTTGGGGTGTGTATTTAAAATAAAGAACAGGGAACAGCATGGAGACTGTAACTCTCCAAATACAATCTGACAAGTTGGACTGCGGTCTTGGTGTGGGTGTTTCCTCCATTATTCAGAGCAGTCCTTGGTAGTGTGTGGGCAAACCTGCTCCCGAAGTAGAGGGATAGGCAGATGTCTTCGACATCAGAGAACCCTGAAGAACTTACTGAGGACAGGTAGGAGACAGTGCTTTTTTTTTTCTTCATCAATATGCTTATTAAAAACACAGACTGATGGACCATGCTTAGACGTCATTGTGGATGCGTGCTGACGTCCGTAAAATGGGACAAATACACAAATACCCCCCGGGCAGATGTAATGATGCAATCAGAGATGACCACTAAGACAGTCCCATTTCAGACATAATCTTGTAATTAACGCCTGTGAGAAAGTGGAGTTGGTATAATTTACAGGCCCATCAGCACTCGCAGAGGTCAGGCGTCACAGGCATGCTAGGACCACAAGACATGTTTTTGTTCTTCTCAGGTAGCTTTGTACTTCATTATGAAGGTCGGTTACTGTAGCCTAGCTTGTCTGTAACAAGTAGGACTTTTATGTCCACTCAGTCAGTTACACTTTCCGGATGAAATCATTGGCAGATGGGAGAGAAACTGTAGCCAGCTTCGTTGTAACAGGCCTTCCGAGTGACTCTCGGTCTTCACACACTGTTCTGTTTCTTTCCTCTAAGTGGAGTGATGGTGCTGGAGAGATGGCTCAGTGGCAGCTTTGGCAGTTCCCGGCCCTCACATGGCAGCTCGTGACCGGCACAATTCCAGGTCCGGACACCTGACGCCCTCCTCTGGCTTCTGCACCAAACACACAGGGTGCACTCCTACTTCTACCAAACACTCATATCCATAAACTAAGACTAAACACATCTCTCAGCTAGATGGAGCGACTCTGGCAGAGCCATATAGAGGAAGACAGTCCACATGGAGGCCGCCCACCTCCAGGCATCTTCTGCTTTATGTCTTCATGTCCTTCAGGTCCGGCTTCTGGAGCATTGCAGCCCCGTTATATCAGCTCTAAGCTGTGGCACCCTGCTCTCCCTGACACAGTCAACAATGCAGCTTTAAACTCTTGTTCTTTTAGATTTTAATTTTATGTGTACCGGTGTTTTGCCTGTATAGATATCTGTGTACCACCCATGTTCAGTGCCCACAGAGGTCAGAAGAGGGCATTACATCCGCTGAGACTGGAGTTATAGAGGGTCGTGAACCACCATGTGGGTGCTAAGAGCCAAACCCAAGTCAACGGGAAGAGCAGCAAGTGCTCTTAACCCCTGAGTTGTGCCTTCAGCCCAGCTTTTAAACAATACCTTTGAAATTACCTTTTGGTGAAATCAGTCCCTGTCCCTGGAGACTAACCGGTGTGAGGGCTGCTGTGTGCACTTCCTTCGTTCGGTGGACCGTGGTGGGAGAGGTGACGTCATACCTTTAGTAGGCTGTTGGGTGTGCTTGGGAGATGGCTGCATAATTGGGGTCTGTTTCAGATCAATGAGGAAATAATAAAAAAGCACTTCCTAGCACTGCATCCAGAGCCGGAGGCTGATGCTGAGAGCCACCTCCCTCCATGTTTTATACGAGGTTGATTTTGAGAGGATACAGGCACGTGGGAAATGGAGAGGGTGCAGATTTTCAAACACTGGCCTATCAGCAGGCAAGTCAACAGTCCTTCAAGTGCTTGTCACTCACCAGAGTTACAAGATTAACCAGTGCTGGCTTGATCGAATAATGAGAAATCCACAGGTAGCTTCTGGCTGGCCCCAGAGCCAGAGATAACCCGAAGGCAGGAAGAAGGGGTGAGAGCAGGCAGACTAATCGCAGTGACATGGGCTGGGTGAGCCGTTTCTTCCATCTAAAGCGCCCATCCTGACATGGACCACACACATGCCGTGAAACCCCCCAACAAGTTCAGGTGACTACTGTGTGAGCCTGTTCAGGGGTTCCAGGCCTGTATGCATACCATGGGGCTTCTGAGCTTAACCAGCACTCACAGTGACTTCTACACAACATGCGTGTATCATTCTTCCTGACACAGCTTTCCGTACCAAACCTGGACGCTCCTGACACGGCTTCCCATACCAAACATGCATGCTCCTGACACATCTTCGCATACCAAACATGCATGCTCCTGACACGGCTTCCCATACCAAACATGCATGCTCCTGACACATCTTCGCATACCAAACATGCATGCTCCTGACACGTCTTTGCATACCAAACATGTATGTACGAGGACCCGAAAAGACCCAGCCTGGTTTCCTCACACACAGGGCCCTGGGTCCTCACCTAGGAACCGTGTCATCCTGAGACTATCTAACTCTCAATGAAAGCCCTGAGGGCAAAGATCGGGCGGTCATGTCCGTCTGACCAGTCCACCGTCCCTTCTCATGGAAAGCTTGTTTAACCCTGCTCTTGTCTCCATCGCCTGACCTGAGGACTGCTCAGGGCCATCCACGCAAGCATCCTGGGATTTCAGGGTTGGTAGAAGAAGCCTCACTTCCTAGCAGGGCCAGTAAAGGGGCCTTCAGGACGCTGTCTGTGCCTCTCTGTGGTTTTCTTAGATTAGCGCTAAGAGGAATATCAGTCCTCAGCTCCTCCGCTGAGCTGTCACCACGTCCATGCTATTGCTTGTCCTCAGGCACAACGAGCAATTAGTGTGAATTCCATCCAGGCCACATTGTAAAATCCAGTCTTTGTTCTCTCACTGCCAAACACAAACTTCTCTACGACTTTTCACTGGGGGTGGAGAGAGGGCTCAGTGACTAAGGGCACTGACTGCTCTTCCAGAGGACATTGGATGGATTCGCAGCCCCCAAATGGCAGCTTACCACCCCCTGTAAGTCCAGTTCTAGGGGCTCTGACACTCTCTTCTGACCTCTGAGTGCACTGCCCCCATGTGGTACACAGACATACATGCAGGCAAAGATCCCATATATATGAAGTAACAATAAATAATGAATCTTTAGTAAAAATATACTTTCCGTGTTGTTGCTCCGTCTCTGATCAGACATAGTTTGATCCTAGAAGAGGTCTTAGCTTCTGAGACAGGAGGGAGCTCAGGCCTTAGTCCCTGCCAGTCACAATTTAGGGGTGTTTGAAAAGACAAGGCGTGGAAGCTGGTGTGAGCAGAGAGGAAGAGTTATACAGCATCTAACACTAGACTTTGATGTGCAAAGGGCATTTTAGGAGAACAGCGGGCACCGTTTTTGAAACAAAGATAAGAGGGTTGTCACAGGGAGGCAGGGGTATGAGGGGGACAGGAGGAACATTTGGGTTTCGAGACTGGGTCTGAGTGGGAGAAGCTCCGAGCTCCCAGGAGCTTCAGAGGATCAGCAGGCACGGAGTGAGGAAGACACAGGGCAAAGGATCAGCTAGCGAAGGAAATAGGAGCGGGGAGGGAGCAGAAGGGTTCGTGCAGGGTCATCTGAGCCATGAAAGGTGAGAGACCGCTGTGAGTGCAGACAGGCAGTTCCAGAGGATACAGCTCATTTCAATGTCATCTAATAATTGATACCTGTTACCTTTAATAAAGAAGTTTCCATTAAGATCTGTGTTCCAGGGGTTCAAAGGTCACAGGTTAGGAAGACAATACCCCAAAATCCCATGTTCAGACTTCAGTTTCCTAGCAAACACCCCCTTTAGTTAAACCCAAGAGTCCTCTTTAAGGGGAGATTGGTAAAATATATGTATTGGAGGGAAAAGGGAAGAAGAAATTATGTAATTAAAATGTCAAAATTTAAAGAAAAATCACACGTGTAACACTGTTGACCATTTTGACATGTATGAGCGAGTGGAATTGACTCTGCTTGGTGCTTGTGGCCTCCTCCTCCCTTCATTTCCAGAGCTTGTCACTGAGTATAGACATTCTGCCCATTGGGTAGTGCCCCTCAGGCCTGGTGAGTTGGACGCTCTGCCCATTGGGTTGTGTCCCTCAGGCCTGGTGAGTTAGACGCTCTGCCCATTGGGTTGTGCCGCAGGCCTGGTAGCCACTGTTTTCTTTATCTGACTGTTCTAGGTGCCTTGTTTATCCGTGTGTGTCTGGTGTCTCCCAGATAGCATGTTTTCAAAGGTCATTCCTGTTTTGGCTATTTTGAGAGTCCTTTTTTGTCTTCTTTTCTCTTCTGTGTTTGTGTGAGACAGGGGTCCTACTCTGTCATTCCCCAGTTCCTTTGAGACAGGGTCTCTCACTGAACCTGGAGCTAGGCTGGCGACCACAGCCCAGCCATCCTCCTGTCTCTGCCCTACATGGTGCTGGGGTTGCAGGTAGGACTGTGACCATGCCCCTCTTTGACATGGGCACTAGGGGTCTGAATCCAGGTCCTCTTGTTTATACAGCGAGTGTCCTTACTCAGTGAGCCATTTCCACAGTTCCCCTCTTCCTATTCCAACGCTGCATAGTATTCTGCTGGGTGGATGTTCCACACTTTGTATATCCATCTACGTGTTGGCGGTTTTGGGCTTCTCCACCATGGCTACTGTGTTAAGTGCAGCTGTGGACAACCCCGTCTCTGTCATGTTCTCAGGTGCTGAGGTGGACGCGCCCAGTTGTCTTTGTTGTGGTCCTGTAACTTATAGTCAGACATTTTTGCTGGTACCATCAGCTGCCCAATAATGACATGGAAACTTATTATTAATTATTATGAAAGCTTGGCCTAGAGCTTGGGCTTGTCCCTCTAGCTCTTATAACTTAAATGAACCCATTTCTGTTCATCTGTGTGCTATACAAAAAGATTATTCCGCAACAGTACTCATCGGCTGTTTCCGCAGGCAGATAGTACTGTTAGCAGATGCTTTTATCTGGGGATTCACTCCTTGGTGGCTTTCTCTTCCCGTCACTAGAGCCAGTGTGCCCTTGAAGGGTTTCGTCTGCTTATTCATCGGCACATCTTGCCTTTAGAATAGTGTCTGGCACCGTCAGTAAACATTTGTGAGAAGTGAGTTGGTAGAATGGGGAAGAGCTTCCTTCTCCCAGGTCTCCAGGTTCCAGCTCGTGTTCTGTCCAGAGACCTGGGAGGTGATGCCCACTCCGTTGGATATGGTGGTTACAGCTGTATTGTGAGCACATAGCTTCTCTTCTCACATTTGAAGGGAACCATTTTATGAGAATGTTATGGAATAGGAAGAATAAACTAGACACTCGGAGACTAGAATCAACCAAGCTTATGTCCTCTGGCACGTCATGTGTGTCGTGATCCCTGGTATGTTCCTTGTATGACATTCAAATATGCCTGGTTACTGTCGTGTCTTGAGCTGTGTGACGAGCCTCAGGTCTCTCAGAGGAGGGCACGTTCCGTCCAGCAGATGAATGAAGGATACATTGCTGAGAACCCTTTCTCCTTCTTCTGCTCGTCTGCAGCTGTGGACAGAGTGAAGAGGCCATCCCCGGAGTCACAGAGCAGCAACCTATGGGTCGTGGTGGGCGTGGTCATCCCAGTGCTAGTGGTCACCGTGATTGTCGTCATCCTCTACTGGAAGCTGTGCCGCACAGACAAGCTGGATTTCCAGCCCGACACGGTGGCCAACATACAGCAGCGGCAGAAGGTAAGCGCCAACTCCGGTGTCCGCACGAGCGTCTTCACGGGGCAGAAACAAGTCCAGACTTGGATGCTGAAGGACAAGGGAGGGCCATTGAAAAAAACTCTTCAGTCTAATGGCGAGGGGGAGGAGGGTCTTCTGTCTTCCTGTCTGTTTACCGTAGCCCCAGTTCTCTGTGTTAGGAATGTATTCCAAGAACAGGACCTGTAAAACAGATGCGAAGTGAACCTGGGATCCACTGTGATTTTAATGTTGAGGGACTCTGTAGAAGATCAGTTCATTCTGGGAATGGATTGTGATTCATTCACTCTGGCTATTTTTGTTTTTGAAGAGCAGTGGCCATGCAGGTTCCCTCAGATCTGTGTGCCTTTCCTCATACACAGATCCACTAGACGGCTCTCTTAGTTTCTTTCTGTTCGTGTTGGAAACCCATTTGTGTGTGTGTGTGTGTGTGTGTGTGTGTGTGTGTGAGAGAGAGAGAGAGAGAGAGAGAGAGAGAGAGAGAGAGAGAGAGAGTGTGTGCAGAGAGAGAGTGTGTATATTGAGTGTGTGTGTGTGCAAGTATGCACACCTGAAGAGGTCAGAAGAGGATGCTGGATTCTCGGGAGCTGGAGTTAGAGGTGCTTGTGAGCCACCCAGTGTGGGTGCTGGGAACCAAACTCTGGTCCTCTGGAAGATGAGCAAGTGATTGTAATCACAGAGCCATCTCTCCAGTGCCCCTTTAATCACTAAAAATTGTCATGCATGTTTTAAACTTCTATATTATGATGGACTCTAGTCTTCCAGCACAGCCTCGCTCTTTGTTGTTGCTCTGAGTGGTTGTCCACTGAGAGGGGCTCTAAAAGGAGACATCCTCTGTGTCACCTGCTGGTCCTGGTTCTTTTCTCTTTGGATAAAGACAAACAAATCTCAGTCCCAGACTCTCTAGGATTTTTTTAATGCCCCTTTCCATGTTTTCCATGCCCCTGCTGGACTCCCTAGTTGGATTTTGGGAGGGGCGTTGTTTGTTTGGTTTTGGTTTTTTGAGACAGGGTTTCTCTGTAGCTTTGGACCCTGTCCTGGAACTCGGTCTGTAGACCAGGCTGCCCTCCAACTCGCAGAGATCCACCTGCCTCTGCCTCCTGAGTGCTGGGTCTAAAGGGGTGCGCCACCACTGTCTGGCTAGTTGTTTGTTTTTGAGTTGACTCACCTGCACCTAATTTGGCAGCGGCTGTTTTCAGCTCCCCACTTTTCATTTGTCTCTCCAAGGCATTCAGTTTTGTAGAAATAGTGGTTCTTTTTCATATGAATATTTTGGACTTTCTGTGATGTTGCCATATGAGCTTTCACGCAAAGAAATTGACTTGGGGTCAGCATCTGGCATCTCACCTTGCCTGCATTTGAGAGGAAGTCTCTAGCTGTGGCCATTGACCAGCATTCATTTCAGCCAGCCTGTTTAGTCCGGCTGCTGTATTTATTAGCACATGCCTACTATGTAAATCTTGGAAGGCTTGCTCTATTCTGAAAGTGATAAGATCAAGCAAATAGCAAAAGAGCAAGAAATAAAAGATTGCCATAGTAACCTTCTGATTTTATTCAGATGTTCTCCAAAAAAAAAAAAAAAAATCTGCTAGCCAGGCATGCCTTCAATCCTAGCTCTTGGGAGGTAAAGGCAGGAATATCATAATTCAAGGCAGCTGGGACTGTACAGTAAGACATTGTTTCCAAAAAAGCAAAGCAAAACAAAACAAAATGGGCCGGGAGGCGGCTCAGTGATTAAAGCACTTGCCTTGCAAGCATCAGGACCAGGGTTTAGATCCTCCACACCTACATAAAAACTGGGGTGTCTGGTGACTGCCTGTAATCCCAGAACATCTGAGGAGGAGACACGATCTCTGGGACAAGATGGCTAGCTAGACTAGACAAATTTGCAAGGTTTGGACTCAGGGAGAGACCCAACCTGAGAGTGATTAGGGAGACAGCCAACATGAACCCCCACACACGTGAACATGTATCCACCACATACCACACACACATAACCCATGGAAAAACAAAAACGAAGCAAAACCCATAAATATTCCAAACCTCAGCCTCCTAAATAAAAAGTAAGTTTCATTTTTAAATATGTTATGTACCTATAATAGTAAATAAAGAGTATTTTGCTTTCTTATGAATTAATGAAAAATCTTAATTATATTGCAAGCTTGTGGCTATCAATATGCTAGCAGCTTTTTATGCATGGATGCATGGATGTTCTCTTTCCCCCCATCCTCACTTACTATTCTATGTAGTCTCCTGGTGTCTGTAGTTTGTAGGGTAACAAACGACACGGAAAAGGCGCCTGCCATAGTGTTCAGTGATTCGTGGCATGAAATCGGATCAACAAGAGGGAGGGACATGCTTTTGTTCTGGTGAAAGAGCGTTGTTACGGGGAGACTTAGCCCATAGAGATGTTTGGGTATTTTCTGTTCTTTGTTTCTGCCATACCTACTCCTTGTGGAAGCCTTGTGCATTGTAAACTGCTGGAGGTCAGCAGCTCCCCAGCTGAAAACAAGATATCCCCCAAGCTTTCTCCCTCACTTCTGCTTCTGTGTTAGTTCCATGTGGCAGATGTTGCTATAAATCAAATGGATGGTTCCAAACAGAATTTCCAGCCGGGGGAGTTCTTTTTCTTCAGGATCTGCAAGGGTCTCTGCGTACACACAGCTTTGTTGCAGCAAAGATCTGCTTGGTAGAACCCCAAAGTAGTGACTATCTGCTCGCACCGTCAGGAGGCAACCGCATCTTCTTTTGCTAGCATTGCAGCTGTCTGCACAGGCTTGCCACGGGTCTGCAGTAGGAAGACCGTGACCGCCCCTTAGTTGAAAGCAAACCTGTCCACTTTCTCCTGAGGCTGTACAGCTGTGGTGAAGGGTCTGTCGCCTGTCCCCTGAGGTAACGAGTGCGGTTCTGTCCTGTGACTGTGGTTGGCATCCCTGCTCCTCTGGCTTTCTCTCCCTCTCCTGTTCAGCCCACCCTGATGCTGCCCTGTGTCGCTCTCTGAAATCCTCCAGCAAATCTCAGAGTTGCCAACATCTGGAAACAATAAATCTACTGACCTGCGCTCCCCACCCCCTTCCCCTTGTAACCAAGAGACCGCTTCAGATTGTCTGAGGGTCCATGTTTGAAAGACAAAAAGAGAGACCAGCGTGTCTTAGGTTTCCAGGCAGGCCGTCCTGATGTCCGATAATAATGGGAAAACACCACAGATCTTTCCTTTATTTGTATTTGCTTTCATCTCTGTCCAAAGCCACCATTTGTTATTATTACCTACAAAACTGCAGTGTGGATCCTTCTCACCATAAATGGCTGGATGCGTGTGGGCCCCATGGGAATGTGTTTCTTCCAATGGGAGCAGCCCATACCAATGATTAGTGTGGGATTGTAGCCCCTGGGTGGTTCACACCCTGAAATGCTACTAAAGTTGGCACTGTGGGCACCCAGAAAGAGCTAGCCACGCCATGCACATCCTAAGTGTTTGGCCAGACTAAATTACAAGCACCAACAGCAGGTTCTCTCTCTGTCTTGGAGGGTGATAGCTGTGGAGAAGACCCAGTCTCTCCCAGATTGACCTGCAGCAATACAAGCATTGGCAAATTTGGGCTGTGGCAGCTTGGGGGGGGAGCATTCTTCTGCCTTCTGAGAGGTGATGCTGGGCTGGAACTGAGGTGCAAGAGGCCGGTGGACCTCTGTCTTAGTCACAGTTCTGTTGCTGTGTAACACAACACCATGCCCAAGGCAACTCTTCTAAAAGTTAGGATTTAATTGGGGCCTTGCTTACAGTTTCAGAGGTTTAGACCATTATCGTTGTGGTAAGGAGAATGGTGGCGCCCAGGCAGACATGGTGCTAAAAAAATAGCTTAGAGTTCTACATCTGGATCTGCAGGCAGCAGAAAGACTTGACTGGGCCTGGCATGGACTTTTGACACCACTGGCACAGTCCTCTAACAAGGCCACACCGCCTAATCCTTCTAATCCTTTCAAAGAGTCCCACTCCCTGCTGACTATGCATTCGAATATATGAACTGATAGGGACCATTCTTATTTAAGCCACCGCTACCTCGGAAGGGGTGTGAGAGCTGGAGCAAGCTTGTAAGGAAGGGCACTGCCTAAACTCCTGTGACAAAGGACCCATCCCAAGAGCCTTGAAGAAGTCTATGGGATTGGAACTGGTACCACAGGTAGCCATTGCAGGATATCTGCCAAGGGGAGCAGTCTGGACAGCTGTCCATTTGCAGGGGTCACTTGGGAAGGCAGTGTGGAAGAGAAATGCCACCAGGTACTCCTCCCCAGCTCTCGATTCAGTCTCCTGGATTATTAGCACCCTGATAGTCTCTGTCACCCATGGTTCAGTGTGGCCTGTGGGTACCAGCCCGTTATGTTCTCCTTCCACCTAAGGACACAGGGCCCTAGGTGGCCGAACTGAGGACAACCCGATGGCTGTAACTCTGTCTTGTCTTCACTTTTTAAATGGAAGCCCCATGGTGGCTATGGGGGATTTTTCATTAACTGTTACCAGTCAGGTAATGAACTCATAAAATGGCACTTTCCACACCATTGCAGGTTTTTTTTTTTGGGAGGGGGGATTTGCTTTATGGTTTCTGTTGTCTTCCCTGGGGATCCGATGGACCCAAGCATTGGGGGCTTTGCTGTGTCTTGTTCCATATGGGTCTTGTTATATCTATGGCCCACATGGTTTAAAATTCATCACGCGTCTCTCTTGTTACTTGGCCGATCTGCTTGCCTAGACCTCCCTGACTTGTTGGCAGCGTGTTCCCGTGGGGCCAGGCAACGTGGCTTGTCCCCCAAGTAATATATAGAAAAAAGAGAGAAGGAACAAAAGAACCATCTTTCTCCAGAAATAACTGGCCGTAACTTGAATATTGAACACCCGAATTCATCATGATTCTTTTTCTTATGAAAAACCGGTTAAAGCCCATTTGCACACGGAAGGAAGGTGGGGATACTGTGCCAGCCTGGCTTTAGTCTAGGTTTTATTTTTAAGGAATGGAAAAACTAGTTCCTAGGGGTTCAGAAAGCAGGGCCTAAACTAAAAGCAGCGAATTCCCTGGGTGGGGGAGGGATGGTATCTTATGTAATTTCTCCTTCTGTGCGTTGGTGGCTATTGTGTGGTATTTAAGCACAGATGAGTGCCCTGTTTTTATGGTGGGTGAAGGTGATGACTTCCCAGCTCGTGGGATGAGCTCTGATAAGGATGTTTGAGGGTGTGTGTTGGGCCTGGTGGTAGCCAATAGGACTTGTGTCTTGCGTTGACTCTTGGTCGATCAACCTAGTAAGCTCGGTGTGTCGGCTGGTTTTCGCGGAGCCCATTCAGGCACTAGATATTTATGGAGGGTCTAGTGTGGGCCACGTTGCTACTTTCAAAGTATTTTATCTAAACCCCCATCTATAGCTGGGGTCGATGCCATGAAGGCGCCACTGTTAATATTTACTACTTGGCATTTTATCAACGATCACCTTGAGCGTGCCATGCATCTGATTTGCCCAGCCGTGGCATTTGTGAAGCCTTTTTGCATATCTTGCCATGTTTGTGTCTGACCCAAGCCCTGCCATGCTCTCAGGGGAGGTGGTTGCTGCTTGGCGTGGCCTGTGTGGACGGCGCCACAGAGGCCAGTGCTGCTTGTGTTTTGACATCAGTTCTTTTTTTTTGTTGTTGTTGTTCTTTAAATATTTTACTCTACTTTGATTGTTTATTTTGTGTACATGAGTTGGAGAAGGACACATCTGTGCCACGATACATGCATGGAGGTCAGAGTACAAGATACAGGAGGTTGTGCTCTCTTTCCTCCATGGGGGTCCCAGGAATTGAAATCAAGATGTCAACCTTGGTGGTGAGCACCTATCTTGCTTGGTATTTATTGTCAACTTGACACACTCAAGAATCATCTAGGAAGAAGAAGCCTCAAACTAAGGCATTGACCAAATGTTATTGTTCTACGGGGAATGAATTTTTTTTCTCGTCTCTGCCTCTTTATTTTTTTTCTTTTTTCTTTCTTTCTTTCTTTATTAAAGATTTCTGTCTCTTCCCCCCCATGACATCAGTTCTCTCAGAGGCCTTTGGTTACAGTCTGCCACTCCTTCAGTTGGACGAAAGCAAACCCTGGAATGGATAACTGTGGTCGGGACCCATCTCTTTGAGGCGTATGATTTCCTACTGGGATAGGGAGCGACAAGGAGCTCACCACAATTTGCTAGCTGAAGGCCTCACGGGTCAGGTGGCTATTGTTTCTGTTACTTTTTCTCTTAGAGGTACTTCGTTTAGGAAGCTAAAAGACTATGTAGTTTGGAGTAAAACATATGTATAAGATTGCAAATTGCTCATCTGGGGATTTTCCTCATTAGCTGAGGGTAATTGGTGTCAAATTGTCAGTTTTCTAGCCATCTTAAAAAGGCTTCATAGATAAATGCTTGAGAATTATGTGGCTACGTAGATTTATAATTTCAAGATGAAAATAATATTTACAGTTACATATTTACTAAGTTAGAATAGTATATCTTAATCTGATAGGCAGGAACCCATCCTAGTATATTTATTTATTTATTTTGTAAGGTTCAGGGGTTGCCTAATTTTTCCTCTACCCATATATACAATACATGCTTTGCCTTTAAGAGCTCAGCTGAAGTCAGGCAGTGCTGGTGTGCACCTTTAATCCCAGCACTCGGCAGGCAGATCTCTGTGAGTTTGAGGCCAGCCTGGTCTACAGAGTGAGTCCCAGAGCAGCCAGGGCTACATAGAGAAACCTTGTCTCGAAAACCAAACAAAGAGCTCAACTGGATCATTGTGGGAACTTAAAACAAATGAGCTGAAAATATTAGGCTAGGGAGTGTGGAGCTTGTGAAGGGTGTGTTGCTGATTGCTGTTAAGTATATTATTTTTAAAAAAGATATGTATTTTTTTATGTGTATTTATGTGCCTGAGTGTGTATGTGTGTACCACATGCATGGAGGGGCACTTGGAGGCCAGAAGAGGGGTGAGAGCCCTGGAGTTGGTGTTGGCAGATGATCGTGAGCCCCCATATGGAGGCTGGGACTTGAACCCAGGTCTTTTTCAAGAGCAGCAGTGCTCTTAACCTCTGAACTGTCTCTCCAGCCCCTTACACACAGTATTTATGCCAAAGTCCAGATGTCTTGCTCTGCAGCTAATGTGTACAAAGGAACAAGAGAGTGCTGCCGGGGGAGCCTCAGGTGACTGAACCCGACTGTGGTATCCGGTGATTGACAGGAGCTGACGGGAGTTTCCTGCAGGACTGAATAAAGGTTCAAGGAAACAAAAATGCTCTCTTGGTTCTATCATTCCCTTCATTGATTTTAAGTTGGAGTTTTCATTGTTTTATAAGTAAATATGAAAATTTTTACTCCCTTGTCGTTTGATGCAAAATAAAGACCTTGGCTCTCAGGCTGGGGAGATTGATCAGCAGTCAAGAGCCCTGGCCGCTCTTGTAGAGGACCCAAGTTTGGTTCCCAGCACCAACTATGTGACCCAGAACCACCTGCAGTTAGTTCCAGGGGATCTGATACCCTGTTCTGGGGTCACAGATACCAGACATATAAGCAGCACATGGAGGCAAACAATCATACACATAAATAAAAATAAAAAGATCAAGGGAAAAAGAAAAGATCCAGGCTTGGCCAGGCGTAGTAGCATACATTCTTAATCCTAGCATGCAGAGGACCAGCCAAGAAAGTTCAGGGCCAGCCTGGGCCATATAGCAGGAGGACTGGATTCAGGAAATAACAACAGAGAGCCAGGCTGAGGTCTTATGAACTTGGTGCTTACAAGCCCTTGGGTTGTGGAGAGTGGTGACCTTGCACCCAGGGTGTACTTCGTGTTTCTAGGGCTGCCGTGCAGATCTCAAACACATCCCTCCCAAGCTGCACAGACAAAGCCTAAGGCTGCTGTACCTTAAGGATGCCCCGCTAAGCCTAAATCTTGAGGATGCCCTGCTAAGCCTGCATCTTGAGGATGCCCCACTAAGCCTGCACCTTCAGGATGCCCCCGCTAAGCCTGCACCTTCAGGATGCCCCACTAAGCCTGCATCTTGAGGATGCCCCGCTAAGCCTGCACTTTCAAGACACCCCGATGCCATCTTCTTTGCTCTCTTCTCACTGATTCCTTGCAGGAGAGAGGTCTCCAAAGGTGGTAAAGATGATGTTAAATAGAAACAACCCTGCTCCTGCTGTTTCCTCTGCAAAATGTGAGTTCGCGGCATCCCAATGGAATTCTCCATTCAAGAAATGCATGTGATGGGCCTGGTGAGATGGCTCAGTGGTTAAGTCTGTTAACTGGGAGGTGGTGGCACACGCCTTTAATCCCAGCATTTAGGAGGCAGAGACAGGCGGATCTCTGTGAATTCGAAGCCAGCCTGGTCTACAAGAGCTAGTTCCAGGACAGGCTCGATAGCTACAGCGAAACCCTGTCTCAAAAAAACAAAAACCAAACAATCAACAACAACAACAAAGACTGCTGTCCGCTCTTGCAGAGGACCAGAGTCGGTTCCCACCACCGTGTGCCTGCTGTACAAGCATGGGAGCCTAAGTTTGATCCCCAGCTTCCATGTAAAAAGCCAGGCAGAGATAGCGTGCTCTTGTAATCCCAGCACTGGGGAGGTGGCTCCAGATGACTCTTTAGGAATTGCTGGCAGCCAGCCTAGCTCCATCTCAGATTGCTATGTACCATGGAAGAAAAACAAGGTGGGGTGCTGGAGAGATGGCCCAATGGTTAAGAAGACTTGTTGCGTGCCAGACAATGGTGGCGCACACCTTTAATCCCAGCACTTAGGAGGCAGAGGCAGGTGGATTTCTGTGAGTTCAATGCCAGCCTGGTCTATAGAGTGAGTTCCAGGACAGCCAGGGCTGTTACACAGAGAAACGTGTCGTGAAAAACAAAACAAGCAAATTTTAAAAAAGAACACTTGTTGATCTTGCAGAGAACCTGGGCTTGATTTCTAACACCTACACGGTAGCTCACAATTGTATGTAATTCCAGTTCTAAGGGATCTGGTGCTCTCTTCTGACCTCCACAGGCACCAGGCATGCATGTGGTACACATATATACATGCAGTCTGATTTCTGGCCTCCACACCTATGCACAAACAAATGCTCATACACTTCACATGTGTGTATCACGCGTGCACACGGGAAGTACATTTAAGGTAGGGAAAGAGGAAGCCATCTCCAGGCTTACTGTGCTTTGGTGAAAGGGGTCTGCTAAGAGCTTTGAGATGCCATTATTTGATGTTCCAGAGGTTTCTGTTCTCTGTGTGCAGAACTCCAAGAAGCCACTGTGTTCCTAAGAGCAGGGCTTCTCTTCTGTAAGGGCAACAGGGCTGCTGGAGGGGTGTGGGAGAGGGGAGCCTCTGCTTCCAGGAAGTGTTTGTCCACCAAAGGAGTCCAGGTGACCCGCTTGAGGAAAGGCAGCGTGGATCTGTCATTTCCCATGCAGTGTTCCTGGGTCCAGGGATGCGTGGAACAGCAGCCTGCTCTCATGAAGGAAGCTCATTTAATTAGAGACTGTGGCTGCCAGCTGCTCTGCCTTTTGTCCAAGCAACTCTTTGTAAACGGTCCTTACTGTACCATTTGTCGCCCTCTGCCGGCACCAGTCGTTATTGCAGACTTCAGGTCGCAAACCTAAGCCGACAGGGTCGCTTTTAAGGCTGAAAGTAATGCGTTATGACAACAGCTTTTGCTTGTGTGTGTGTGTGTGTGTGTATACACACTGTACTGTCCACATAGTCCGTTGTGTGGAAGTACTCCTTAGATGGCAGAGTACTCCTCAGGACTCTGAGCGAGTCTGGCAGCATTCCTGATCAGCAGACCCCTCTGGACAGCTTCTTGTGTTTCTAACTTAATTAATTTTTTTATTTTGTGTGTGTATAAGTGCTTTGCCTGCATGTATGAGTGCATACCACCTGTGTTCCTGATGCCCACAGAAGTCAGACTAGAGGGCATTGGATCCCTAGAACTGGAATGAACAGACAGTTGTGAGCCACCATGTGGGCGCTGGGAACGGAACCCAGGTCCTCTGGAAGAACAGCCAGTGATCTTAACTGATCCATCTCCCCAGTCCCTTAGGGCAGCTTTGTCTGTGTATTCCCATTTTCCCATGCCCTGCAGACTGGACTTAAGGAAACTGTTAATAGAGTTTGTCATATCATTAAAATGATGTCACCACACTGGGTACTCTGCATATCGGTGTCACGAATGTCCTTTGTCCGTCACCGTAGGCTCAGAAACTGAAGCCTAGAGAAGGTGCAGCTCCCAGGGTCTGATTCTGGGTGTTGTGGTGTCGGGTGTACTGGTGTCCCCAGAGAGAGCACCGTGACCACCAGTGAGCACAGGCTGTTTCTGCAGGTCTCTGCTGCAGACCACTCCTTATAGAAATCCTTCCCTCAACTTCCGGTACACTGAACTAACAGACTGGTCTGTTTATTTGAAGTCTCCTGTTTTCTTCTATGCTTCCTTTTCTGTCCCCCAGTTCCAACCTGTTAGATGGTTTTTCAACAGCGACTCCACATTCAGGCCTGCCGTCACTGGGCGGATAACCAGCAGGGGCACCTCTCAGACTGACCGGCTCCTGAGCTATTGTCCTCTGTCTCCAGCCCACTGGAGCTGCTTTCCTCTGAGGCCTCTTCTGTCTTTCAGACTAATCATGCTGAAAGGGAAGCCTGTGTTTTATCTCCTGGAAACTTTGCTCTTCCAGGACGCACCCTTAATGTCACCTCCATGTTGGAGAGGCCCTGCCTCAGACTTTCGGGCCATTACCTCTTCTCCCCTGGTTTCTTTTGTCTGCCTGTCCTGATTCTGTCTGTGCACATGATGTCACTGGGTCCTTGTGCTTGGTCTACTTAGATTTTAGAAATAGAGACTGTCTGAGTACCCAGAGGGCAATCTTAAAAACGGCCATTTGTAATAAAATATGTGGAGCCTGGCCCCCTCTCTCTGCCTCCCCACTGCATCCTGCCCCTTTAGTGCAGCTAATGCAATCTCTGCTAGGCCTCCGGTAGTCTCTGTCTCAAACTTTGATCCACAGCAAGCTCTTTGAAGCCTTTACAATTTCCAGGGCCTGGATGAAGTGCTCTCTTTTCTATAAAAAATGTCTCACTTCACAGGTCTGTGACAATGGAGCAAGCGATCTGTTGGAATGGATTCTGTATTGTGGTCTTGCTATTTAATCCTTGTATTCTTGTTTAACCTTTCATAAGCATCTGTGACGGATTCTAAGTATACACAGAACCTGGCACCTGATCCGTTACAGAGAAGTGTGTTGAATCGGGCTGCTGACTTTGCGGCAGTCTCGGGCCAGGGGTCGTGTGCCTCTGACCTCACGTTGACCACCTTGTTCCTGTGTGCTTTAGCTTCAGATCCCCAGTGTGAAAGGCTTCGACTTTGCTAAGCAGCACCTGGGCCAGCACAATAAAGATGACATACTGATCATCCACGAGCCAGCGCCGCTGCCGGGACCCGTGAAGGACCACGCCACGCCCTCTGAGAATGGAGATGTGCCGAGTCCAAAGTCAAAGATCCCGCCTAAGAACATCCGCCACAGAGGAAGGTCAGTATTGGGCTTTCCAGATGGTTCACTGTTGCAGAGCGTGTTTCTGCTTTCGGACTGTTTCTGGTGTCAGAAGTGCCGGTGATGAGTATGGCCTTCAGCCTGCAGTCTGGGAGACTGTTGACTCGTCCAGTTTCACATATAAAACCCCAAAGTGTTTTCTGTCCCTTCTGCTGGACTACCAAATGAGACTGTGTGACTTCTTCCCTCCCGCAGAATCCCAGATTTGATTAGGGATCAGTCAGCTAGAGTTGTGTGTGTTCTGAGGTGAATGTCTTAGGCTTGGTGAAGGTAATACAGAATTATGTAAAGTGAGTAGCAGGGGCAAATGGCTTAGCGGGCAAAGTAGCTTGCTGCCAAGTATGATGACCTGTATTTGATCCCTGGAACTCACGTGGAAGGAGAGACCAGATTCTTACAAGTTGTCCTCTGACCTCCACCCAGGTGTTGTGGCACACTAGATAGATAGATGTCAAATAATAAAATAAATATTAAGCTTGGTCCACCACACGTACTCAGTCAGGAGGCCTCCTGTGCCTGTGTCTGCTCTCCTGGTGGCTGGCTGTGACCTCTTGTTTTGTCTGCAGTGACCTTCATCAGTTCCTCCTGATGGCTCTGTTTTTTCCCAGCTGCCCACACTGTGACACATCACAGGTGCTCACCCACTCCCTCATGCCCACTCCCAGTCCACTTCCAATTCCTGTGCTAAAGCAAAGCTTGTGGAGAGTTGTGTATTCATTTTCCAAACTGCCAGGGAAGCCCTTGTTGCCCTTTGCCTGTGAGAAGAGCTAGAAGAAGACTGCCTGGTCAGGGTTAACTTCCGCTGTCAGCCTCTGCTTGAGATTCAGAGTCCTGGCTTCTGATTGACTGCTGGTAGTGGAAAAAGCCCGTGCCCATACCACTGTTCAACATCCAAACCAGTGGCGTCACTTGTGCCTCCTCTTGTCTGCCTCCGGGATCTGATCTTCAACAGATGTTGGAGCTTGGTCCTTAGGGAAGAAAATGAATTATGCAGAGGGATACTCTTGGCTTAATTATTTCCTAGGCATAGAGTGCAACAAATCACCAGAGATGATTTAATGTGTTGGTAAATGATGGAGGAGGGCCATATGTCTATTGGTTAATAAAGAAACTGCCTTGGCCCTTTTGATAGGACAGCAGCTTAGATAGGCAGAGTAGACAGAACAGAATGCTGGGAGAAAGAAGCCAAGTCAGGGAGTCGCCATGATTCTCCTACCTGACACAGAAGCAGGTTAAGAATCTCCCTGGTAAGCCAACAGCTCGTGGTGCTACACAGATGATTAGAAATGGGTTAATCAAGATGTGAGAATTAGCCAATAAGAGGCTAAAACTAATGGGCCAAGCAGTATTTAAAAGAATATAGTTTCCATGTAATTATTTTGGGTGAAAACTAGCCAGGCAGCTGGGCGCTGGGAACTTTTACTACAGGTAAAAGTTTTCAAAGAATTGCTTTCTCCCCAATAGCCTTACAGTAAACAGCAGCTGATCCTTCGCCACAGTGGTCTTTGAGGGAGAAACAGTTGTCCTGCTCGGCTTTGAGTCCCACCTCCATGGAGCCAGCCAAGGGTGGGTCAGAAAGCTAAGGGGGGAATCGAGTTGGTGGTAAATGTCCAGACTCATTCTTGTCATGATTCTTAAAGCAGTTCTTGCACCTCTTGCAGTGACAGTGTTGTGTGAGGCGCTCTAAGTAATGTTAGAGATGCTTACAAGAGAATAGTGTAATTAAAGGCAAACACTGAGCCATTTCATGTAAGGCACTTGAGAGCATCCATGGCCCACAGGGACCACGGGATGGCTGTGTAGACAGGCCCTCGAGGGCACCTGAATGTATTAGCAGTTCATGCTGCAGCTGTAGCTAGGAAGTGCATGGAGAGAGACCAAGTGCTCACAGGTTAAGGCTGTTCCCTACCTAGCCTGGTACATCCTGGTGCCGTGTTACCCTTAACGTTCATGCATGAAATCAGATCTCATTTGGGGTCATTGTTTCAAAGGTTTGGAGTTATTGGGGTAGCCCCATAACTTCCCTAACCTCCTAAGGTTCTTGGGTTCAATTGATGCTAAACCGGCCAGAAGCCCAGGTTCTTCTTTTTAATCCCCGTCTGTCCTCCCTCCCTCCCTCCCTCCCTCCCTCCCTCCCTCCCTCCCTCCCTCCCTCCATTCTTCCCTCCCTCCTCCCTTCTCTTTGTGTGTGTGTAGAGGGAGTCAAGGGATCATAGTTGGGACTCAGTTCCCTTCTACCGTGTAGGTCTCAGGGGATCCCATCAGACCGTCAGGCTTTGGCAAACACCTTCACCTGCTGGGCCATTTCACAGACCTTTATTTTTAAGAGTGAGTTGTTTTTGTTTGTTTTCTCACAGAAGTATTAAACCCAGGGCTTTAAAATTGCTGACTGGTGTTCAAACACTTTGCTACATCCTCAGCTCTGGAGCCCAGGTTCTTTTCCGTCCAACTGTGTTGGACCCAGACTGCCTATCAGGAAACGACCTGGGCCAGGGGCTCAGCCTTGGGCCCCAGCAGCTGTGGGAACCTCCTCCCCAGCACTTAGTGTCCAGCAGTTGTTGAAATGCGCCCTGCCCAGTTAGCCTTGCCAGTCTGTTCTCAGGACATGGTGACTGTTGCCAAAGCCTACTTTGGAATGAACGAGACATTTAAAACCCTTCTAGGCCTCTCTGATGTTTGCATTCTGCTTTCTGTCTGCAGAGTTTCTCCCTCAGATGCCGACTCTACAGTCAGCGAAGACTCTAGCGAGAGGGACGCGGGGGAGAAAACGCCAGCCACTGCCCATGAGAGCAAGGCCCACAGAGCTCCGCAGAGTGGTCTGTCCCGGTCCTTCCTTCCAGTGTTAACAGTTGTCATGATCAGAGTCCCATGGGGCAGGGGATTGTCCTACTACAAATACTAAACTTAAAAAAAAAAAAAAAAAAAACTACAGCCGGGCCATGATGGCGCACACCTTTAGTCCAAGCACTCAGGAGGCAGAGACAGGTGGTTCTCTTGACAGTTCAAGGCCAGCCTGGTCTACAAAGCAAGTTTCAGGGCACAGAGAAATCTTGTCTCGACAAACAAACAAATAATCTACAAAAACGGAATACCCATCACTCTTGTTCAGTTTCTCGGCCTTGTCCCTTCTGAACACTGTGCTGGCGTCTACTTCAAGGGAAGGCGGTAGAGAAGGTGGGTCCACTGAGCTGTGACTTAAAACTAGCAGGTCCTTCTAACTTAGTGTCAGGACATATTTCCCATCTGAAGGAGAAGGAGAACTTCATAGATGCTGTAGTCCTAAAACTGCCTTTAGGACAGTATCTTTTTTCAGAACCAGTTTGATGTCACACCGTGGGGTGATGTTTATCTGTAGCAGGTTCGTACCCTTCATGTGTGGTCCCATTTTCTAGATCATTCTCCCAGCAGGTAGTTGGGTGTGATCAGATGGCTCAGCCTCTTCTTTACAGGCCAGGCACAAAGGTCACACCCACTGTCAAGTTCATAGCTGTGGGTCTAATAACCAAAAACCAAAACAAGCAGAAACAAACAAACCAAAACTATGCCATAGGCCTGCCTTGACTTGGTAAGGGGTTTTTGGCGTGATGGCAAAGTGTTGTGGTTTCATTTTATTGAATTTGGGGTTTTTGGAGGCAGAGTCTCATGTAGCCCAGCTCTACCTGAAAATCTGGTTCTTCTGATTCCACCCTGACTGGTGCGATGACAGACTTGCTCCACCATACCTGGTTAGCAGTGTGGCTTCACGTTTGTTTGTGTATTGTGTGTGTTTATTATGACGTGGCATACATGGGAAAAATCAGAGGCAGTTTATGGGAGTCCTTTCTTTCCATATGGTAGAAATATGGATTCTGGGAATTGGACTCAGGTTGTCTGTCCTGGTGGGGAACTCTGTTACTTACTGAGCCATCCTGGCCTGGGCCCCAGTGGCTTGGTTTCAACTTAACAGATTGTGTTAAATGGGTTACTCTTGGCGAATTGGCTGGAGCTTTATTTTTATCTCATGATCATATCTCAGCAGTTCAGAGATAAGGGGTTTAATAATGGATTTTGTACTTACTGTTTTGGACACTTTTGGGTCTCCATAGCTCTGGCTAGCCTGGCACTCACTATGTAGCCTGGCCAACTCATAGGTTGGTATCACAGTGTCCCACTTGCCTGTGCCAGGTACCGTGGAGTGAAAGGCACAAGCCATCCTACCCAGCTGTACTTGCTTTAGAATGTTTCTGGTTTAGTGTTTACGTTTACTTTGTTTTTATGAGTGTTTGAGTGCCTGCATGTATGTTTGAACACCACGTGCATGCAGTGCCCATGGTGGCCTAAAGAGAATTTGGGTCTCTGGGAACAAGAATTTGGATGGTCATGACCCATAATATGGGTGCTTGTAACTAAACTCAGGTTTCTGCAAGATCAGCAAGCGCTCTGAACCTCAGAGCCATCCCTATAGCCCCCTTTGTGAGATTACATTATTTCTCCACTGAAAATACAGCATAGACAGAACCACATTCTGTAAACGAAGAGACTGGACCAAAGCTTAAAGACCTTTCATGCCCCTGGGCCCCACTCCCAAGGCCTTGCAGATCCCGCCCCAAGCTCCTGCCACTCATCCTTGCCATCCCTCCCTGCTGGGTCTTAGGTAATTTTGAGGAAATACCCTTCTAGAGTAAGGGAAGAGTTTTTTCCTTGGGATCTAGTTTCACAACATCTTAAAGCTTATTTAGTACCATGGCAACGGGTGCCGTGTTTCAGATATGGCAGGATTAAAATCTCGTTTCAATCCTGGGAAAGAAATAGTTGAAAAAGGAAGAGGAAAGTCCTCACCCTTCTCCAGTTAGCTTTAGCTGTTTGTTAGTGCCCGCCCTACCCCTTCTGACACTAACATGCCCAGTGTGCTGAGAAGGGAGCAGACCCAAGCACCACTGTGGGTTTGTCTTCACCTGTGAGGCAGGGCAGTGAGTGGAGCTGCCTGGGAGTGCCGGGAGTTCGGGTGCTGCTACCGTAATTGGAAGCAGCCTAAGATAATATCAGCTCACTTAAAGCTCCCATCTTCTTAAAAGGGGCCATCAGACAGCTTTGGGGCTAACAGGAGGCTTTATTAACACCATATATTTGAATGTGTGTGTGTGTGTGTGTGTGTGTGTGTGTGTGTGCACATGCTGGGCAAGTGCTTTCCACTGAGCTAAACTTCTAGTGTCCTCCCCTCTGGAGACAGTGGCTTCCATGTAGCCCAGGTTGGACCTCAAACTAGTGATTCTCTTTTTGAGTTATGGGAAAGCAAATGTACGCTGCACCTCAATCAAAAAGCTACGGAGAAACCCTGTCTCGAAAATAAAAAAAAAAAAAAAATTGAATAAAAATCCACTTTCTGTGGCATGTCCTGTGAGTGGGGGAGGAGGTTGTTGAGAACCGCCAGGATTGCCCTTGGATGAGTGCTCCCTGTCACCACTGCGTGTGGCACACTCAGGAGCCAGCTTTAGGTTCTCTAGGATGCTATTTTCAGCCCTGCTCTTGCAATGGAAACTCCTGAAAGACTGTTTGTGTTTTGGTCATTTTGACTCCATTCCCTGCCCTCCCGTTTGGAAGGTGCCAACGAGACTGTCATGCATCCCTTGCGTTCATCTCTGAGACCTCCAGAAGTAACTGACTCACAGGATACCGTGTTCTCAGCCGTTGTAGTTAGGGGAGCCTCATCTGTTTCCGCTTTCATCCCTGAAGAGACCATGGAGAGGCAAAAGCGGAGGGTGCGTGCCCTTGAGCAAAAGCGGTCTCCGCGTCAGTCAGTGCTGTCCTCCCAAAGCCTCTATCCCCGCCTTTCCCTCAGGAACACACCTACTAGAATGGACTGCCAAGTGCTTTTTGAGGGGGGGCAAGGTGGCTAAGACAGGGTCTCACTACGTAGCTCTGGATGCAAAACTCTGACTGTGTAGCTCTGGCTAGCCTGGATCTCAGTATGTAGACCAGGTTGGTCTTGAACTCCCAGAGATCCACTTGCATCTGCCTCCTGGGTGCTGGTATCAAAGGTGTTTGCCACCACACTGTCCTGTTTTTTGATATTTGTCTTTTGGCTTTTTTGGGGGGCCCACTACCCAACTCCCAAATAAATCACACGTGGAGACTTAGTTATGAGATGCCTGGCCTTAGGTTGGCTTGTTTCTTGCCTGCTTTTCTTAAATTATCCTGTCTACCTTTTGCCTCTGGGCTTTTATCTTTCTTTCTTCTTTATATCTTACTTTCCTTCTTACTCCGTGGCTAGCCGGGTGTCTGGGTAATTGGCCCCTGACATCCTTCTCTCCTTGTTCTCTCCTTGTTCCTCGTTCTTCCCCTCGTTTCTCCTTTTCTACTCTCTGCCTCCCAGCCCCGCCTTTCCTTGCTTCTGCCTTGCTATTGGTCATTCATCTCTTTATTAGGATTCATCGGGTGTTTTAGACAGGCCAAGAATCACAGCTCCACAGTTAACCAAATGCAGCAGAAACAAAAGTCACACACCTGAAAATGATCCTCCCCAGCACTCTCCCCCAAGGCTTCCTGATGTTCTTCCGTGTGCCAGTGTGTGGTTCTGAAGTAGTTAGAACCTCATCAGCTTGAACGCCACGAGCTCCAGGTGCTAGGATTTCTCGTGGGGATGGATAGACATTTATTTTGGCACCATTGTTTCAACCTGATTAGCTACATACATGTACATACATGTAGCACTGAGGGCTCATTTCTGAGATGAGATCGTTGGTTAAGCCTCGTTTGAGATTTCTCACTAAGGCAGTTCCCAGAGGCCTCATCGAGGACTGTGAACTGAGTCAGGGTGACTACCGTCAGCTGTTCGTCATTCGGTGTTGCTCTCTCCTGAGTGCCTGGAATGTGCTTGATGCTGGAGATACGATGGGGACAATGGCTCAGTGATCTCTGCCTCGTGGGGTGTGGCTGGAGGGCCACCAGATTTAGGGATGGTGTGGGTTAACTATGTTTATCTCTAAGTGATGAAATGCTTTCTTGAAACCATCTTCATCTTCCATCGAAGCATTTCGGGAGCGCTCTTTCCTCTGTCATTGTTTGTGGCTGACACTCTGTATGGACTCTTCCTTGGGGTCTTAAACAGCAGACAATAATTTTCCCCTTTCATTTCTAATTATTTAATTATTTTGATATGATTTTTGTTTAATATGATATGATTTTATTTAATATGATATGATTTTTTAAAAACACCTTTAATTTTGTGTCTGAGTATTTTACCTGCGTGTATATGTGTACCAAGTGTGTTCCTGATGCCCAAGGAGGTCAGAAGAGGTCCTCAGAGCCCATGGAACTGGATTTACAGAGGTTTGTGAGCCACCATGTGGGTGCCTGGAACTTGAACCTGGCTCCTCTGCAAGAACAGCTGCTCTCCCAGCCTTATGTTTTATACATACATACATACATACATACACACACACACACATGTGTGTGTGTGTGTGTGTGCACGGTGCACGGTCTGTGGTGGTGCACGCCTTTAATCCCAGCATTCAGGGGGCAGAGATAGGAGGATCTGTGTGAGTTCAAAGCCAGCCTGGTCTACAGAGTGAGTCCCTGTCTTGAAAAACCAAAGCCAGACAAACAGAAAGCATATATACGTTATAGAATGGTAAATCAAGTTATTTACTGGATGAGATACTGATCACAGTTACCATGTTTTTATGTGAGAGCACTTAAAGTTTTGCTCAGTGTTTAAAGTTACATTTGTTTATCATCTGTGTGCTGTGATGCACATGTGGTGTGCACACGTGTACCTGCCACAGCACACATGGAGGACAGATTGCACATGTGGTGTGCACACGTGGACCTGCCACAGCACACCTGGAGGACAGATTGCAGATGTGGTGTGCACACGTGGACCTGCCACAGCACACCTGGAGGACAGATTGCAGGAGTCAGCTCGCTCCTCACACCACCTGGGGTCTGGGCTTCAAGCTCGCATCGGGCTTGGCAGCAGGCATCTTTACCTGCTGAGCCCTCTTGCCTTGGCTGACTTCTTGGCTATTTTAAAATAGATAATATATTATTTATTGCAGTCATTAGATAGATGATTTCTTGAATGTGCGGTATAATTTATATTACTACCTTTTTAAAAGAGCAGTGAAAGAGAAAGGCATTTTAATCCAAAGTCCCTACTTGCCTTAAGGCAGGATTCTAAGCATCTATTATGCTTCCCATGGGTTGTTATTATCTATGTAATTTTTTAATAAATTGCACTGATATATAACATAATACACATTATAATTTAGCACCAAGTTTAAAAACTCTTTCCAGGCATTTTGAAGGGCTGGGTCTGAACAAAACAAGAGCTGGGGATTTCTTTTTCTTTCCTGCCTTTACCTAGCAGTTTGGCAGAGAAGCCTGAGGTCTGAGCATTCATTGCCTTGAAGGTTGTAGCTGATGAATGACTGACTTATCGAACCTCGGTGACCTCGGCTGAGAGGAAGGTCAGCAGCCCAGACTGAGGCTGTGGTGCAGGCTGAACCAGGCAGAGAGGATGGCACAGGGGAGCTCCCCACGCCAACCTTAGCTCCAAAGGCAGAAGGAGTGCTGGGAGAGTGGGCTGATGTGTCGACTTTGGGACTTGTGTCTTTTCTTTCGAGGTTCAGATCAGCAAGGCTGGCCTGCTAGCATGGTAAATCTCCTTTTAGTCATGAATCCTGCAGCTTGCATCGCTGGCCTTGCAGTTCAGGGTGTTATGGAAAGAAAGCCCAAGACTGTGAGAAAGCGTCTGCCGTTGAGAGACGCCACTCTTTTGGAGGTGTACACATCGTCTGGTCCCTTGGGAAAACAGACACACAGTTCAGATCAAGAGAGCTGGAGAGATGGCTCAGTGGTTAAGAGCATTGCCTGCTCTTCCAAAGGTCATGAGTTCAATTCCCGGCAACCACATGGTGGCTCACAGCCATCTGTAATGAGGTCTGCTGTCCTCTTCTGGTCTGCAAACGCACACAGATTGAATATTATATACATAATAAATAAATATTTAAAAAAAAAGAGAGGAATGTTGTTCATTCCTTAGGTAAAACACCCACTGCACCATTACCACCGTGGCCTGCTGCCTGCTTTGCCAACTTGTGCTCTTTTAGATTCAGAAGACTCCCCACTCCAGGCTTCCCGTTTCACTAGAGGTTTCAAACCATTGGCTTTTGTTCAAAACCAGTTTCTACCTGTTCTCACTCCTTCTGTTGACTGTTTACTTTAGAACAGTGTCTAGGCGTTGACTGACTGGCTAAAGGAAAGCTCCGGCCATTCTTCAGCTAGCTCTTGTCTTCTCCCCCTGCTTCCTCTTTTGAGGTCTTCCTTCCTTCCTTCCTTCCTTCCTTCCTTCCTTCCTTCCTTCCTTCCTTCCTTCCTTCCTTCCTTCCTCCCTTCCTCCCTCTCTCCTTCCCTCCCTCCCTCCTTCCCTCCCTCCCTCTCTCCCTCCCTTCCTCCCTTCCTCCCTCCCTCCCTCCCTCCCTCCCTCCCTCCTTCCCTTCCTCCCTCTCTCCCTCCCTCCTTCCCTCCCTCCCTTTCTCTTTCCTTTCCTCCCTTTCTTCCATCTTTCCTTCCTTCCTTCCACCATTTTTGTTGTTTTTTTTTTTTTTTTTCAAGACAGGGTTTCTCTGGCTATCTTGGAACTCACTCTGTAGACCAAACCGACCTCGAATTCACAGAGATCCACCTGCCTCTGCCTCCCAAGTGCTAGGATTGAAGGCGTGCGCCACCACTGCCCAGCTTTCTTTCTTATCTTACACATTTTGGTGTTTTGCTTGCATATATGCTAGTATATCACATCGGTGCCTGGTGCCTGAGGAGGCCAAAGACTGCAGCAGGTCACCTCAATCTGGAGTTATAGCCAATCATGGTCCACCATGTGGGTGCTGGGAACTGAACTGGAGCCCTCTGCAGGAGCAGCCAGTGCTCTTACCAGCTGAGTCAGCCTTCCAGCTCCCTTTTTTTCTTTTTAATCTTAAATTTTACTGGAGTTATATTTAGTACATATATTTCATTAGAGAAATTTTTCATTACTGAAAATGAGAAGCTGGAAAAAGACAGTCATGATATAAGATTGTGTGTGTGTGTGTGTGTGTTTGAAACAGGGTCTCAATGTGTAGCCCTAGCTAGCCAGAACACACTGTTTATACCAGGCTAGTATTGAACTCACAGACATTCGCTGCTGCTGTCTCCTGAGTGCTGGGATTAAAGGTGTGCACCACAGTGCATAGTTTGTCCATTCTTTTGGTGAGTGTATGAATTTCTTCATTTCCATAGGTCTGATTACTTCTTTAAAAATATTGCAGTAAAATGTAGATAACACGAACCTGAGCCTTTTTATTCTTCAGTGCCCCATTTAGAATGGAACTGATTTCTTTTAAGGGGAAGGGGGCTTTTCTTCTCTTGCGTCTTCAGCTTTTCCTTCTTCACTGGGAGTGAAGACCCTGCCACATTCACAGCTAATTTGGTGCCCTCCTGTGTGGCTCTAGACCCTTGTCTTTTGTCCCTTCCCCTCCTCTTAAAGCCCAGTCAGCCCATCCATATCCACGGTGTCCTTATTAACCAACAACTGTAGATCAGATATATGTTTTTAAGTTTACATGTATGTTACATGCTTGTGTGACCTTTCTTGTCATTCTTACTGAAGTAACCATTAACATGGTGTTTACATTGTCTTAACAATATGTCATTTAGAGGGGATGTAAAGGTTATAGGACAGTGTGCTTGGGTTGTATATGCAGGCAGGTACTGCACTGTTCTTTAGGAGATGCGAGTCCAGTTGATCGGCTCTGGGCCTGCAGGGTCCTTGAACCAGTCTCCACCCATGCCAAGGGAAGACTTCATAGTATAGCTCTCGTAGCTAATGGCTAATTGCTGCTGTGCCGGTGAGTGCCCAGAGGATAGTGGAGGCCCAAAGCTGCTATAAATACTTTTAGTGGAAATTGTACAAATTGCTCATTGTCTCACTGAACAGCTTCAGTCTCCTGTCCTTTTCTTCCTTTTCCCTTTTCTAACAGGCTCTCGTGTTTGCCAGGCTAGCCTGGAACTTACTGTGCAGCTGGGGATGATCTTGGAACTCTGCATACACCAGCACGCCCAGCTCAAATGTTTTATGTTTTGTTCTGTGGTTCCAGACGTTGAACCCAGGCCCTGAAACACACTATGAAGTTCTCTTGTCGAATGACCCTTCCTTTTTCTTTATGAAGATTTGTTTGTTTGTTTGTTTTGTTGTCTTGGAGCTCACTCTGTAGACTAGGCTGGCCTCTAACTCACAGAGTTCCCTCCTCTGCCTCCCAAGTGCTGGGATTAAAGGTGTGTGCCACCACCGCCCGGTTTCATTTGCCATTTTTAATGAAGCCAAAAGAGATAATTTAATATAGACTACGTAGACTGAACCAGAGATTTTGGTTGCTTTGGTCAGAGACTGGGACCGAGGATGCTTTGGGGGATGATGCATAGTTTTGACTCCTTCTGGCTACTTTCCGGTGCTTTCCTGCTCATGTGCCTCCATTCTGTTCCAGGTGCTCCCCTGCCCAATTCAGGCAACGAGCAGCATTCCTCGGCCTCCATCTTCGAGCATGTTGACAGGATTTCCCGATCCTCAGAGGCCAGCCGGCGGGTCCCCAGTAAGATCCAGCTCATAGCCATGCAGCCCATCCCAGCACCCCCAGTGCAGCATCCTGTGCTGGCCGACCGAGTAGCAGAAACCAACAAAATCAACAAGGAGGTATTCAATGTTAACAAAAGCGAATTAATAAAAAAGCCCGCGTCCTGATTTGGCCAGGCTAGAGCAATGAGTGAAAGGCCCAGTGTCAAACAGCTGCTCCCTAATTCAAAACACTACAGGCTGGGCATGGTGACTTAGGCCTGTAATCCCAGCACCCTGGAGGCCGAGACAGAAGAGTCACTCCGGGACCACATCGCTCGGGCTACACTGTAATGTCCTGTCTCAGAATCAAAAAAAAAAACAAAGCAAGCAAGAAATCATACACATGCACACAAACACCCTGTATTTAATTTTTAACATTTTATTTATTCTTTGAAAATCTGGTACATGCATACAATGCACTCCCCCCTCCAGTTCTCCTCAGACCCCCTCACCTGTCTCCCTCCCAGCTTCATGGTGTCATCATCATTATTAATAATAAGCCTCATCCACTGGGCATGGGCAACCTAGCAGTAGCCACATCCTCAAAAGAAAAAGTGTTGCTTCTCTGCTTAGACATCAGCTGCCCGCCGCTCCTGTACTAGTAGCCTCTGGGGCCCTCCTGCACGCTTGATTCTTTTCAACCTTCAACACTGGTCACGGACAGTGATGGATCCTGACAAGATTAGCAGAAGTGTTAAAACAGCCCTGAGAAGGCTCTCTGGAAAAGTCTTGCTCTCTGCCTCAGCCACCCAGGCTTGTGAACACTGGGGTTAGTCTGCAGGTGGTTAGCCTCCCCTAAGCTAGCGATTGTCAGTGAGTGACGGGCTTTCAGCCACTTGGTGTGGGCAGTTCCCATTCTCTGGAAGAAGTGTCCCTGAACCTGAGCCAACACCCTGAACGATTGTTCTTGCTGCCCACCGCCTGCACTTAGATCCAGTCTGCTCTGCGCCACAAGTCGGAGATTGAGCACCACCGCAACAAGATCCGACTGCGCGCCAAACGCCGAGGCCACTACGAGTTCCCGGTGGTGGATGACCTGTCTTCTGGCGACACCAAGGAGCGACATCGAGTGTACCGCAGGGCACAAATGCAGATCGACAAGATCCTGGATCCCGCAGCCAGTGTGCCCTCTGTGTTCATAGAGCCCAGGAAGAGGTGAGCTGGGGCCCCAGGGACGTGGTGGTCAGGCAGACTAGACACGGGCGGGATGGAGATGGGCCAATGACAGAAATCCTGGTCATATCCAGGTGACAGTCTGTAACTGTGAATTGAAGAGGTTTCTGTAGAGGTCATGTAAGCCTGCAGGAAGAGGAGGAGCCAGCTCCTGGGGAGGAAGGGGTTCCTAATCTCCACATCCCAGTGCTAGCCCCAATTGCTTCCTTGGTCTGATCAAACTGTGCACCTGTCTTTCTTTGTACAGCCAGCTTGTCCCCTGCCCCATCGGCTCGTCCATCCCCCTTCTTACTCTTTACTTCTTGTCCCCATCACTGGGATGGTCACAAGGTAGTGTGGCGAGCCAGCCTCCATGTTTGTTTTCTCACAGCTTCCTGCAGTCTTTGGCCCCACCTTCCCATCAATCAGCCCCTGCCCCATCTTGTCGGTGTGGGTCCTGGCGCTGAAATCGCTCAGTGGTCCAGAGCTGCAGCTGCTCTTCCAGTTGGATTCAGATTTCAGATTAGGGATGTTCAACCTTCATACATACGTACACACATACATGCATACGTATGTGTACCTTGCAACCATTCGTAACTCCAGTCCCGGAAGATCCGGTGCTCTTTCCTGGCAACACACCTACACTCCAAGAAATAAATACAACATTAAGCTTGTCTTTCTGTGCCCGAAACTGTACCCCTGGGGTGGGTGAGACCGTCCTCTATTTTGGTTCTGTCTGCGGCCAGCCACACAGAGCTATGACTGCAGTGGATAGCCCTGTCATCTTGCCCCCAGATTCACCTGCAGCCATTTCTGGCCCTCAGCCTGCTGGGCTGGCACTGCTTAGGCTGTTCCCACGTCCCTCCTCAGCTTCAGATCTGGTCACCCCCTCAGGTCACTTGTGGGGTATTAATAGCCACTTTGTGGCCGACGATGTCTTGAGTACAGACTGCTCTGTTGTCTGTCTGGTAGTTCAGTCTCATCCGTAGGGCCAGGTGTGGCTATGACCAGACTGTGGCTGTCACCTTGTCAGAATCCCTGGCACCTTTCCTAAGTGGCCAGCCCATCATTCCGAAAACATTGCTGTTAAGTTGATAAGCCAGTAGCTGACAGGTTTATTTCCTGTGAAGATAATTTCTGTTTTTTTTTTTTCCCCTAATAGCTCACGGATAAAACGTTCTCCTAAGCCACGCCGGAAACACCAGGTCAATGGCTGTCCTGCTGATGCCGAGAAGGACAGGCTCATCACCACAGACAGTGATGGCACATACAAGCGGCCTCCGGGTGTGCACAACTCTGCCTATATTGGATGCCCAGTGCGTAACCCTGAACCCTTGGGAACCAGGGTGGGGGAGTTACGAGGAGGGTGCCTTGATAGGAGGGGAGGGTGCATCGTACTGGCTGCTGCCCTGTGCACAGTGGATACCAGGGCCAGCAGGTCGTAGCACACAGGGTAGATGGACTTGGGCACCAGCTAGCAAAACCCAAATCATATCAGCCTGGGAGCCGCTGGGTGACACCTCTGAGAGTGTGTCCCAGGCTTTCCTCTGTGATAACCCGTCTGCTTTCAGAAGGGGAGCTGCTTAGGGTTTATTGGAAGAACAAGAATGTCCAGGTTGCCTCTTTCTGCTCGGGGTTTTCATTTGTTTTTTTTGGTTGGTTAGTTGGGTTGTTGTTTGTTTGTTGTTTTATTTTTTGATATTTCCTGTTTTGTCTGCACACCTCCACACTCACATAGAATGAATTACTCAGCTGAGTCTTTATCCAAAATGTCAGGACCACACTGCTTCAGATACTGGATATGTTGGAATGTACATGCAAACTTTACCAGTTGAGCATCCCGATAGGAAAGTCTGCAACTTGAAGTGTTCAAAGTCCCTAACTGAGCATCATGTCAGAACTCAAAAAGTTTCTGATTTCGGATTAGGGATGTTCAACCTTCATACATACGTACACACATACATGCATACGTATAATTTTTGTGGCCATAAAGAGCTCAATGGAAATCAAAGAATGAAAACCCCCTTTTTTTTTTCCAATGAAAATGGACACAGACAGTGTGGCTTGAAGTGATAAAGGCAGACATTGATACATGACGACATACACACACAGGCTCCATTGAAGAAGAAACCTCGCTTCTCAAGGGACCATTGGCAAGAGACACAAAGATGCCCTGCGAAAGAGAGGGAGAGTCCAAAGGACACAGTTCACTGGCAGCAGGGGAGCATAAAGACTCAGCCCTACTGTGCCGAGCACACAGAGAGAGCAAGCTTTGTTTGTGTGACCTTAGCAGCAGCATGTCCTCAGAGACGGCATTGTGACAGTTACAGTGCTCCAGGGCGCTCAAGTTTTTTGGAGGCTTCCACTTTTTCCCTCAGTGACATGAACCTGCTCTGGAGGGTTCTTGTGAGCTAGAGCTGCTAATTATAGGTGCCACCGTCGAAGGGAGGAGTTGAGTAGTTTCTCACCCTGATAGGGGAGGACTCCCCTACACACACACACACACACACACACACACACACACACACCCTGCTTTTCTTGCAACAGATGGGCATTCCTGTCCTGCTGGAGATTTTGGGAAGTTTAGAGAAACTGCCCTCATAGGCCTTCTATGTAGTCACCAGGTGCTTTTGTGGAACTAGTCATAGAAGAAGAAACAACATTCCCTTCCCTTCCCTTCCCCTCCCCTCCCCTCCCTTCCCTTCCCCACAACCTTTCCTGGCCAGCGCAGGCTCGCCCTCCCAAGGGAGCCTGTCTGAGATCCTTGTTGAGTTCCATCCTCCTGTTGAGTTCTGTGTAGGGAGCGCTCTTTCCCTCTTTCGTCTTCATTGATGACCAACTGTCAGGCTCCCCTTGGGGTGTCCTGGACCCTCCTTTTGGGTTTAACTTAATTTGGGGGAACAACAATCCTAGTTCCCGCAAGCTTCCGAGTGCCGGGACTGCAGGCGGAGGCCATGCTCCCGGCTTGGACCTTCCTTTCTTTTCTCCATTTTCGTCTTTCACAGGAAGTGCAGGGTTCCTCCAAGAGATGGTGGCAAGAGCCTTCCTGGAACCTCCTTGGACTTTAGGAGATCCTTTCCAAAGATCCCCTGCTCAGAAAATCCTTTCCATGTCTGCTTAACTTTTGATGCGGCCTGAAATTCTGTGATGTCTGTTTCAAAAATAATGCCTTTCTCAGAATTCATTTTCCCCAGCTAGATTTTTACCTTCAAGAGCGTATGTATGTGTGTTACACAGTTTTAAATTATCTGGAATTTTCCACTTCCTCTCAAACTAAGTTCTCCTTGAGGGCTGCCCCTCCAGAACCCTCAACCCCTTCTAGCATGTCTCTACTCTAGTTTGGGCTTGGGCCTGGAAGACTTCTGTCCTTGGACCACATCCAGCCACTGCTGTTTAGGTCAACACTGGCCTTTTTTATAAAGGATAGCCACGCCCTTGCTTTCCTGCTGTCTTTGGCTGCTTTTTGAGTTGCGTTGTAACAGACTTTTATGACTTGCAGAACCTAAAATATTTGTCTGGCTCTTGACTAAAAGTTTTTGTTGGCACCAGGCCTGCTGGTGCCCATCCGTAGGCCCAGCTGCGGCTGGGCGGCTTCTGGAGCCCAAGAGTTTGGAGGCAGAGAGATCCTATCTCATTAAAACAACAACAGCAACAAAACACTACAAGTTTGTTGACCCCCAAACCAGATGCTCTTGGAAGAGAAAGGCGGTGCTATTAATGATTAAACCAGGGCAGCAGGCACAAACCTAAACCAGGATGTGAGGTTGCTTTGTTCAGAGCCCACTAAGGATTGCAAAATAGCCAGCATGGGGCCTGAACCATGCTAGAAGAGCGCTCCATGTTTGCGTCCGAAGAACGACAGGGGCAGGCACCTGCTGTAAAACGCGGTCCTCTGGGCATGACATGGCCATTGTCCTTTTGCAGTCAGAGCCATTGTGTTTATCCTGAAGCAGTCAGGGGGAGCGCATGAGGAGGCCCAGAAAACCCAAAGCTCCTCCCCTCTGGAGCATGGATAAGGGTTAATAATTGCCAGGAGGCAGATTTTCTCGATGGCACAGCTGTGTCAGTTGCCCGTGCCCCTCTAAGCCTCGCTTCTCATCAAGTCACCCCAGTGCAACTCATTGGCTACACTGGAGTAGAACTGGGGCTTTGGTGCCCTCTCTGGGGTACGTTGGTGTTTGTTCATGTCTGAACCAACCAGCCCTGAATCATACCAGGCTCAGCAGACTAGAGTTCAAGGGAATAGAATTTAAATTCCCAGCCAAGCAAGCGCCTTAGGAAATCTTAACGTTATGGCCTTCAGGTTTTCATTGTTGAGTTCTGTCTCCGTGTGGAGCGCTGTGCTAGAAGATGGGATGAGGGCAAGAGAACTCTTGACTTCCAGATTCTGACGGTAGAGGCTGAGACGTGAAGGGGCAGTGGGGAGTCAGAGGAGTGGGAAGGTCTAACTCTGTGCATCTCCTTTAGGGTTTCCAGTAGGATTCCTGTGCCGGGGATCCCAAAGGAACCACCCTCCCCAGCGTCAGAACCTGTCTGTCCTGCTCCAAAAGTTAATATCTCTCTCTCTCTCTCTCTCTCTCTCTCTCTCTCTCTCTCTCTCTCTCTCTCTCTCTCTCTCTCTCTCTCTCCTTTTAAAAGTATGACCACTGAGGATGAGATGGGAGGGGCCTAGAGGGCTGGGGCTCCGGAGTGTAGGTGAGCGCCTTCCACACCTTCCACTGGGATCTGAGTGCTTGGTGTGTATGCATGTGCACGCACACGCGCACACACACACACGCACACACAGTAAAATAAAATAAATCTTGAGCTGGACTTGGCAGCACACACCTTTAATTCAAGCACTGCAGAGGCAAAGCAGGTGGATCTCTAAGTTCATGGCCAGCCTGGGCTGCATAGGAAGTTTCAAGCCAGTCAGGGCTATGTAGGAAGACCCTGTCTCAATAAATAAAATGAAAAGAAAGAAAGTCAAAAAAAAAAAAAAAAAAGCCATGCAGTTTCTCTGATTCTTGCTTCTTAAACTGTGGGTACAGGACGTTAAACTTTAGATAGCTTACTTCCGATACCTCCACTTTGGAGACACAATTCCCAAATATTCGTCACTGTTTACCTTGGTGAGCCGTTTTTAAACTGTTATTTGAATTACTTACACACAGATAGGGTGTTTTCTGACTGTTGATAGTTGGCTCCTCCTGTTGGTTTTCACACCCACGGAAAGTTGACTGGATTTGTGTAGTGTGCGCACTTTGAAGTGTGAAGCATGGCTTCCTAGGCTCTCAGGGAAGATGTTTCCCTCCGGGTTCTGCAGTCCATCGCACACAGCTGAGTTTGACAGAAAAGAAGTTGAATAGTTGAGTAGTCCCACTTGGTTTTCCTCCACCTAAAGTCTTTGTCTCCCACAGAATGTGATACATATTATGTGGATGAACCCTGTCCCACGCGGTGGGACCACTGTTAAATTCCCCTTTGTGCCAGGATTTTGTTTCACGCTCTGCCCCACCCCAGGGAAGCACGCGTGTCACTCTCCTCCTTGCCTCCCGTGCAGTCTGATCCTGACCTCCCGGCTGACGTGCACACGCCGTCCTCTGCTGAGCTGAGCAGGTATCCAGGCCTGCCCTTCTCGGCCTCGCAGTACATCCCACCCCAGCCGTCCATCGAGGAGGCCCGCCAGACAATGCACTCCCTCCTGGATGATGCCTTCGCCCTTGTGGCTCCCAGCAGCCAGCCTACCAATCCCGTGGGAGCCAGTCCCGGGGTGCCAGCCAGCCTGCCTGTGAACAGCACCCCTTCCAGGGAAGAGAGGCGAGCCACGCAGTGGGGGTCTTTCTACAGTCCAGCCCAGACGGCCAACAACCCCTGCAGTGTAAGTACTGGCCCCCTGGAATTCTCTTCAGGGCATGGTGCTTGAGTTTTGTTACCTAACTGTGGCACTTGAAGGCAGTCTTCTTAGTTTGATCTACTACAATTAATTCTTAGTGTTGGAAGCATCCTTTCGTGCAGGAGGGATGCAGATGGTGATGTAGAGAGCATCTTCCCAGCTACATTATGGGGTCACGAAGGGGAGATGCATTGTCAGGATGTGTTCTCGTTGATTCTGTAAAGGGATCAGCATAGAAACTACTCGAATTGTTTAACTTGTTATTGGACCACCTGGTCCTGGAGATGTCCCCAAGGCTGGGAGGGCAGAGGTGCTAGTTCAAGCACAGACAAGAACAACCATTTGCAATGTCAGCTTCCCATCTTGGAAGCTGACATTTTGGGCTTTCATATGTCTTTGTTGTCATAATTTATACTTATTATATCTTGTCTGTTTTGTCCAATTTTTCTCTGTATGCAGGTGTGAGTGTGTATGCGTGGGTGGGGGTGGGGTTGATGCTGTTCACATGTGGATGTATGCGTGGGTGGGGATTGGGTTGATGCTGTTCACATGTGGGTGTATGCATGTGTGGGGGTGGGGTTGATGCTGTTCACATGTGGGTGTATGCATGGGTGGGGTGGGGTTGGTGCTGGTTCATATGTGGTTGTATGTGTGGTGGGGGTGGTGCTGTTCACATGTGGGTGTATGTGTGGATGGGGGTGGGGTGGTGCTGGTTCACATGTGGTTGTATGTATGGTGGGGGATGGGGTTGGTGCTGGTTCATGAGTGGGTACATGTGGGTGCACAGACATGTGGAGACCGGAGGTCAGGCTCAGGTGCTGTTCCTTAGGAGCTGCCCATTTTGGTGAGGTGGGTGGCTCTTTCTCTCAAACTTATCAGTTCTTCCAGGCTGGTTGGCCAGTAAGCCAAAGGGATCCTCTTCCTGCTCCACCTCCCCAGCACTGGGGTTATAAATGCATGCTGTATTATGATGTGGATGTTGGGGTCCAACTCAGGGTCCTCCAACCTGGACAGCAAGTAATTTACTGACTGAGCCACCCCCCACCACAGATTATCTTTAAGAGAGGGCATACAAGTCACACTCACGGAAACGGCACACTCACGGAAATGACACTCACACTGATGGCATACAAGCCACGCTCATGGAAATCACACTCACACTGAGGACATACAAGTCACACTCACGGAAATAGTACTCATATTGCTTCCTGCTAGTTTCAGATGAAATGATTGCACTAAATGCTTTATGACCTATTAACTCCAGACGGAGTTTAATAGGTGACAATGTAAATTCACTGGTTGGTGAGTATTTATACTGGCTTTTTCCGATTTTTTTAAAACCCATGGTAAAGTAATCCTGAGGGTGTCTATCTGTCTCTCCAGAAATGTGTGTGTGTGTGCATATGTATGTGAATGTATGGAATCTTTATCTCTGAGGTTCGTGTGATTCTTTCAACATAGATTATTTCCCTCATGACAAGAGATGCAGAATTCCACAGTGTGGGCAGCTGATGTCACGCGAGAGAAATACCATCCTATCTAGTCGTTACTGTTCTTACTACTAAACATAGCATTCCAGTGATAAATATTAAACTACTTCTGAACACGTGAGACAAGGAATTCGTATCTGGATAGTCAGCTAGGTGTGGTGGAGCATGCCTTTAATCTCGGTAGAGGCGGGCAGGTCAGTGTGAGTTCAAACTACCTTGGTCTCCATAGTGACTTCTGGTGCAGCCAGAGCTACATAGCAAGACCCTGTCTGAAGGGAAGGAAGAACAGCTGGACAGACAGGGGGACACAAACGCTGGGGTGGATGTGGGGAGACAGGAACCCTTATCTGTGATGGGAATGCAAACTGACATGGCCACCGTGGTGGCTCCTCAGTCCTGAAGTGTTGCACGGTTCACGTGGCTACTGAACGGAACCAGCCTGCGTGCCTGTCAGCTGGTGGACAGATGAAGATGTGCGCATAGGAAACGGGACTTTATCCAGCTGTAAAGAACAGTAATGACCTCCGTGGGAACATGGATAGAGCCAGAGGTCATTATGTTAAGCAAATAAGCCAGCCTTAGAAAGATAAATAGCTTTCTCGTGTGTGTAGAATCTAGGTTTATATTTTTATGTATATGTAGAGCATGGACGTAGAACGGGACCGTGAGGGGCAGGAAGAGGTCCCAAGAGAAGGGGAAAGTGGAATGCAGGTGACATGGAAGCAGGAGCAGAGGCTGTTTGAGGGGAGGAAGGGCTGGAAGCAACAGAAAGGAACAAAGTGTAATGACACATAGGCATGAAATGCCACCGTGAAATCCCACTCCTTCCTTCCTTTCTTCCTTCCTTCCTCCCTCTCTTTTTCCCTCCCTCCCTCCCTCCCTCCCTCCCTCCCTCCCTCCCTCCCTCCCTCCCTCCCTTCCTTCCTTCCTTCCTTCCGTCTTAATGGTTTTTTGAGATAGTGTTTCTCTGTGTATTCTTGACTGTCCCGGAACTCATTACATAGACCAGGCTGGCCTCAGACTCAGAGATCCGCCTGCCTTTGCCTCCCTAATGCTGGGGTTAAAGGCCTGCGCCACCACCGCCCAGCTTGAAATCCACTACTTTCTATGCTAACAAAGATTTTAACCCAATAAACTGTGGGAATGTTGTCCAATGAAAAGAAAAAAGATGAACAGTTTGACCGTTGCTTTTATCTTACTGCTGGGAGTTGTGCTCCGATCTGGCATTGTGCCAGACCAGTGATCTGCCACTGGGCTACGTCCCTAGCCCAGATTGCGTATGGATCTGGCAGTGGTGGGCATTAAATTTAGGCCCTTGTCCAGGCCAGGCATGGAGGTACTCTTTAACACTGTGTCCGCAGCCAGGCAGCCTCTTACTAAGTCAATGAGACCCTGACTAGATGAACCAGCCATCCATTTGCTCAGTTTTTACAGAAGAAACGAAAGCATTCCTTTTCCATCAGAAGCCTTTAATGTCGTAGCAGCCTTAGTCTCCCAGTTTTAAATTTTTGGTTCTAAAAATTGGCTCCAATAGCACCAGAATAATTCCAAGACTTGTCAATGGGATGGCGTGAAATGAAAAAGGCTTAAACATAGTCAAGGAAGCAGTCAGTAGTGTGCTCAGTCAGCTTATGGGAGGGGAGACAGTCTGTCAGTTAGACATGGTGGCTCACAGCTGTCTGTAACTCCAGTTCTAGGGGACCCAGTGCCGCCTTCTGGCCCTGCCGATATGGCATAGATGTACTGCACAGATGTTCATGCAGGCGAAACACCCTTACACATAAAGTATAAAATAAAATTATAAATAAGTCAATCAATTGAAAAACTTGTATTATTGCTTTTTGGTGGAGGACCCCGGTTGCATGCTAAGCTATAATAAGAAAACAGTTCTTCCCTGGCGCTGAGTGCGTACCTTTAATCCTAGTGGTCAGATGGTAGAGAAAAGTGGATTTCTGTGAGTTTGCGGCTAGCCTGGTCTACATAGTGAGTTCCAAGACAACCAGGGCTGTGTAGAGACCCTATCTCAAAACAAAGCAAAAATCAACAACAGACAAAGCAAAAACAGTCCTTGCTAGGTGTGGCAGTATACTCCCTTAATCCCAGCAATCAGGAGGAAGAGATAGGCAGATTCTTGAGTTTAGGACTAGCCTGCTCTATGTACTAAGGTCCGGGCTAGCTAAGGCAGCATAGTGAAACACTCCTCAATGACAAGGTAACAATAATATTCCTGAAAGTTGACCTAAGTTTCTTAGCTCGATATTGTCATTTTATGAGTATTAATGTTTATTTTTGTGTTCTTTTCCATTTCCCCCAGAGATATGAGGACTATGGGATGACTCCCCCATCAGGCCCATTACCAAGGTAAGCTTTCCAGGAGAAATCCTATCCTGGCTTTCTCAGGCAGGCTGATTTTTTTTTTTTTTTCAGTTTTACAAACATATTTTTTAGTTAATTTGAACAGTTAGCAAACTCTAGGTTGTGTATTTTCTTGATCTAACCAGAAGAGTAAACTGTTGGAATTTGGGGAGTTGTTCAGTGGCCAAAATGCTTATTGCACAAATGTTAGAATTTGGGCAGGCAAGATGGCTCAGTGGATAAGGTGCTTGCCACCAAGCTTGCCTACCTGATTTCAGTCACGGGGACCCACACGGTAGGAGGAAGAGAACTGACTCCAGCAAGCTGCCCTCTGATCTCATGTGTGCCGTAGCACATGGTCACACATAGCTACACACGTACACACGCACATGATGCCGGATTTAAGTTCTGCTACTGTATGAGAGATGGGGAAGGGACTTGAGATCCAGAAAAGGATGATTAACAAGAACAAGGACCTTGTGAAAATGGAAATATTAAGGACAATTTTACTCGTGAACAAAGGTAGAAAGAATATGAAACCAGATATTTACAAACATGAAGCAATACATGAAAAAGATATCATATTACAACCAGTCTGAGGGTTAGCAACATAAGGGTGACTTAGCATGTTAAAAACCAAGCCATAAAATATCCTCCTTCAAAGAGGACAAAGGGGGGAAAATGACATTTGAGTAGATCAGAATTTGATGAGACTATGTTGGTTTGTGCTGAGAGTTTCACCAAATAAAACCTAGAGGAGAGGGATTTTGGCAGTGAGCTCTGAGCCTGCCCAGCTCACCCCAGTTGACAATATTTGTGAGCAAGAAGTTATTTTTAAAATCAGGTGGTGAAAAACATTTAAAAAGGTAGTGAGGGGGCTAGAGAGATGGCTCAACAGTTTAGAGCACCTATTGTTCTTGCAAAGGATCAGGGTTTGGTTCCCAGGGCCCACGTGGTGACTGACAACCACCTGTAACTCCAGTGTTGGGGACCAAGTGCCCTTTTCTGGCCTCCAAGGTTTGCACATGCCACACATACATACATGTAGGTGAAATACTCATGCACATGAAATTAAATAAACCTAAACAATTTTGTTTTTGTTTTTGTTTTTTTGAGACAGGGTTTTGGTTCCTGTCCTGGAACTAGCTCTTGTAGACCAGCCTGGCCTCAAACTCACAGAGACCCACCTGCCTCTGCCTCCTGGGTGCTGGGATTAAAGGCATGCACCACCACCGCCCAGCAACAAAATTTTTTAAATCAGTTAGTAACAGACATGCCAGGAAGAGGAATCTGTCCTCCTACTCAAGAGAAAATTAAGCATTGTTACCTCCTATCTACACTTGCGAATTTGACAGTGTCTGAGCACCTACAGGCTTTTCTGGATGAACTTTTTCTTACTATTGTGAAATTAGCAATGTCCCTATCCATTCTTTATAATTTGCATTTTCCCAGTGATGGTTGTCATAAGACAGAGCAGTGGATTTTAATGGAACAGAGTGTGGGAAGTTCCTCCAGAGTCCTGTGGCAGATTCCACAGAGTTTCGGTGTGGAATCAAGATAGTCAGAGTATTTCCTGGTAGATGGTTGGGGTTCCCCCTCCTTCTCTAAGAACATCCTCTGTAAGGGCAGATCCTCCTAAAGTAACATACGTCAGATGACATATCACATACATGGGAAACTGCTGTTTGGAGGAATTTTGATTTTCACTTTAAAAAAAATATCTACAGTTAAGCTGCTATCACTGGGCTTTTATAGAAATACAAATGTACATGTGCATCTACATAACTTGGATTTTTAGAAACTTCAGCTGTGTTGTCCTTTGGGGGGGCGGGAAGTATCCCTAGCTTAACGTGTTGACTTTACATTGTACAAAAACCAACATTCTTGTTGGTCTAGACGTGTTAAACTTAATTTCGTCCCATTTATACAGGGATGATACACTGTTAAATATGTAAGTGCTTTCCTACATGGGTTTGATTACAAAAACGAATAGAGTATTCTCTAGATAATGAAAAGCGTGCATGAGAATCTAGAGGTCCTCTGTGAGGGCATTTGAGTCAAATCTCAGGCACCGCCCCACTAATTGGGAGGTGAGTGGTTGGGCGGATTGTTGTGCTAGCATGTAATAGACTTTTAAAGTAAGTGTTCTTAAATGTTCTTAGTTTTAACTCTCAATCAAGTTAATATTTATGGATGGAGCCCACATAAAAGTTCTTAGGAACCCTCAGTAATGTTTTTTGTCCCCCTAAGTTTAAAGTGGTTCAGAACTTTAAAAGTTTGAGAACACTTCTTCTTAAACTGGTTTTCAGTCTTGACGGAAAAGCGAGGTTGCCTGTGGAGTTTTTCTTTTGAAAACAAAATCCCAAAAGCAATCATCCAACAACTCATGTCTGGGTTGCATCTTCTCTGGGGTGCAGCATGGGAAGCCAGAGTGAAAAGCGAGGCTCCAGTCACACTCCTCCCCTCTCCTCTACCCTTCCCTTCCCTCCCTTCCCCTCCTCTTTCCTCCTCTCCCTTTTCTTCTCGTGGAAGTCTTGCAGACTTAGTACTGAGGTAGGGCCCTGAACTAATAGAGAATGCCCTATATTCTAGTGGAGGAGAGAATTACATGAAGCCATCTTAATCCCAGTTACAGAGCCTTGCAGACAGGCCCATGTTTTAACCAGGGGTTAGCTTAAAATTCCAGAGTCAGGTAAGGGGTGTTGATGTGGGGTGTGCTCTCCCAGCAGACCGAGCTTCGGCCCAGGGTTGCTGCCGTCTTCAGAGTTGGTCCCCCCTGAGCCCTCGCAGCCACAGTCATCATCTGACGCTCCATTTGCTACCCGAGGGATCTACTCTGAGGAGATGCCGTCCGTGGCCCGGCCTAGGCCTGTTGGGGGCACCACAGGTGGGTACAGTGACTGAATTTGCTTCTCTGCATAGTAGGATGCTTGCTGCCAAGCCAGCTGGCCCACTAGCTTGTGTCTCTCCCTTCCGTCTCTCCTTGAGAATGCTGGGATTACAGATGTGTGCTTCCCCCTCTGGTTTTTTTAAATAGATGGTGGGACTCCAGCTCAGGTGGTCAGGATTATGCACCAAGGACCTTCACCTGCTGAGCAATCTCCGGTACCCTACAGCTATACTTTATGATCTGCTCCTTTGATTGGCCCGCCAGAGGTGTAAGCGGAACAGCTGTGAGACCCTTCAGTGGGGTTTACTATAGCAGTTCACCCAGGCTTCAGACTTTTGCTCCCCTAAATCACTTTATAGCTTTCCAGCTCGTGAAGAGCCAGTGAGGGCTGTTTGTGAATGCGTCCTGTTTCCAGCGTCTGAGCTGCTTGAGATCACGGCCCTTCCTGTCCTCGTCTTGTTGCTTATATATTTTTGTAAAGTCACCTTAGTATGTTTTAAGCCCATTCACTCCGCTGCCCTTCCTGGTCCTTCCCTCTCCCTCCTCTGGGAAGCCAGACTGAAGTTTCTCTCTACAGAATACATATACACTTCTATGATGTCATCAAGAAAGTAGTTTAGGCATTTCCAAAATTTTCAATGATTGCTAAATAAATGTCTTAGTCAAAGTTCTATTGCTGTGAAGAGACACCATGGCCATGGTGTGGTGTTTTCTTATAAAGGAAAACATATAATGGGGGATGGCTTATGGTTCAGAGGTTTAGTCCATTATCATCACGGCAGCATGCATATGTGCTAACCCAATCATATGTATTAATTTTTAGGTTTTTTAAAAAAGCACAAACTTAGAAGTTGTGTCAAATATTCAACTACAATCTGTCTTCTGATAATTTCTAATGAGATGAAATTATGTAATTTTTTTCTAAGACAGTCTCTCTGTATAACCACCCTGGCTGTTCTAAAACTAGCTCTGTAGACCAGGCTGGCCCTGAACTAACAGAGATCCTCCTGCCTCTGCCTTCCAAGTGCTACAATTAAAGGTGTGCGCCACCATTGCCCAGCTAGAAATTATGTAAATGTATTTAATGGAAAATGTTGCTATCTATTGGAAGAATTTTTTTTAAGATTTATTTATTTTGTGTGTATGGGTGTTTTTCCTGTGCGTCTATCTGTGGACATTGTGCAGTGACCGAGGAGGCCAGAAGAGGGTGTTGGGTCTTGTGAACTTGGAATTACAAAGGGATGTGAGCCACTTTGTGTGTAGTAGGAAATGAACCCAGGTTCTCTGAGTGAGTGGTTAGTGCTCTTAACTGCTGAGCCATCTCCAGCTCCTAGAAATACTTTCTAATTGTAGAAAATTACCAAATGTGGGGCTGGGGAGTAGTTCAGTTCCTAATGTACCTCCCTGGTGTACACAAGGCCATTCCTCAGATCTATGTAACAATGGATGTTGGTACACATATGTTGTCCCAGCACTAGGAAGGTGGAGGTAGGAAGGATCAATTCACAGTCATTCTTGACTGAGTAGTGGATTCAAGGCCAGCCTGGGCTACATGAGACCTTTTCTTAACAACAACAAACTATCAAATGTATGTTTTTAAAAATTACCAGAAGCCAGGTATGATGTCCTACACCTTTAATTCTAGCCCTTGGAAATCAGAAGCAGGCAGATCTCTGTTAGTTAAAGACCAGTCTGGTTTACAGATGAGTTCCAGGACAACCAGAGCTATATAGAGACCTTGTCTCAAAAGATAAGCAAAAGAAAAATAATGAAAATCTGTAAGAGATTATGAGAAAGAGGCTCATTGTAGAGGATTGATTCTAAAACTTGACAAGGCCAGGTGGTGGTGGCGCATGCCCTTAATTCCAGCACTCAGGAGGCAGAGACAGGCAAATCTGAGTATCTCAGTGAGTTTGAGGCCATCCTGGTCTACAAAGCGAGTTCCAGAACAGCCAGGGCCATTACACAGAGAAACCCTGTCTCAAATAACCAAACCAAACAAAATGACAAGAAGGGAACCTTCAGAAGACATAAGCAAAGAACAGGAAGAAATAATTCACATAAGTGTAAGGGTGTCTACGTGTGTGCATGCGTGTGCATATGTTTGTGTGTGTGTGTGTGTGTGTTGGCTCTATAAAAGAACTAAGAAGATAGCCTGGTTTCGAAATTAACTAGAGAAGTGTAGATTAAACTTGATAAAAAAAAACAGCCATGAAATTATATTCATAAAAATGTGATTTTCAGTGGTGGCGCACGCCTTTAATCCCAGCATGCCGATGACAAAGGCAGGCGGATCTCTGAGTTCGAGGTCAGCCTGATCTACAGAGTGAGTTCCAGGACAGCCAGGGCTACCCAGAGAAACCCTGTCTTGATAAACAAACAAAGAATGTGGAGATTACATTTACGTCCAGCTTTTTGATCTGGTGCTGAGTCCCTAGGTTGTTGGGAGTGTTTAACAGATGACAAGTATCCAAGCAACGCTTGGTGTGGTCACACGTCAGACGCATTGTTGGTGTTCTTCTGGTTTGCGGCTGCTGGTGGCTGTTCGAGTCACTGTTCTCATTGCTAGTCGGAAGCAACTTGAAGAAGGCTTTGTTTTGCCTCATGTGGAGGGTTCGTCTTGGCGGGGAAGGCAAGGTGGCAGGAGTGCGGGGCGGCTGGGTCGCAGGAAGCAGAATCATGTCACGAGGGCTTTTGGGGATCAGTTTGGAGGTAGGACTCATGAGCTTTTGAGGGTTTTGTCTTGTTTTTCTTGGAATACACAGTCTCCCTGCTCCCAAATCCAAAATATTGAGGGGAAAATGACATGTGCCAAGATGTTTAGCACGTCATTATTCAGAGCATAAAGAATAAGAGGGATGTTACCTCCTTGGGTACCCAGCGAGTAAATCATGCGGCTACTTAGTCATCTTATTTTATTTCTCACGGTGTTGGTCTGGCTGTCTTAGAACTCGCCATATAACCAGGCTGGCCCTCAAACTCACAGAGACCCACCTGCCTCTGCCTCCTGAGTGCTGGGATTATAGCTGTGTACTGTCATATCTGGCAATGTGCAGCTATTTAAAATAAAGAGATCAAGAAAGGCTTGAAATGATTTAAGACCCTCTCGTTGCCTCCTACTTGTTGGTGCTTGGTCTGCCTTGTATCTCCTGTTACTTGAAATATCCCTCCCTGCTGACTGAAGACGTGAGGAACTGAGGCCCAGCAGGGGCAAGAGCCCCCTCTAGAGGACAGTGGAGGACAAGGGCTTGTCAGCCCTGGGGGTCTGCCAGGCTCTAAGCCCAGTCGGCTGGAAGCCTGCACTGTTTTGTTAAGGGATCAAAGCAATATTCAAAGTCAGAACTACGTTAGGATTTTAGCCACTGTGTGTTTTAACACAAAAGGTACGCTGTAATCCCTTCCTGGATCACATCTGTAACCTCTAAAGATGAGCTCAGCCCGTGTCTGTGGAGCCGCCAGTGCCGGCATTGGTGGATGATTTTCTCATGCCGCAGTCTTTGTGTTTGCGCACTGTGGCTCATGTGGAACTCATTGCCCTGGCTGAGACCCAGACTTTTTTTCCCTGATCATCAGTTATTGCCGTATGTCCAAACAGAACCATTAAAGAGTTCTTTTTAAAATGTAGTCTGTTAGCTGAGGGTAACTGGACAGCATGCTAATGGGCCAAATGGAGAGGCCGCGCTACCCCAAGCTCCCCCAGAGAGCTTCTGTGCCATGGATAAACTCGATGATCCTAGGAGTGTTTAGAACTGTGTACTGTATTTCACAGTGCTCAAGATGTAGGAGCTGGGATGTAGCTCACTGACTGGTAGAGAGAGCACTTGTCTAGCAGATACAAGATCCTGGACTCGGTCCTTCGCGCCACCAGAAAATACAATAAAGATTCTTTTCTTGCTTGATTGTATTATAAGGGTGTTTCCATGTGCCAGATGCTGACGAGAGAGACAGAGACACAGAGAGAGAGAGAGAGAGAGAGAGAGAGAGAGAGAGAGAGAGAGAGAGAGAGAGAGAGAGAGAGTCTGCGTGTGTGCACACCCAAGCTGATGTCTGGGTGTGAGGAACTGGCAGACCTTGGCCTTGCCCATAAGCTAGCGAGTGGGGTTGCTTGTGCTGTGGCTGTTGTCAGAACCATACAGTGTAAGTTCAGTGTTCTGGATTGAACTAATTTTATCACCTGCTTTTTAAGAAAAAAAAAAAAAAAGCACATCAAGCATTCGGGTCCTTGTGACTCTCACACAAGCAGGAAGGTGCCAGGCTTCGGCTTCTTTACAGTCTCAAAGCACTTTGCCCCTTTCCAGTCACCTTCTGTGATCCCTCATCCCCACACATCTGATGGTGGCGGTGAGTTAGGAGCCTTGTGTCAGCATCACGTGCAGGGGGGAAGGGAAGCCGCCTTCCCGCCTGCTTTCTTAGGAAACGACCCTTCTGGAGATGTTTGAGATCAGCACAGGGTTTAAAAACACGTGCCTTTCCCTCTCCTTGAAGAAGCCCACAGCCAGAGCTGAAGGTGTGCTCGGCAGCCTCCCTTTGATGTGCTGTGGACGCTGACCTGGTCGCTGCTGTGTTCTTCCAGGCTCCCAGATCCAGCACCTGACGCAGGTGGGAATCGCAAGCAGAATCGGGGCCCAGCCCGTGGAAATTCCTCCTGGCAGAGGCGGCCAGTACGGGGGACCAGGCTGGCCTGTGTACGGGGAGGAGGAGGCAGGGCGAAGAGAAGCCGTGAGTACCGGGGACTCACACAGTCGCTCCGTTTTTAAACGCTGTGCTAAGCGCGGCTCCCACCTCTTCACTCCTCTTGTCTTACCTTGGTTGGGCTTGCAGTTTGCTAAACTCCCTTCCACATGTAGCTCGGCTGTGATTTCCCTTGAGACGGGTTTCAGATTTCAAGTTGTGGATCGGAATAAAATCCAGACTACTTCTCTGGTGTGGTCACTGTAGCTTTTCACACTCTTGCCTTTTCTGTGCCCCTACGGTGCTGAAGGCACTCGCACCTTGACCAGCATCTGGGATGGTTTTACATTAAGTGCCTGACTTGAGGCATTTCAAGGCATCAATCATCCTTTCGGTTTCTAGCTGCTCAGCGTGAGCACCATTAATCTCTGCCAGGACTTTTCTTATTTTCTCGAGGATTTTATGGGTCTGGAGAGCTCATCAGTGGTTAAGAGCATTTGCTGTTCAATCAGGAGGACCAGAACCCATGTCCAGTGGCTCTCCAGCTGGACATAAGTTTGGCTCCAATGGATCTGATGCCCTCTTCTGTCCTCACTGGGAACACAGTGACACACACAAACACACACACACATGCATACACACAAACACACACTGACATATATGCATGCACACACAGAGACACACAAACACAAATAAAGAAAATAACTATTTTTTTAAAAGAATTTTCTATCTTGGCATAAGCAAACTGATTTTGAGAATGCAAACCTGAAGATGCTTTTGTTTTAATCTCATTGCTGTTACCTTCTTGGTGGCCATGGTAACATTATTGGCCATATTAAATTCCTCTCATAGTTAGAAGTTTGTTTGTTTGAGACAGGGTTTCACTGTGTGGCCATGGCTACCCTGCTAGGACTAACAGTGTGCACTACCACTGCCCAGCCAATGAGAAGCTTTTACTTGGTGAAAGGAAGCTTAACTCTAAGAGTGTGGTTTTCCACTAAAAGGCTTTTACTAGACTTAATAGCCTCAGGCGTTTGCTTAAAGTGTTCTGTGCTCGGCTTCATTTCAGAAGTGCTGTGGGCTTTCTGCTAGGTCCAGCAATGTTCGCTTGAAGTACCTCTCATCACGGTGTGGGGACGTGAGAAGTGGAAATAGTCAGGGCCAGGAGGCTGCGTTTGCCCCACATTTAGAACACTGAGCTAGTGTACCGGCCTGCATACTGATTTAGTAAAAGCATGTATGCTGATTGACCTATAATTGAGTGCACTGACCTGTGATTTAGCATACCGAACTGTACACTGATGGAGTTCACTGACCTGTGATTTAGCATACTGAACTGTACAGTGATTGAGGTCACTAATCTGAGATCCTTTTTTTTTAACTGCAAAAAAAGAAAAATAGTCACTGAAAAAATATAATCATTCTTACCAAAATAATGCCAAATCCATCGATAGTCTGCCGTATCAGGAAAACTAAATGTCTTCTAGTAAAAATAGCCTACCTTTTAAAAAGGTTCTAAGAGTGCATGACAGATAACTGTTGGCTAAGGCGGAGAAGGAGGGCGGGTGTGAGGAACTTGCCTGTGATCTCAGCAGTTGAGGAGTGGAGGTCAGAAAGTGATGGGGCCTAAGGATAAGAACACCGACTCAAAAACAGAAGAGACGGGAAATGACCTGGTGGTTGGCCTTAGCCTTGAGGTCCCAGTATGTTCTTATGCATACTCTCTGGGCGCCAGAACAGAGGCATGGGTTCTCATCGAGTGTTCCTTAGCTGCCTCCACTCTGGGATATCACCCTGTGTAGGTTTCCCCCACTTTTCCTTTCCAGCTCCTAGTCTTTCTCTGTTCTCCCCAAGAAGCCCTGGAGCAGCTCCTGTCTGTACCCACTCACTCCACACCCAGCACACAGGGACTTGGGTGGCAGGGGTCACGCTGGAGAGCGGAGGGAGTTGGTGGGAGATGGGAGGAGGGCGGCTTAGCATCCCTGGACCAGTGTCAATTTGCTTCTTCTTTTGTTTCCGCAGGGAAAGTGTAATAACATTTACCATGTCTTTCAGACCCACATGCTCGGACATCAAGCGTATTCTTCTTCACCGCTGTTTCAGGTGCCAAGGACTTCGGGCAGGGAGCCCTCAGCTCCTCCCGGGAACCTCGCCCACCGAGGGCTTCAGGGCCCTGGGCTGGGTTACCCTACCAGCTCCACAGAGGACCTCCAGCCTGGCCATTCCTCCGCCTCCCTCATCAAAGCGATCCGCGAGGAGCTCCTGCGGCTCTCCCAGAAACAGGGCTCAGTACAGAACTTCCACAGCTGATCAGCCTCCCTTGCAGGTTTGCCAAGTATCTGCTTCCTGTGGAAGCAAGACCAAAAGGAAATCAACTGAGTGGGTGTTTGTAAGAGTCGGAAGCAGCATCTCCGGGCAAGCCGCCCGAGGAATGGAAGAAGTTGCAATTGTAGAAGATGCCAGAAAGACAACTCATGGTTCTTTGCCGAGTTAGCAATTTGGTGGCCACTTGGATTCAGTCAAGATGTGTGTACTTTGGGCCAAGAGCCAGCTCTTCACACACACACACACACACACACACACACACACACACACACACACACGAGAGAGAGAAAGAGAGAAAAACCAAAACCCAGACCTAAACTAACAAAAATGTGTTAGTCTCTTCTTTCAAAGGCAAAAAGATTAAAACCTATAGGTTTGGTTAGGGATGGAGGGGGCAGCATTCCCATGGGAGTCTGACCGGCACGTCCAACACACCCGCTGCTCTGCTTCCTGAGAAGAGAGATTTCAAGACATTTTAGTCACAGCTTGGTCCCTCTTTTCCTCCACGGGAACTTATTTAATAGCAACGTTAACAACAAGACACCCTGAGACTGTTTGGTAATCTAAAACGCTACTGGTGAGAAACCTAGTGATGGGTTGTGGAGCCTGGTGATTCCAGACAAAGCCATCGCCTGCGTTCTTTCTCCTTCTTCTGGTGCTACAGCTCCGAGGGCCCTTCACCTTTCTGTCTGTGAGATTCCACTGTGGCTTTTGCAGTAGGAGAGTATGTTGGCGGTTTCGTTGTGTTCTGGGGGTGGGGGGAAGAAAAGGAAAAAGGAACTGCGTTGGGGAGGGGGAAGCTTAATATTTATTTGGTTATTCAAAATACATATCAGAGTTTAGATTTTCGGTCTTAGTTGTATTTGCTGTTTATTGGTTGGGCTCGCCAGCCCTTGGTGACATGGCGGCACATCTCGTCCATCCTACAGAACGAGACTGTTGGGTGTCCTCGCTGCCAGGTTTTGGCAGCTTGCTTACAGTTTGCTCACAGATTATGTTTGAATGAGAAGTCTTACGGAAGCAGACATTGTTTTCAGTGATTCTCGGGACCGCCCGGTTGTCCTGAGTCTACCCTTACTAGTCAGGTTCCCTGAGCTCCAACCTGGAAGTGGGCTTATGTTCCTATCAACCTCCGTAATGACCGAAGAAATACAGGGTTTTGAGACTACAAAGGAAATGGAAGCTCCCCCATTTCTGATTTTGCTATTTTTTTTCTTTGCCCAAAAACTGTCTTAACTCTGGGTCAGCAAGAGGTCATCTCACAGGTCACTCCTGAAGTAAGGTCACTCAGCCTCTGACATTATTCTCAATGGCATTCTGTATTCTGGTGCCCGAGTGAGACTCTGGGACATTGCAGACTAACAGGAGTCCCACCCCGAGCCTCTTCATCACAACAGATAATGGGGTCGAGTTTGGGGTGGGGAGGGTTGGCCTAATCAGAACCTGTATGTCTGGGCAAGGTTTAAGGACACGAGAACAGCTTGAACAAGCTCCCAGCCCGTGTGCCTGGTGGCAGAATTATTTCTGCCCTTCTTAGTCAATCTCAGGACACACAGTTGGTACAGCCAGTGCTTAGCTGCACACTTCAGATGAGAAAGCATGCAGGAGGGGACCCACACTCATCTTCAGGTGGCCCGCAGTCTACAGAGCATGGGAGGAGACCCTGCTCTGGGTTTATTTGCTGATCCTGGTTTAGTATATACTCTTCCCGCGCTGGAAGATCCTCTTCCCAAGCCACTCAAAAATACAAGTCTCAAGTATTCAGGCAGAATTTTATGATGACACCTTGTGAGAAATTCAGATCCTACAACACAGAATAAACGGCCCTTTCTCACCCAGCGTCTTGAGTGTTTTGGACACTGAGCATCCTAAGAATGATCATCTCCTTTGTACACTGCCAAAATAAGCCTCGGTGTCAGAGGATGTGGTGACAACAGCAATTTCGATGCCTTTGAAATTACAACAAAGGGATTCTACCTGTGTTTTTATTCTTAGAGCAGATACACCTTTCAACGGGTGTCACAACCAAAGGTGGGGTGTAGTTTGTCACGCTGACCTTTTGGGAGCTCCCGCGCTCGGTTGTTGGTTATGGAAAGCACACTCAGTTTATACTCCTTCCCCCTAAACACCTGCCGCGGCAGGTTTACCACACTTGAACTGCTATGGGATATGCCAGGCCCAACGGGTGTCCGGTCACTCATCCAGTGTGCTCCCCTGAAGACGGTCGTCCTGTTCAACGTGGGTAATTTTGGTGTTCCACATATTAAAGCACCCCAAAATAAAAGTTAAGTGTAATGTCTGTCCTTTGCTCCTAATTTTACGAGTTCTGTTGAGAAACACAAACTTGCTGCAAGTCTGAGACAGCATTTTAGGACAGTGTGCTTGGAGACGTGCTTTTTGGAAGTCTCCTTTGTTACTAATCCCTTGTGTCCGGTTCCTTCAGAATGTCAGTCTTGTTACCACCGAGACCATGCCGCCTCCCCCTCCCCCCCCCCCACCTCATAGGATGTGCTTCTCAGGATCAAGTGTGATTCTGCCTGCAAATGCCCCTTGAGGAGGGAGCCTCCGTCACTGTGGACATGAAAGATGTCATCTGTGTGAATGTTCTGGCGTGGATGGTGTGTTACACTGTGATCTGCCAGTATCTAGGTTCACATGTAGGCAGTCAGACCCACACTGAGAGCCCAGCGTCACGTGACCCCTCTCACTGCCGGTGTGCTTCAGAGTGACCGCTTTCTCTGTTGGCTCCAAAGGTCCCCCCGAAGCATCCTTTTTTTGCTCCTGAGTTTCTGCAGTTTCTGATACTATGTAGGTCAGCAGACATGATCCCTGTCTTCTGAGAGAGCTGAGACTCTCATCTGGATAGTGCAGACGGTTATAAAAGCTGGACACTCCAGATAAGCAGCGTGGGCTAGATATCCATAGCATGCAAAGGACACAGGTGTGCTGGGTATTTAGAAGTCATTGAAGTCACATGTTTGGGGTTGATGAGATCTTAGGGGAGAAGTCAACTGCAGAAGCCACTTTGATGTTACTCAGGCCAGTAATGGTATGGCAGGGGGTAAGTCCCACAGTTGTCCTGGGAAAAGGTTTAAAAATTGGGTACTCTTAAAAAAAAAAAAAAGGTACTCTAAGCCAGGTGGTGGCGCATGCCTTTAATCCTAGCACTTGGGAAGCAGAGACAGGTGGATCTCTGTGAGTTCGAGGATAGCCTGGTATACAGAGTGAGTTCCAGGACAGGCTCCAAAGATACAGAGAAACCCTGTCTCAAAAAAATAAAAAGGAAGAAAGAAAGAAAAAGAAAGTGACCTCGCTCTTGAGCTGAGATAGTGTGAACACTCAACCCTTAACTGCACTGTTTGAGAAGAGGAAGCAGGGTGAGGAAACCTGTCCAATGAGGCAGCAAGCAAATGGCCAGGCTGGTGAGGCTCTGCCTAGCTAGGAAGAGCGGTGGGGGAAGGGAGATCAGAGTTCAAGAACTGCTGATGTCTGGTCTAAAGTAAGTCAGTGGTGTTGACATGGACCCTTAGCTTGTGGCGGATCTCCATGGCCCTCTGTGGTCTTTAGCAGGTTGTGGATAGGTACATCTGGCTTCTTTACACCGCCATGTTTTCCTCCAATTTTTATTTCATTTCAGAGTGTGTGTTGATTTTGATGGCACAATGACTTTTAAGCAGTTGGGTTTTTGCCAAGCGGAATTTTTGAAGACATGAGGCCTGTGACCCAAAGCGCGTGCAGGTCTCTTATGCCTGGAAGGCTTCCGGCTGAAACCAGCAAACCCCTATTTTCTTGTCTACAATGTTTACTGCAGTTTCAGGTCTTTGTGAGTGCTCTAGACACCAAGCTAGTCCCCAGACACTAGTCTGTTTTGGGAGGACTTCACGAGTTAATCATTCGTTAGGCCTGCCTTGACCCCTTCACCCTGGATTCTTAGGTGGGAATGAATTAGACACTTGGACAAATGTTGGATCAAGGTTCTGGGCACAGGGCCGGGTGCTCCTGTCTTTACTAAGCTCACTGCTAGTGGAGTTTTTGCCCTGCCATTTCTACCTCCAAAGCGAGGCTCCAGAGCTTGTCAGCAGAGCCTGCTCCTCCACAGCTGGTCCAAGCTGGCGTAGGAGGAAGTCCGCTTCACCTGTGGGCACAAACACGTCCGAATGAGACAGTCCCTGGAGCTTCGCCATTTAGTCCAGCCCATTACAGGCATTCCCGGAACAGGTGAGAGGGTTTCTGTGGGCCTCTGTTTTAACATTCTCATGGAACACATAGGCTTCTGGGCGTCACCTAGTAAACAAGAGCGGTGCACATTTCAGGTGGTTTGCTTTGAAGGGGAGGGGACTGGAAGAGGGTGGTGATTGTGGGTGTTTAAGCTAGAATTCTTTTGTCCACGTTTAAAAGACTCGAAAACTGAACCGTCGTGGTACAGTGTTAATTCACGCCCGGTGTGTGTAACAGGACACTGGACAATTAAGAACACACAGCAGCATTCAAGTGTAGAAAAGGAATAGCAAATGCCTTTGGGAACACGGATCGGTTAGGAACCAGCCAGGATGCTCCTCCCAGGTCGGTGTCCCGCCCAGCAGGTCACATCCAGGCTCCTGTTTTGCTTCCCTCCTCTGGGTTTCTCTGCTTCAGGGCCACTTCAGTGATTTACTTGGAGCATCACTGAGTCTTTTCTCACACCCGCCAGATACCAAGGACTCATGACGCGGCTTGGGGATCATAGGGCTAAGCTAAAGCTAGACGCCCTGTTCTTCCCCTGTGCTAGGAAAAGAAGCAGGAGGTGCCAGAGGAGCCAAGGTTTCTGGTCCTTAATTCCGTCGTTCTGAGCCTATCAGGGAGTTGGTTCAGAAACGATTATAGAAAGGCTCTAAGTTCTGCTCTCCTCTTTGCAGAGCTCGCTGTAGAGAAGAGAGGAGCAGAGATGGGAGCTAGCCTTAGCAGGGAAGCTTGCTCTGCCTGGCTGCAGGGAGTCTGGCTTGCCTCCAGCTTGGTTGAGGTCGGTGCTAGCAGATGCGTGCTGCTAATATACAAAACTGCAGAGCAAATTGGGCCACCTGTGGCATCAAGACTGCAACTTGACAATCATGGTTTGCTGATCTCAAACGGGCACTCAGATCTCAGTATGGGTGTGTGATTTGGCGACTGAGCCCGCCCTCCTATTTGTTGGTCACGTTTCTACCCTTCAATTAGCTGCACTGTTTTCTAATGTGCTGTAGAGTTTGGAAATAATTTATGCAGTGTTTGGTTCCCATGTTTACAATTTTTACAGCTTTCTTAGCATTTTAAATGGAAATGTCAATAAATGCTACGAATTGGTGTCGAAGCGTTTGGTTCATTCCTTTGCAACACAGTTGTGTTATACTGTGTCAAACGTGGTTACGCGGTTACGCGTGCTGAGGTGACCTTTTGTTCCTTTTGAGTGCCTGCTGAGAACTCGTTTCTAGTGTGGTTTTCCAGGGACTTTGGTCAACAGCATTCCACTCAGCTGAGCTGGCAGAATCGTCCCCACTCACAGCCGTGGTGCCCTGTCCGCGTTACTGCTGCCCACTGGCCCAGCTGCTGCCCCTCTAAGCAGATGCAGCAGATTGAAAAGGATGCTATGGGTTAAAGGTGCAAACTAGAAGAGCAAAGTTGATTCCACCTTGAAAAGAGAATAGGGCGAACTCTAGAGGTTTTTTTTGGAAACCCAAGAAGATGAAACTCCCTGGCAACTCAAAGCAGAACAATTCAGAACACGGGAACACAGCAACTAAGAAAGACATGGAATCCTGGGTAGCGTCCTGGGACCACAGACATGGAAATGCTGATGAAATCCAGTCTGTAAATAGACTGGATTTTCTATGTTGCCAGTTTTGTATAAAAGACCTCACTAGTAGGGGAGCTATAAAAAAAAAGATACAGAAAGCAAACAAAGTAGTGTAAACAAACTAATCTTGTCAGCTAGAGCCCATAGGGGATTGTCCTGGCTGTTGCAATCCTGCCCTAAGCACGCTAGTCCAGGACCTGCCACACTTCTTTGAGGGCATGGCTCCTATTCTTGGTGAAGGAAGAGCTACCAGCTTCAAGACTCAAGAAAGAGACTCTGGAGAAAAATCCAGCCAGGTACAGTGGCACACACCTGTAATCCTGGCATTCCAGAGGCTGAGGCAGGAGCACCATGAGTTTGGGGCCAGTGCAGTCAACATAGTGAGATCCTGTCTCAAGAGTTTAGAGAGTTAATAGCTGAGTGTAGCATGCTTGGGACCATTGATTCAATTCTGAGCACTGCCAGATTAATAGTGATGATGATGATGATGATGATAACCAAAAGGAAATAGTAACCAATAGGCAACATTGGCCAATATGAAGAATCAGATAATTCTAAACATTAAAAAAAAATTTTTTTTTTTTTGAGACAGGGTTTCTCTGTGTAGCTATGGAGCCTATCCTGTAACTAGCTGTGTGGATCAGGCTGGCCTTGAACTCACAGAGATCTGCCTGCCCCTGCCTCCTGAGTGCTGGGGTTAAAGGCCTGCACCACCATTGCCTGACAAGAACCTTAATAGTGGGCCAGGGAGATGGCTCAACACATCTAAAGGTGCAGGCTGTGCAAACATAAAGGCCCAAGTTCAGTCCCAGAACCCAAATAAGAAAGTTGGACATGGTGACACACATCTCATCCCAGCACTCCTGCGTCCTGGTGGGAGACAGAAATGGGACAGTCACCCTGAAGCTCTTAGGATGGGAGACCCTGCCTCAACAAGGGAGTTTCCACAGGTATGAGACGGCCAAGTGCGTGCCTGCACACACCCCCACCCATTAAATAATCAACTTAAAATTTAAAGACTCGGCAATTTCCCCTAGGCCTGACCACATGGATCTGACCCCCAGAGATCATACAATAGAAAGAACTAAATCTTGTATGTTGTCCTTGGACCTCCTTGCTGTTGAACACACACACACACACACACACACACACACACACACACGTAATATTTAAAAAAAATAGATTTAAAAATCGAAATCAGGTGTGGTGGTCCATGCCTTTAATCCAGCACACAGAAAGCTGAGGCAGGCGGTCAGCCTGGTCTACAGAGTGAATTCCAGGACATCCAGGGCTGTTACACGGAGAAACCCTGACTCAAACCCTTGCCCCAAGTCTAATAGCAGGAATAGGACATTGTGAATGTTTAAACAAACTTGAAAAAAATCTTACAAAGGAAAATAAGAATACACATGAATACGCAATGATTATATATTCCAATATAGCAGACAATTTTCATTAATAAATACTGGGCGTGGGTGTAGCTCAACAGTAGTGTGCTTGCCTGGTATATGCAAGATCCTAAGTTTGACCCTTAGCACTACAATATTACAGATAGATAGATAGATAGATGATAGATATGTATGTACATATAGAGAGATATTATATATATAAATACATATATAAATATACACATATCTATATATCTGTATAGATACCTCTGGATATATCTGTATATCTGTATATCATAATTATGTTGTAATGAAGAGGGATTTTTTTTTAAACAGCAGACATGCTATGGGAGCTGGTGGAATGTATTAATTACCCAGCCAGATTTTACCTGCTGTAAGTGTAAACAGGTCCAAAGTACCAGGAGGGCAGTCACTAGGAACAGCTTCAGCTTTGAAGGTCAGGCTGCTCCCACACCCAAGTGGTGGTCATTTCTCGCCCCTCCCTCTCCTGGTGTGTGCCTCCCTGCCCAGCACAGCTTAAGGGGAGGCGGAAACAGGAGCAGGCCAGCTCCTGAGGGAGATCATTTACCAACACCTTGTTATTGCAAGTGCCCTGTTTGTCTAGTAACTTGATTCCTCGGTGGCTCTCCGCCGTTTTCGTTTTCTCAGCTCCCACGTCCGTCCGTCCCGGCTTGAATGCGGGTAGGGTGTGTTTGACTCCGCTGATGTCAAGATGGAAAGATCACAGAGGCAGGTCTGGGGGAACCACATTGTGTAGCTACCCCTGAACTGTTTGTAGTGCTCACACCACCGCATAGCACCATGACAAACCAACCCTATTTAAAAGCTTACATGGTAGCAAGGGAGGGCCTGGGAGCAAAAATATTTGGATTGGGGTTCTGTGATGTGGTCATGAGACTCAATAAGTGGTTTCTTTCATTTAATATTTTAAAATGCTGAAGAAAACGTTAGGGCAGAGTTTAAGGGGAAAGGAATTACAGCAGAAATGGGTTGGTGTGTTTCAGTCAAAATAAGTAGGTTGTTTTTTCTTGTCTGTTTTTTTTTTATTTTTTTATGGTTTATTTAACTTCTATTTTATGTGCATCAGTGTGAGGGTGTCAGGGCCCCTGGAACTAGATCTTCAGACAGTTGTGAGCTGCCATGTGGGTGCTGGGAATTGAACCCAGGTCCTCTGGAAGAGCTGTCAGTGCTCTTAACCACTGAGCCATATCTCCAGCCCCCTGTCTGTTTTTTTTTTTTTTTTTTGAGACAGGGTTTCTCTGTGTAGCTATGGAGCCTGGTCCTGGAACTAGCTTTTATAGACCAGGCTGCCTTCAAACTCACAGAGATCTGCCTGCCTCTGCTTCCCGAGTGCTGGGATTAAGGGCGTGTGCCACCACCGTCCCACTTAGTGGGTAGTTTTTTCAACTTTCTGTGCTATGGCCTTAAGCAGAAGCTAGATATGCTAATTTTAGCAGAATCCAAAGTCCAGGCAAGATTTAGAACTTCAAAAGCTGTAAGAAGAGAATGCTCACTGCCTCAGTTTGAAGTCTGAGGACCACTAGCCCAGTGAAATGGCTCAGTGGGTAAAGAGGCCTGCTGCCAGTCGGGCCTGAGGACCTGAGTTCCATCCCCAGCCCCACGTGGTGAAAGACCCTCCACAAGCATCGTCACCGCAGACATACACAAAGATAAGTGAAATCTGGGGACCAGTGTGCTCATGTCGCATATTATTAGTGAGACAAATCTGATTTAGAAATTATCAGTAATGGGGGGCTGGAGAGATGGCTCAGAGGTTAAGAACACTGACTGCTCTTCCAGAGCTCCTGAATTCAATTCCCAGCAACCACATGGTGGCTCACAGCCATCTATAATGAGATCTGGTGCCCTCTTTCTGGCAGGTAAGCATACATGGAAGGAATGTTGTATACATAATAAATAAATAAATAAATAAATAAATAAATAAATCTTTAAAAAATTATCAGTAATGTTAAACATTTTTGAGATACAACAAATTTAAATGAGATAGTCAACATATAAAACCGGTGATCTTTAATGGTGCTCTGTTTTGTTTTGCTTTGTTTTTTTTTTTTTCGGTTTTTGAGGCAAGGTTTCTCTTTGCAGCCCTGGCTGTCCTGGAGCTTGCTCTGTAGACCAGGCTGGCCTTGAACTCACAGATTCCTCTGTCTCTGTCTCCTGAGCACTATAGGATTAAAGGCGTGCACCACCGTGGCCTGGCAATCTTTAACCGTTTTACCTTTTCTGACCCAAAGTCTACATGGCATTAATGAAGAAAACAAAAGCTCCTATAACTACACTGAAGATGCCAGCATCAAAATTCTAGTAAAGTTTAGGCTTTTAAAAAAGCTAGGTGGGGAATGGAGGGTTGTCTCAGTGGTTGGGAGCACTGAATGCTCTTGTAGAGGACTTAGACTCAGTTCCCTGCACCCATAACTGCCCACAAATCCAGTTTCAGGGATCTAATGCCCTGCTTGACCTCTGTGGGAAGCAGGAACACACGTGGTACACATATCTATGCAGACAACACTCACACATGTACAAATAAATACTTTTGTAGGTAAGAGCTCGGGAGATGGCTCAGTGGGCAAAGTGCTTGCTGTACATAAGGATCTGAGGTTGGGGCTCCTCACAGCCAGGTAAAACCCCAGGTGTGCATGTATGACCTGTGACCCCTGCACTGGAAGGCAGAAACAAAAGGATCCCAGGGGTCCGTGAGTGAGCTCAGGTTTCAATGACTGTCTCAGAGAATAAGGAGCAAAAGAGAAAATCACCCTCTGGCTCGTGTGTGTGCGCGCACACATGTGCGCGCGCGCACACACACACACAGAGCTTATGCACGCATACACATAAGTAAATGCTGACCGTGTTAATGTTAAAAATGTTCTGTGATTGGGATTGTTCAGCACATTTTTCTTCCAAGCTGACTTTTCACTAAGCCGTCCCTATCAACAATATGAATAAAGGTGTGGAGCAAATGAAGGGAAATAGCTGATGGCCACCTCTGGCCTCCACGTGGACCACCACACTAACTAGTACACATGTGTGACCTTCATGGTGTTTTGCTTACAGACCCTCCTCTCTCTTCCACATTCCCAGTGCTTTAAGAAAAGTCTCTGTCCTATGACTGGGATGTGGTAAATGTTCAGTAAATGCATTATGCATTCATCGAAGTATCAGTAGGATTTATATACAGTCTGGTGAGTTTTCATGTGTCCTCATTGTACACAATGATGGATCTCGTCATGTGTGACCTCAGAACCTTGTAACCTCACCTTTCGACCTCCTATAGTGTCATGGTGGGTGATTCTTAAAGGAATCCTGGGACCTTTGAGAGGAAACAGCCCAGAAGGTCATTAGTTTTAACATTGAGTTATTGTTTGATATTTGGGGTTTTTTTCCTAATATGTAACATTATCTAAATAGCAAAGTGTTGGAGGCAACTATTATTTTTCTAGAGTATCTCCCTGGTTTTTGTTTGCTTTGTTTTTGTACCTTTTAATTAATTTTTTTTTCAAGACAGGGTTTCTCTGTGTAGCCCTGACTGTCCTAAACTCAGTCTGTAGACCAGGCTGATCTCAAACTCAGAGATCTGCCTGCCTCTAGCTCTAGAGTGCTGGGATTAAAGGCGTGTGCTACCACCACCTGGCAAATCATTTTTCTATTGGATCAGAAATTGTTTGGCCCTTATGTAGGCACATGTTTACTATACATATTTTTTCCTGGCCTCATTTTTAAATTATTATATGTATCCCTGTGTGTGTGTGTGTGTGTGTGTGTATACTAAGTCTGCTAAGTTTGTATGTTACTTGCATGTATTTTTTTCAGGGCTGACCATTTGGTATTGGATAACCAATCTGGGGGCTCATCCCTGGGGAAGGCCATTTTTCCAGCCTTCCCCATTCCTTAGTTGCCTGGAGGTCTTCTTCTAGGGTTGAGGCCTCCTGGGCTTTCCCTCCTCCACAGTAGTAGGTCTATTGGTGTCTTGCATATTCTGGTCATATTTAGGTACCATGTTGATGGGACTTCCTGGAATTGCTTCCCTGTTGTTTCTAGGAGACATGATCTCCCAGGAGACTTCCAGTTCTGGCTCTCACAGTCTTTCCACTCCCTGTTCTGCAGTTCTTGGGCCAAAAGTATGGAGTGCTTCACAAACGTGTGTCATCCTCACACAAGGGCCATCTTCCCAGTATTCAGTTGTAGGATATGTGCTGTGGAAGTGTGCACTGAGTATACACAATTTATTTTATTTTATTTTTTGAGACAGGATTTCTCTGTAGCTTTGACGCCTGTCCTGAAACTAGCTCTTATAGATCAGGCTGGCCTCAAAGCCACAGAGATCCACCTGCCTCTGTCTCCAGAGTGCTGGGATTAAAGGCATGTGCACCACCACCACGGGGCGAGTATACATACATTTTAAGAGGCATTTTTATAATCATTTGCTGGTCACCAAACAGACAAGTCATAACTCTTGAGGTATAGCCTTGTGTGGGGCGGGGGAGGGGGAGGTAGAACCCAGTTGCCCCCGGTGCTGCTCTTACTTTATTCTATGACTCACTGTATTATCCCTGTAGCCAAAGAAAAGAATCCTTCGGGTGGAAAGGGTCCATAATCATTTGTATATTAGTTACTTGTCAGTTTAAAAAGGGTTACCGTCTGTTGTGTGGGGTGGCATGGTGACAGAGTGGAGCAGTGGTCACACTGCGCACTGTTTTTGTACCCCCATCCTCCTTGCTCCACTTTGCCATCTCTCTTTGTATGAGTTGCTTTTTCTTTCCACTTAGGTGTTTGGGTGCTTTGCCCGTGTGTACCATGTAAGTGTAGTGCCCAGGGATGTGAGAGGAAGGTGCCAGATGCCCTGGAACTGGAGTTTCACATGGTTGTAAGTCACCATGTGGCTGCCAGGAATTAGCCAGTGCTCCAGTAACCTGTGACCTCTGTGGCTGGGACCAGACACCCGACAAGCCACTAAGGGGGGAAAGTTCTTTTGGCTCACACTTTGAGGCTACAACCATCCTGGCGAGGAAATCATGCAGAGGAGTGAGGCAGCTGATTACATTATATCCACAGCAGATTCCCGTAGATGCAGGTCAAAATTACATGTATGCATGACGTTAATGTCTGGTGAAGCACCTCTTGCATGTATGCATGAGGTTAAATGTCACCTCTGGGTGAAAAGGTATCAAATGTTGCCACCCTTTTCTCATCCCTAGGTGCAAATTTCCTTCTCTGCAGATGCATCCCGCCACACCCACTGTGTTCAGGATTCACCTCTCCCAGTCCCTGTCCCTTGAGTCCTTTCTGGGGAAATTGCCCTCAGAAGGTTGGGGAATGAGAGCTGTGCTTGTTCCTGTTGATCTTGAACCTTCTAGTGGCTTCTATCCAGAGAGACAGGTTAGAAGGCTGCCTCTCTGGATGCCTGGAGATGTTGGGGGCTCTGCTTGTCTCCCCGGAGATTCAGTTCTTACAGCGATTCATTGAGGCTGGGAAATTGGTATCAAGACGTTTAAAAGAATTTAACAACCATTAAAAAACCTCTTCCTACCTGACCCATGTTTTCTGGTGTCTTAGAAAGTCAGAGTGGTCAGGAATGTATCAGCAGGGGTCTCGGGTCACTGCTTTGGTGTATACCTCCACATTCAGCTTGGGAACCCGAAGCCCATGTCTCTTTGCACACTTCCAAACCGAGCTGCGGTTTGTGCCCTGTGGGTCAGTCCTGGTGGTGTCATTCCACCCCAGAGTCATCATTTCAATCACGGCTCCCAGCCCTACCATGTCCTTAATGTACTGAAACATGGCACAATTTTGTACTTAGCACTGCATACCCAGGCTGCGTGTGGTGGTGCATACCTACAATCCCAGACTGGCGGGGGTGGAGGGGAGGCAGGGGGATTGGAAGTTCAAGGCTAGCCTGGGCCATGAGAAACCAGTTCTCAGTTATATGTGGTGTTCTAAGGCCAGCCTGGATTACAAGAGATTTTTGTCTCAAAAATAAAACAAAAAAACTTAAAAAAAAAAAAAAAACAAAACAGGCAAAACAAAGCTGCAGATGAAATCCATAAGAGTGAGGCGGCTCACATGGGAAAGACAAGCCACGTGCCCACCACCTCCCACACAACAGTCCAAACTGCTGGGTGGGTTTTCTCGGCTCGAGTGTTAAACCACTGGCTGGATCTAATTCTTACATTAGAAAGTTGATACTTAGTAAAGTGATGTATTTCTGGTCACATCGGCCAGAATACTAAATCTCCCATCTTTTAAAAACAAGTACTTGAGCCTGGAGAGACTCAGCAGTCAAGAGCACTTGTTACTCTTGCGGAGGATCTGGGTTCAGTCCAGGCATGTACATGGTGGCTCATGGCCATCTCGAACTCCAGTCCCAGGGGATCGGATACCATTTGGGAGCACTGCACACACGTGTACATGAGCTCATGCAAGTGCAACGCATACACGTGAAAAGAAATAAACTAAGTAACTAAAACAGGTGGGGCTGGACAGCCAAGGAGATGCAGAGAAGAAATAGGGAGGAACTGGACTTGGGAAGGAGGCGGGATGAGTTGGGGTGCTGTTCCTACTTCAGGATGATTGCTGTGCCCTTGCCTGGAGTGGATGGAGCCAATATCCTGCTTTTCAAATCTGTCCCCTAAAAGACTGCACCCACAAGAAAGCTCGGGGTAGAAGAGGAGCAGCACCATAGGGACCCTGAAAGATGGAGGTTGTTCAGACAGCTCTGGCCTCGCCTTCCCCACTTTGGAGAAGCAGCTGAAGTGGGCATGCTTGCAGCAATGAGGGCGTGCTCAACAGCAAAGTGCGCGTGTAGCTTATGCAATGACCTGGGTTTGTTCCACAGCACCAAAGCCGTAACAAAGAAGCCAGAGACATCGAGGAGCAAATGACTTTAAAAGTGGCAGAAGCCCTGCTTCTCGAAAGCTCCTCCCCTCCCTCTAGTATCCACACACAGTGGGAATAGCCACTGTTGGGGTTGGGGCCGTGGCTCACGCTGCCAGGTCTTTGGGCTCCTCTGGAGTTAGTTTCATCAGTTTGTCCACACACAGCAGGATGAGGGTGAGGAACCAGAGACTCCAGCCGACCGCCGCAGCAATCCAGCCGTACTCATCCACTGAAGCCCGGCAGCACAGTGAGGCTAGTGGGCAGAAGTCCACATCTGGGGGGGAGGAGCAAGAAGGGACCGTAACACACCAGCTACACCCACTCCCTCCCAAATCAGTAAAGAGAAAGCGAGACAGCAGCTGACCTTTAGAAGCTTCTTGTTTGCTACTTGTTGGGCTTATACTCTTTGCCTTATGCACTCAAGGTATCAGCGATTGATCATCACCACTGTTTGGGTGATGGGGGTTGAGCTCAGGACCTTGAACGAGCATAGGCTTGGCTGCTGAGCTACACTCCAGCCCTATGATAGATCCAGCTATTATCCCTACTTCATACAAAAAAAAAACCAAACTGGACATTCATTGCCCAAGACCACAGATGACAGAATTAGAGCTCACGCTCCAGTCCGTAGACCCCACTGCTGTATTCTCGGCCTTTTAAGTATTGCTGCCCATCCCCCTCTTTATGAGCACACACAGGTAAGGACAGTTGTCATCTGATGAGGACAGGATAAAGGGGCCGCAGTCAAGATGAAGCAAAGCTTTCTGTTGACTGGACACGTGTGATAGAAATTTCTCTTTGCTCTCTGAGCGCCCTGCCCCTGGAAACATCTCAGGAGGATGAACAGAAATAAGGAAAGAGTCTTCAAGCAGCTCCTGCTTTGGGCAGAGGTTGAACCAACTGGGTTGTGTTTTTTTTTTGTTTGTTTGTTTTTGTTTTTGTTTTGTTTTGTTTTGTTTTTGTTTTCTTCTTGTTTTGAGTCAGGGTTTCTCTGCATAGCTGTCGTGGCTGTCCTGGAACTCACTCTGTAGGCCAGGCTGGCCTCAAACTCACAGAGATCCACCTGCCTCTGTCTCCCTAGTGCTGGGATTAAAAGCGTATGCCACTGGGCTGGCGAGATGGCTCAGAGGTAAAGAACTGGCTGCTTTTCCAGAGGACCTGAGTTCAATTTCCAGCAACCACAAGGTGGCTCACAACCATCTATAGTGAAGTCTGGGACCCTCTTCTAGCACGCAGACAGAACACTGTATACATAATTAAAGACATTATTTAAAAAAAAGTGTATGCCACCACTGCCTGGTGGACCAGCTGCTTTTATTAGGCCTCTTACCTCCAAATGCTAGAACATTTATACTCAGGGCACCTTTGGCTCTTGGCCAGGGCATGAGCCATTAAACCCACCTGTGTGTGAGATTATTGAGATCAAAGCCAAGCTAGCTCTTAATCTGCTCTGTAAACAATGCTGGGACATCCCCCCCCCCCCATTGTCTGGGAAGAGCAGGCAGTCACTGGGTCGGTCATCTGACACCCATTAGTGGATGGAGAGAGGCCCAAGTTTCCTTCCTAGCTCCAGGGATGGCTCTAGGATCAGGGGAAGCTTACTGGCACACTGCTCCGGGGTCCCAGGGTCTGGGTGGTATATACTCAGGGTTGAGTTGCCGCTGCTGGCTTCTGTAAGAAAAGGCAAGAGATGGTGTCAGGCGGAAGGCAAAATGAGTCCCGGGCAGAGGGTTTGACTTATTTAGTGCATGGGTAATGGGTATAATGACAGTTTTCTAGAAGAGCCAGTGAAGACAGTAGAGCTTGATGCGACATTAAGACTCTGGTAAGGGATTGTGTCCTATTCTCCACGTTCAGCGGAAGGAGCCCCAACCCTCCAATGGGGCTGCATTTGGAGACAGACAAAAGAGTAATTCAGGCTAAATAAAGCTGTGTGGAATCCTAGGATCCCAGCACTCGGGAAGCAGAGGCAGGTGAATCTCTGTGAATTCCAGGTCTACAGAATAAAACCCTGTCTCACACACAAAACAAGAAGGAAGAAGATATACTAATGCTCGGGCTTAGAGGAATGGCCATTCATGGTCACAGTGAGGCAGAGGCCATCTGTAACCCCAGGATGTAACCCCTGTCTACACCTTGACCTAGATGTCCAACCTCCAGAACCATGAGCAAGTACCTTTTTTGTTAAAGTCCCCCAGTCAGGGATGTTTGTATTACGAGTTCAAATGAAGGATTATTCTCCCCTTTTTTTTTTTTTTTTTTTTTTTTTGAGAAAGGGTTTCTCTGCGTAGCTCTGACTGTCCTAGAACTCTGGTTCCAGAGCGGTGGTAGCATATGCCTTTAATCTCAGCACTTGGGAGGCAGAGACAGATGGAGCTCTGTGAATTCGAGGCCAGCCTGGTCTACAGAGCTAGTTCCAGGACAGGCTCTAGAAAAAAAAAAAAAAAAAAGCAAGCTATGACCCATGGAAGAGCAAGCTAGTGTTCCTTCATGGCCTCTGCTTCATGTCTTGCTTCATGGTTTCTGCCTTGGCATTCCTTGCTGGTGGATTGTAAACTCATGTGAAATAATCCCTTCACTCGTCAGTTTACTTTTGGTCAGTGTTTTGTCCCAGCAGTAGAGAAGCAAGCTAGAACAGTCCCTCGCCCATGTTTGTGAAATGGCATCCAAATCTTGCTGTATTTCTCTGGATTCCACATATGAGATGAAATCTGTGAAATATGTCTTTCAGAGTTTGTCTTATTTTGCTTATCATGATTCTATCTAATTCTATCCATTTTCCTGTAAGTGACATCATTTTGTTCCTGATGTCTGAGTAAAGCTCATACATCTGCACCACATGCCCGTCATCCATTCATCCGTTGATGGACATCCAGGCTGGCTCCATTTTTTAGCTACTATAAACAGTGCAGCAGTAAACATGGATATATGTGTGTGTGTGTGTGTGTCTATGTTGACCCAAGTTCAGTCCCTTTTTATTGTCCCTTCTTCTTCTTCTTCTTCTTCTTCTTCTTCTTCTTCTTCTTCTTCTTCTTCTTCTTCTTCTTCTTCTTCTTCTTCTTTCTCCTCCTCCTTCTTTAAGCTTTTCAGGGGAGCATGGTGGCACACTCCTTTAATCCCAGCACTTGGGATGAAGAAACTGAGAGGGATCTCTGAGTTCCAAGCCAACCTGGTCTACATAGAAAGTTCCAGGCCAGCCAGGGCTACAGAGTGAGACCCTGTCTCAAAGAAAACAAAGCAAAACCAAAAAGGACCCGCTGCCCACGGCTGCTTCCTGTGCGGATAGCTATAGGACGGTCATTCCAGCATGAATCGAATCAAGCACTGAACAGTCTAGAATGTCTCTTTCACAGCAGATTCGGTTTCTTTCCAACATGTCAACAAATAAACCACGGAAATCTGACCTGATTCTTTATCTCTGAGGGTTGTGATGTACTTACCCAGGTGTACAGGTATCAACAAAAACAACTTCTCATGTGGACAAGTCTACCGCTTTCCAGAATAGTCCGTGCTTGTAACTGTCTCCCAGTTGACAAGGAAGGGTGGCGGAATTCTAAAAGTTCTGTCTGTGGAGGAGTGCTGGTTTATAGAGACAAACATTCAGATTCAGGGACGGGAAATTATGTCTGTGCAGTCCAGAATAGCAGCAGCAGCAGCTCTGCCATTGTGACTGTTTAATTTGTTTTTGTAAAAAAATATATATAATGTATATTGGTGTTTTGCCTGCATGTATGTCTGTGTGTGGGTGTCAGAGCCCCTGGAACTGGAAAACTGGAATTACAGACAGTTGTGAACTGCAGTGCAGGTGCTGGGAATTGAACCTGGGTCCTTTGGAAGAGCAGTCAGTGCTCATAACCACTGAGCCATCTCTCCAACCCTTTTATCTTATTTATTTATTTATTTTATTTAATTTTTTAAGACAGGCCTTTTCTATGTAGCCCTTGCTGTCCTGGAACTTACTCTATAGACCAGGCTGGCCTTTAACTCATAGAGATCTGACCGCCTCTTTAAGTTGATTTTTTTAAAAAATGAATTTAAGTTAAAAATTTATCTTTTAGCCATGCAGTAGTGGTGCACACCTTTAATCCCAGCACTCAGGAGGCAGAGACAGGCAGATCTCTGTGAGTTCGAGGCCAGCCTGGTCTACAGAGCGAGTTCCAGGACAGGCTCCAATGCTATACAGAGAAACCCTGTCAAAAAAAAAAAAAAAAAAAAAAAAAAGAAGAAGAAGAGTTCATCTTTCTCATGTGAAGTGTTCTCAGGTGTCACTTGTGTGGCTGATGGCCACCTTATTGGAAGCACAGTTCAACCTGAAGCACTTACATGGAAGAAAATTCTACCCACACAAATACCAACCTAGGTAGGCAGATTAAAATCAGGTTTTTATTTGTTTGCTTTTGTTTGTCCATTTGTGTTTTAAAATGTGTTTTTAAAGACAGACTCTCAGGAATCTCTGGCTGGCCTTCAGCCTGCAACGCAACAGACTTCCGACTCTCCTGCCTCTACCTCCCAGTGCTAGGATGACAGGCATACACCATGGGTTCCATGGGTGCTGGGTTCCTGCTAGGCAGCACTTCCCCAACTGAGCTCCTGCTCACCCAAGAGCCTGAAGAGTCCTTTGGGAAATGATACTGCCGTTTCTTTGAAAATGGAAGGGAGAGCCTAGACCTCTCAATGCCCCCACTTCCTGTGAGTGAGTTGGCAGTGTGTCCTTCAGAGGTACTGTTGACACCCAGCACAGGGTCACTGAGGACCGTAAAATGCTGCCACCAGGTCTCTGTCCCTCCCCCACCCAGAAGTATGGTGATTACCCTGATACGATCTGACTACTGTTGTAAATTATTTACACAGCTTGGAGTTGGGCTTTGTTTTGGAGAAACTGATTCCTGGACATTAAGAGTTATCCTTCATCTATTTACAAGGTCAAAGCAAAAAGAAAAAAATAAAAGTAAAAAAGAGTTTTCCTTCAAAACCCGGTCACTTCAGTAGCCTTTATCTCTCCTCTCCACAGGGGTAGGGGGGAATATTCTCGAGACAGAATAAATGAATGGAGAGAAACAAAAGTAACAAAAATCTTAGATGCCAGTGTTAGGTTGAATCCTATGAAACTGTCTTTTCTATTTATTGGTATTTATGTATTTATTTATTGGGTTTTGAGACAGGGTTTCTCTGTCCTGAACTCACTCTGTAGACCAGGCTGGCCTTGAATTCAGAGACCTGCTTGTCTCTGCCTCCCAAGTGCGGGGATTAAAGTCATGCGCCTCTACCGCTCTGAGAAGTTGTCATTTTTGGAGGTCAAAACGCACTCCATGTCCGCAGTTTTAGGTGCTTCAGATGGAATAGTCCAGAGGAATTCCCAAGCATTTGAACATCACCCTCCAGCATTCTGAGAACCAGCCAGGGACTAGAGCACCAGGGGAGACCTAACAAGGCACTGTCGGGTAAGCAGGAGAAAATTAACCACCACGAAAACTAAGATCCCTGCTTCTGTTCATTGTGTGCTTGCCAAATTTTGTTGTAAAAACAAGGAATCTGGACATAGAGAGGTGAAGTAATTTGCTCAAGATCACACAGCCAGTGGTTCTGGCGGGTCCCAAGAGTGTCCTGACAGTCCCCACAGGAGAGACCCAGGCTGAGAGGCATCTGTCAGGAGTGCCACGCTGAGAAAGCTTGGGGCAGGGTCAAAGCCAGAAGCAGGAGAGAGGAAGCCAGACCTCTGGATGCTCAGGGTGCAGAGCCCAGCCTGGGAAAGCCAGGCCTCTTGAGACCCTGGGGTGGGAATCCCAAGTTTCTGGCACCTGCGCTGGGATCGCTCAAGGAGGGTGGAGAGCTAGGGGTAGTTTTCCAGAGGAAGTCCAGGCTGGTGGGAACGTCTGCCTGTTCTAAGGGAAGACGAGGGCGCATCCTTGAGAGAGCCTAAAAGAGCCCCGGAAAATAGCAGGGAGCCACACATTTTCTACCAGTTTGGCTCCATGGGAAGCGAGATACTGACGAATCCGCTTTTTTTTTTTTTTTTCTTTGTGGCAAGGACCACCGGGTGCCTGCTGCTGTCCTAGCAAAGGAATTGAGTGTGACAGACAAACCCAAGACACCCAGCTGACTCCCACCGGGGTTCCCTGCCTAATCCTCCAGGGAAACTTCTGTTTCCTCTTTCCACCCTGCAGGGCCAACCCGGGCCAAGGAATCCTCCCTTCCCCCTCAGTCCTGCCCTCCCCTTCCCAAGGTGGCCAAGAAAAAAGCTCAGAACTATTACCTGTACCGCAGGACAAGTGGAAGGAGGCGAGGACCAGGCTGAAGAGCAGGGTGGCCTGCGAGGCAGAGGTGAGGTACCCAGGGCTGCAGAGGGAGACACCTGTCTGGGCCATGTTGGCACAGGGGTGCCCCGGGTTGGGGACCCTGGGTCCTGTGTGCGTGGTGTTTGAGGTGACTCCTGTCCTGTAGGAGCTGGGTATCTGTTCAGTGTTTGGGGGAAAGAAAGAGGGTGGAGCCAAATAAACTGCCTGTCACACCCACTCTGCCTCTGTAACTGTGGCTGGAGGAGGGGGAGGAGGGGCAATCCCTGTCCTCTGTTTTTGAGGCAAAATTGTTTCCCTTAAGGAAAAGGGAAGGGAATCACCGGCTGGTTCCTTGGGGCTGGCCTTGCTACTGCTTCACCTGCAGGCGGAGTGTAGATTCCCTAAGCCAGTGTCTTCGTTATTTATTGAGCACTGACTGTGTGCCCTGTATCCACTCAGGTGCTGCTGTTACAAAACACAAGACCCCAAGTAGCCAAGGGAATGACTAAATGGTTAAGGACTCTGGGCATCCGTGGCCAGAGCCAGAGCCACCTCTTCTGATAGGACACCTTAGGGGGAAAAGTGACATTTGTACTGGGCCTTGAAGCATGCACAGTATTTTGAGGGGTAAAGAGGAGAAAGAGGGATTGTTGAAGGAAGACAGATGCATGGAGAGGCCACAGACAGAGTGGTGCCCGGAAGCCCACTCAGACTGGCATGGATAAATCTTGGTCAGCATGGCAGTTGGAGGCTGGGAGAGCCAGGCTGGATACTATCTATGCCAACTGGAGAATGTGTAGCCACATCAGGAGTCTGTGCGGAGATGCTGGACTGAGCAGCAACAGTCTGATGGAACCCTGCTTTCAGTCTGAAAGACTGACCGTGTTCTTACCTAAGGGAGTGCATTCGATATCTCAAGTGGACGATTGGAATCATGAACACTGCTGAAGCACACCTATACACATACCTAAGATAACATTTAATTCAGAGTTATAATAGTTTAATCCCAGCACTCAGGAGGCAGAGGCAGGTGGATCTCTGAGTTTGAGACCAGCCTGGTCCTTAGAGAGAGTTCCAGGACAGTCAGGGAGATATAGAGAAACCTTGTTTCGAAAAACTAAATAATAATTAATAATAACTTAGGAATTGCTTCTGGAATTTTCCATTTAATATGCTCAGACTCTAATTGATGACAAGTCACTGGAATGTCAGGAAATGACAGAGAAGCTGAGGGGAGTTGACTGCAGTGTTGCACGCTCACCTTGAAGAGTGCAAGGCCCCTGTGAGCCCAGCTAGCACGGAGACTCTGAGGTCACTGAGACCTGGCTCCTGTCCTTGAGGAGAGCACACTCCTGCAGAGAGGTCATGCGAGGAAGAATTTGGATGCAATGTGGCAAGACAGTTATGGGAAGAGAGAAGAAAATGAGAGGAGCAGTGGGCGGGCTTACAGAGGAAGCGACATTAGGCTGGTGTGGAAGTTGGCGTGTGCAGAGGGGAGCCATGCGTTCTTCAGGCAGGTCTCGCACATCTAACGTGAGACAGCTGTGAGTGTGGCAGGTCTACCCGGCATCTGCAGGCTGTGCTCTCATACACAGTCAGCCCAGTAAGGAAGTGATGGGTGCAGTCCCACCCACTCAAAACTCTGGAGAAAGTGATCATGCCTGACCGCTCGCTCCTGGAACACCAGCACAGAAGAGGCAAAAGTGAAAGCAGGAGGTCCAAGGGTTCAAGGCCAGCCTGGGCTATGTGAGGCCTTTCCCTCTCCCTCAAAAGCCCTTAAACCCCAACAACCACAAAAACCACAAAGTAAAATAAACCAGAAAAACTCTGTGGAAGGACATGTAGTGGCCCAGAAGGAAACCTGCTTCAGCTGCTTCCAAAGGAATAAATCAGTGGTAGCGCTGATTTGGGGGGTGGGGTAGAAGTGCTTCAGGCAGCTCAGTTTCAGGTCCAGCGCAAGCCAACCACTGTTTGGACATTCACCAGTGTCCAAGTAGCAACACCGTGCCTGGCCCGTGGTTGTGGGGAAGGGGGTGAGAGAAAGAGAACATTTTACAGCGGAGATGGGGGTTTTGATCCATCAAAAATGTGTAGCTCACCAGGCACACGAGTGTACACAGGGCCTTCAGGATATCCCCCCTCTAGATAGTGAGTTCTGGGAGCACAGGTGGGGACAGGGGAGGGGACGGTAACAGTTTATCTGGATAGACTGAGGACAGATCGGGAATAGTCCTGGATATGTGACAAAGGAAACTGGGCTTTATCTTACAGTTGGGAAGCCGTCTCTACGGAACTTAAAGATATGGACGTGTTGGGCTTCAGACGGGGTTTGAAAACAGACCTGCATGCAGGAAGATCAGCTCACAGGCTATTTCATGCCCTCTCAGAGATCGCCAGACTCTGAAATAAGAAGTTGGGTTGAGGATAGAGAAGAGGGCAGCAGAATTGAGAGGCATTGGGAGGCCAGATTCCAAGCTGGGAGTGGTCCACATACCTGCACTGCCAGAGACTATGGGTCTGAGGCGGAGGATTTTGAGGTTCAGGCCAACCTGGGATACATAGTAAGTTCACTACCAGCCTGAGTTGTATATATATGTAATGCTAATATTTTTAAAGAGGCTATGAATTTGTGAGGGAGTGGGGTGAGGGGGAAGCATGAGAGGGGGTAGAGGGAGGAAGGAGAAATTATACACACACACTCACACATAGTATACATATATGCAATTTTAAAATGTAGTAAAAAATATCTGGGAAGGTGAGGGTAGATAGCTCAGTGGTAGAATGATTGTCTCCCATGTCCAAAGGCCCTGGGTTGTTCCATCCCCAGTATCTCAAAATTAAATAATCAAAAAAAGAAGAGAGGCTAGAGGTGGCTAGCTGGTAAGAACATGTACTGCGGGCTGGAGAGATGCCCTAGTGGTTAAGAGCACTTGTTGGTCTCACGGAGTTTGAGTCTCGGCACCCACATGATGGTTCACAATAGGTATGTAAGTCCAGTTCCAAGGGACCCAATGTCTTTTCCTAACCTCTACAGGCTCTGCATGCACACTCAGGCACATACACAAAATAAATATTAAAATAAAAACATGTACTGCACTTGTAGATGGCCCAGGCTCAGTCCCTTGAAGTCACACCGAGTGGCTTATGATGGTCTGCAGCTCCAGCTCCAGCTCCAGAAGTCCAGCCCATTTCTAGACTCTGTAGGAAGTCCAAGAATGACCTTAGTTTCCCTATCTGAAAGTGGGAGAATAGTGTCTGTCACACTGTTAGAATTCTCAGGATAGCTTGATGAAGTAATCCATTGAGCACTTAGCACACAGAGCAGGTGGGCGGGCAGAACTCTAAGCACTAAGTCCCATTTTACCAGAAAGTTCCCCATCACTACAAACTACCAGAGAAATGGAGAAAGGCAGTCTTTTTTTTTTTTTAAAGATTATTTATTATGTATACAGTATTCTTATTCTCGGTATTCTGTCTGCATGTGTGTCTGCAGGTCAGAAGAGGACACCAGATCTCATTACAGATGGTTGTGAGCCACCATGTGGTTGCTGGGAATTGAACTCAGGATCTCTGGAAGAGCAGGCAGTACTCTTAACCGTTGAGCCATCTCTCCAGCCCGAGAAAGGCAGTCTTAAGGAACAATAATGCTGTTTATATATTGGTTTATTTATGTGCTGCCTTGGTCCACAAAGGGCTGGAGGAAGCTTATTGACAAACACTAGAGCGAGGTAGAATAAGTTTGAAATAATAAGAAATGAAGAAATTATCCCACGGAGTAGATGTTGGACCTGAGAACGACCTCAAAGCACCAGCTGCTGCTCATGTGTCCTGAACTTTGTGGGCTCAGTGTGAAGAGGGTGACCGGCTAGCCTGCTCACACGATTCACTGATTCAGGAACTGGAAATGACAGGGGAAGTTGCAGCTTGGGTGCTTTCAGTACGGTTAAGGGAAAAGTAAAACAATGGAAAGCTGTCACTGTGGACCAGGCTTCTGCTGCGTGCCCAATGGAATACACTGAAACTCAAAATGGGGTCGCTCCTGCCACCACTCCAAGCCACGTGGGTCGCTCATTCCATGCCACCAACTGAACCCAAGCTGCTTCTCTGGCTTTCCAAGGTATCAGGAGCTGGACAGTTTTTATCTGACCCGTCCAGCAGGTCCAGTTATTCAGGGTCTGAAGAGGCTCTACCTGTAAGAATCATGGGTGAGAGAAAAGAAGGAGACCAAGCAGAATTCAATTGTCAAGGTCTCACTTTATATTAGGGTAATGGATACAGCTTATATAGCTCTTGAATGAGGAACTTGGCTTGGGGTGGCGGGTAGGGGGTGGCAAAAGTCACCAGTTAGCACACCTGGTGTTTTTTTGTGTAAGTGGAAACATTCTTTTGTGGTTCTGTTAACAAACAGTTCTCAAGATAGTTGGGATGTGGGGCTCTCTGCAAACATCCTTAGGACAATGGTTCCTGCTATCATCTCTAGGACAATGGTCCCTGACATCTATCCACATTCCCCATGTTGATGCTTTCTGAAAAAGGTAACATGATGCTAATGGATGAATCATTTTCCTATTGCTCTGTCTTCCTGTTCCCACATCACAAGGAGACTCACTTTGAAATGACCCATCTGGGCTTCCTTCCTTCTCTCCTGTCTATACAGACAACTCTTCTTCTCAGCCTTTTGGAAACCCTATTCATTGTTATAGAATGAGGTGGTGTTCCATTCTGGAATCACAGGTAAATCCAGTGATGATCTTTAAATTGTGGATAATTTTGCTCTCTGATAGTACAAAATCCAGAGAGGAATTTATTTTCTCCTAAAGCTGCCACCCCATGAACAAATTCTTCAATATTTTCCTCCCAATAAACCTACAAAGAGCATCGTAAAGCAGCATTGACTTATCTGGTTGGCACTAGAGGGAGAAGCAGGGCATAGAATCTGCAAGACTTTGAAGGGTCTCTGAAATGTTTGAAACCTGGCAAAACTGTCCTCAGATCCAAAATATGAACAAAAAACCACAAAAAACCAAAATAAGCAAACCTGAGACAACATAAATAATTATGACAAGCAATAGAAAATCAAGCAATTCATTTCAATTGTTTAAGCAGAAAAAAATATATATTGTTTGTGTTTTGTTTTTCAAGACATAGTTTCTGTGTAGCTCTGGCTGTCCTGAAACTTACTCTGTAGACTAGACTGGCCTTGAACTCAGGAATCTTCCTGCCTATGCTTCCCAAGAGCTGGAATTACAGGTGTGGGCCACTACCACTCAGATACATTTAATATTTAAAATTTTTTATTGTTATTATTTATGCTGTCTGCATGAGTGTGTGTGCCCAAGGTGGAAGAGGGCATCTGGTCCTCTATGCTATATGGTTGCTAGGAACTGAACCTTGGTCCTCTGGAAGAGCTGCCTGTGTCCTGACCTAACTGACAGCATCCTATCAAATCTGTGAGTCAGGGCTAGGGGAATGGTCCAGCCCCTACTTTTTTTTCTAATCAGTCATTGTTCATTTTGAGATTGTTTGTAAGACAATGGCAAATATTCACTTATCGATTGTGATCCTAACACAGGATGGGCTGACTTCTCTGTCCTTCGATGAGGGGCTTCAGGGTGATTCTCAGAATCCCCAGAATGGCTTGTTTCCCACAGGTATGCAGTGACAAGCAATAAGGAGCCAGTGGCCCCCTCATCCGTATCGGGTTTACTTTGGAAAGGGTACCAGGAAGTCAGATCGCTCAAAGCTAGACATTCTGTAGGAACTTTCACAAGATTTCCTTTCCAAAGAGTTCAGGCAGTGTTTGGTTACACATTCCTAAAACAAACAAACAAACAGAAACACACTTCGGATAATCATGTCAGCTGTCAGGCATGTACATGGAGGTAGTAGCTGGAGCTGGAGCTGGCCAAGGTGGGGGTTGTGCCCCCACCCCATTTTATCTATGTCTCTGATTTCCTTTGGAAAAGTCCAGGAAAGGGCAAAGTGTATCCTCTGCGAGAAGACACTTCCCATGGGAATATGGGAGGCGCTTACACTGCCTCACTGCCTATCCATCTCCAGTCTTTGATGAGGGCCTCCCAATCTCTAGTAAAGATCCATTCTGAGAACAATATTGGAGTTTAGTCTGGGTTGCTGTTCCTCAAAGACCAAGATTCAGATGACAAACTAATTAGTGGGGAAAAATCAAGTTCATTCAGGGGCTGGAACTCCTGGTAGGATCGAGGGTCTCAGGACTGCAAAGGGAAGGAGGGAAAAAGGAGAGGCAGGAGGGCTGAGAGCTAACCGAGGCCCTCACCACCCAGGGTATGTGTGTCCTTTTTCATCTTCTCTAACAATCCCCACGGCTAGGACTTCCTGGGACTAGAATCTGCAGCCTTCCCTGCACCGCCCCCCCCCCACGCCTTTAAAATAAGATGTATTTATTTTTATCTTATATGTCTAAGTGTTTTGTCTGCATGTGTGTATTTGTGCTATGTGTGTGCCTAGTGCCCATGGAGGAGAGGTTTCAGGCTGGAGTTACAGATGGCTGTGAACGGCTATGTGTGTGCTAAAAATCAGACCCAGGTACCCTGGAGGAGACGCCAGTGCCCTTAACCACCAAGCCATCCTCTCCTTTGTTTTCAAGGGAACCAAACACATCGTGGGGGTGGTTCTGTTACAAAGGATAGAAAGTTACGAGCCTCAAAAGGGTAAGGGCATTTTAAGGTGAAGTTGATAGACAACTAGAGGGGAGGGGCTTGTCAACCTTCTAGCCCCTGATGGGCTACTTCCGGTTCTCCCTGGTTCTCAGCCTTATCGTCTATACAAACTGCTTGTGTTGGCACAACAGTGCTTGTGGTCAGGTTCGTTTTTGTTTGATAAACAGAAACGTGTGTCCTCCAAGAGTAACTTTAAGCTAACGTTTTGGAGAAATAAGGGACATCCAGTTTCTCCTACTAGTTCTGCCTACGGGAAACCCAAGGGGACCAGATGCAGACCCTTTTAGGTCTGCCTTCCCGATCTCTAATTTCTCTCCTAAGGCCACTTGGCCTCGTCTGTGACCCTCTTCCCATTCTGTCTTTCCTTGACTACAGCTTCCAGACTGCCCACAGCCCTCAGGGAACACAGCCAACTCGTGCTGGTAGCCTTGGATTCGAGTTCCTATATTAGCACATCCTGAGGGAAACTTAAGTCTCATAACTTAAGTGTGCCACTTAAGATATTTGGTGGACACTGTCTTGGAGCCCCCGGAAGAGGGATGCCTCCAATACTGTGTGGGAAGACCTTTGTCGTGGGTCCCCAGAACCCACTGAGAGGAGACCAATGATCCCCAGGAGTTTACTGACTAATCCAGATGGGGGCAGGCTGGGTCAGCCCTTCGAGAGATCCACGGGAAGCTGCAATGAAGACAGGAACAAGCCCGGAGGCTGTTTTGTGTGCCGCCTCTGGCTTTGCCACCAGCTCATCAGCTGTGGGACTGCAGGCAAGTGACTTTACCTTCTAGAGCAGCTGGCTCTTCTCTGAGGGAGTTGGCTTACAGGACTCTATAGTTTTCTATGACTGTAATGTAATTAGTATAGGATAGTAAATATGGAAAAAAAGAAACTGGTAAATGGATATTTTGAGGTAAAACTAGCTTTTGTTTTTTGAGACAGGGTTTCTCTGTGTAGCCCTGGCTGTCCAGGAACAGACTCTGTAGACCAGGCTGGCCTCGAACTTGCAAAGATCTGCTTTTCTCTGTGCTGGGATCAAAGGCATATGCAACCACAGCCCAGCTAAAACTATTTTTCTTTTTGCTTTTTAAAAATTGCTTTATAAATAATACCATTCAAAATTTCCACTTCCTCCCTTTCTCCCAGTCCCCCAATTAGCCTACCCCCTCCCTCTCCAATCCTAAGAGAGGGCAGGGTTCCCTGCCCTGTGGGAAGTCCAAGGCCCTCCCCCCTCCATCCAGGCCTAGGAAGGTGAGCATCCAAACAGACTAGGAACCCAAAAAACCAGTACATGCAGTAGAGACAAATCCCAGTGCCATTATCATTTGCTTTTCAGTCAATCAGCCCTCATTGTCAGCCACATTCAGAGAGTCCAGTTTGATTACATGCTCATTCAGTCCCAGTCCAGCTGGCTTTGAAGAGCTTCCATTAGATCAGGTACAAAACTAATTTTTTTTTTTTTTTTTTTTTTTTTTTTTTTTTAGGGGAAAAAAACCCAGTGCAGTTTAGACTGTTACCAAAGGCAAATTGCTGGTAGCCACTCCTAGTGAAAAGCTTAGAAACTCGGGGGAAATCTGCCATGAAAAACTGTGTGTCATCTTGTTTTCTGTGGGAAATGCTGTCTTCCTACATAAGACCAAGGTATGTTGAGGCAGAAGCGGAGCTCCTGCAGAATTCCCCCCCCCCCCCCAGGGTCTTTCTGGACCGAGTTGTGGTTGTGGAAGAGGCTGAGGCAGCGGGCTGCGAATGTTGCTCTGTGTCCCAGGGCGCCACCTAGAGGACCCGACGCTGTAAACAACAGTGAGAGCCAAAATGAACTGGATGGCACCAGTGCCACCCATTCACGCTGTGAGAGACAGCCTGTGGCCAGGAGGAAGTGGGAATTTCCATGGCAGGAAGGACCCTGCTTCCAAGATCCATAAATTAGATCACTGGGTGCTGGAATACAGACTCGAAGGCGATGTTACCACAATGGAGTCCGCTGTGAGGTGTGGGAGGTGGAGGAGTGGCCCTTTCTGTGGTGCAGCTTTAAATCACTTGCCCCCAGTGTGAGCTCTTCATAAGTGCCATGGCTGGCCAGCGAGGCAGGAGTGCGAGACTTAAGTGCTTGATAAAATTATCTATTTGAATGAAGGTGATCTGGCTGGAATTCGGTTCCAACATATGAGACAAAAAGTCTTTGAAAAGCCCCCTGTGACTTTTTTAGCTACAGTGTTTTGTTGGGCTAAAATTCCTCGCCAGCATTTGAGTTTGCCACTTGTTTATCCCCTTTTGCTTTCTAAGTGCCACACTCTCGTAGATTGATCTTGTGTAGCTAAATTGGTGCGTGTGGCCAGCGTCCTTCTAATCCTGCCATGGGCAGAGAACACAAGAGCCTTCTGTGCACTGGGAGACTGCAAGGGGAGAGGCCATCTTAAGAGCCATTTTATGGAAAATCCTCAGGCCATTCAAGTGCCTCCCCAAAGACCTTCAAGGGCCAGTATGAAGTGGCTTCAATTGGCAGTGTGTCCCTGGTGTCGGGCTTTGAATGTCAAAAACAGTGTTACTTTGGATTTAACTCTATGAGAGTTCTTTTCTCTCAAGACCTCACACCAAATTTTACTCTTATTTTCCTTCAAGGCACTGAGTTGGGATTTTGAGAGTATGTAGAAATATGTGGATATAGCTAGCCAGGTTTTGGTGGTACAGGTCTATAATTGGGAAAGCTGAGAACCAGGGGGGACTGAGTTCAAGTCCAGCCTATGCAACTTAGTGAGATCCTGCCTTGAAAAAAGGAAAAGGAGGGTTGGGGTGTGATTTGATTGTAGAGCTCTGGATTCGATCCCTGGCACTGCAAAAAAGAATTAAGCTAAATATATATGAGTGTGTTTAATGATTTTCAGGAGAATTGTCTACTCTTTTGTTGTTGTTTTTCAAGACATGTTTTCTTTGTGTAGCCTCGGCTGTCCTAGAACTCACTGTGTAGACCAGGCTGGCCTCCGTCTCAGAGTTTCACCTGCCTCTGCCTCCCAAGTGCTGGGATTAAAAGTGTGCACCACCACTGCCTGGTTTTTTTTTTCCCTATAAAATAAATGATTAAAGAAATATGAAGCCAGGCGGTGGTGGCGCACGCCTTTAATCCCAGCACTTGGGAGGCAGATCTCTGGGAGTTCGAGGCCAGCCTGGTGAAGGATAGGCACCAAAAAAGCTACAGAGAAACCCTGTCTCGAAAAAAAAGAAAGAAAGAAAGAAAAGAAAAGAAAGAAATAAATATGAGTGAGCCAGGCATGTGGCACACACCTCTAATCCCAGCGCTTGGGAGACAGAGGCAGGAGGATCTCTGTGAGTTCAATGCCAATTGGTCTACCCTGTGAGTTCTGAGCTAGCTAGGACTACCGAGAGATTCTGCCTCAACGAAATAAAATGAAAACAACAACAACAAAAAACCAAGTGCTGTTTATATTCCTAGTTGGCTTTGGAATTTACACTCCCTTTCTACCTTCTCAGAAAGTGCTTTATTACAGGTGCGCGCGCGCGCGCGCGCGCGCACACACACACACACATGCGTACACACAAACCAAACTCCAGAGCAATGCTTCAATTTTTATTTTTCCCAAAGACTGGCTTGTACTAAAAGTCTGTTTCTCACTTTCTCACCAGTCACTGGAAAGCCCTTTTGGGGCCAGGACTGTGTTTGTTTCGATTTTCCTTCTCTCTGGAGAGAACCAGGACAGATTTGAGGTTTACTTTGGTTTGGGGTGACAGAGACTGGCCTTGCTAATACTTGCTCTGCTGGGGCTTTCTTTATGTCAGCAGCTGTGGGAATCTGAGCTCAAGCAGGAAACTTTCGGGAAATTTAAATGATAAAGTCTTGTGACAAAAAGAGACTGTCTTAAGTGCCTGTAACTGGAAAGAAAAAGTAGAAGTCTTCATTTCCTAGGTGTGCTGTGCACCCAGGACACACAAAATCAACTGCTCCTTTCCTTGAATAAGAATAAAATTGTCTTAGTTACTTTTCTATTGCTGTGTTAAGACACCATGACCAAGGCAACTTATAGAAGAAGCATTTGATTGGGTTTACAGTTCCAGAGGGATAGGCGTTCATGACCATCCTGGCAGGCAGCGTGGTAGCAGGCAGGAATGGCATGGAATGGCAGCTGGCAGCTCACATCCAATCCACAAGCAGGAATACTGGGATGGTGGGAAGCTTTGACCCATGACAAGTCTCCTCAAACAAAGCCACGCCTCCTTGAACAAAGGCACACCTTTTAATCCTTCCCAAATACTTCTACCAACCTAGACCAAGTAGTCAAACATGTAAGCCTGTTTCAAGCCACCCCAGACCTCGTCTGCGACGTCTCATTTTCTCTTCAGCGCCCACCCTACTCCCTTCTTTTCTCCACAGCCTCAGATTTGATAGACATGTCTGCAATGGCTCCACCTGTCTTGTCTTCCTTTCTCATCAACTTCTTGACTCCACACTTCTCTGAACTCTGAATTCTCCTCTCTTTCCAACCCATGAGGTAAGGCTCACTGCAACTCCAGAAAACCCCGCCTTCTTTATGATTCCTGAGACACTTTCTTCTCTCACATGTTTACTCTTAGGACCATCCTCTCTCTTTTTGATATCTGTTGTCTCTGTCCGGCTTTCAAACCTATGATCTCCCTACTGCTCAGTCCTGGGGCTCTAGAGCTTTCCTCCATGCTGTGGACTAGTCTGTGTCCCCACCCTCTCATTTGTGTGTTGAAGTCTTAACCTCTGGTGGCTCAGAATGTGGCCTTATGTGAAAGTGGGTCTCTGCATAGGCAATCATCCTGATCGATTCTATTTCTACTCCCTCCCTCCCTCCCTCCCTCCCTCCCTCCCTCCCTCC
>NW_026067941.1:6603795-6644524 GCF_014885135.2 Alexandromys fortis | reverse complement strand
TCCTTCCCTCCCTCCCTCCTTCCTTCCTTCCCTCCCCCCTTCCTTATCTTTTTTGTTTATTTTTTCAAGACAGGTTTCTCTGTGTAACAGCCTTGGCCATCCTGGAACTCGCTCTGGAGACAAGACCTCAAACTCACAGAGATTCATTTGCCTTTGCCCCTGAATGCTAGGATTAAAGGTGTGTACTGCTTGGCTGCTACTGCTGAGGCTGCTTCTCTTCCTCCTCCTCCTCCTCTTCCTCCTCCTCCTCCTCCTCCTCCTCCTCCTCCTCCTCCTCCTCCTCCTCCTCCTCCTTTCTTCTTCTCCTTTTCAAAATGGTGTTTCTCCATGTAGTTCTGGCTTTCCTGGAGTTCACTGTGTAGACCAGGCTGGTAGGATGACCTCTGACTCACTGAGATCCCTCTGCCTCTACTTTCCGAATTCTGGGCTTACAAATGTGTGCCACCACACCTGGCCACTTGTTTCTATTCCTTGCATCACTGACTGTGCAGGACAATGCCGTGAGGTCCCTGCTAGCCTATGCATCTTTGACTCTTTGCCCAGACTTCTCCAGTGCTTCTGTCTGGGGCCTTTGTTCTGTTAAATATCAGGATGAGGAACAAGTCGGATGGCTCTGCTTGTCACTTTACAGCATCATCCTAGACACGTAATAAGACAGGAGGTAAAAGACAAAGTTATTGAAAAGGGAGAAATAAAACTATTATTGTTGACAAGTGGCTTACGTCTATAAAGAAAGTATGAAAGAGTAAGTAAGAAAAATTATTGGAATGAAAACATTTTCATATAGTAAATCCTTCTCTTCATCTCATCCTGTGTTCCTCCAGAAGACGTTGCTTCAGCTGGCAAGGCCTCCAGTATACCTCCACCATCCTACATTAGGGATATATCCTCTCTCTCTCTCTCTCTCTCTCTCTCTCTCTCTCTCTCTCTCACAAGGTTTCTTCTGTAGTTTTGGTGTCTGTCCTGGAACTAGCTCTTGTTAGACCAGGCTAGCTTCCAACATACAGAGATCCGCCTGCCTCTGCCTCCCAATTGCTGGGATTAAAGTGTGCACCATCACCGCCCAGCCATATCCTCGCTTCTTGATTGCAGTTTAGTTTGCTGAGATCTTGATCACCTTTCCCTTCCATGAATGTCACCCTAGTACATTACACTGACGACATTGTGTTGGTTGAAACTAGCAGGCAGGAAGCAGCAAACTATTATAGACTTATTGATAAGACATTTGCATATCAGAAGATGCTAAGTGAGTCCAACTAAAATTTCAAGGTCCACTTTTGAGAGTTCCGGAGGTGTTTGCATTTCACGACTGCCCTTTTGTGGGGAAGGATAGGCTGCCACATCTGGTCCCCACAGATAATTAAGAATGGGCACAGTGCTTAGAGGGCCTCCTCTCTATATTTATGTGGGAGTGTCATATATCAATCTGTTGATTTCATTGGTTAAACAATAAAGAAACTGCTTGGCCCTGATAGGTTAAAACATAGGTGGGAGGAGTAAACAGAAGAGAATGCTGGGAGGAAGAGGAAGTGAGCTCAGAGACACCATGCTCTGCTCTCTGAGGCAGACGCATGAAGCTCGGACCCAGGACAGACGTAGGCTAGAATCTCCCTGGTAAGCCACCTCGTGGGCTACACAGATTATAAGAAATGGGCTAGTCCAGGTGCGAGAGTTAGCCGAAAAGAGGCTAGATATAATGGGCCAAGTAGTGTTTAAAAGAATACAGTTTGTGTGTTGTTATTTTGGGGCATAAGCTAGCCAGGCGGCCGGAGTGCCGGGGATGGGACACAGACCCGCCGCTCCTTCTTACAACACTATATAGAGACAGTATTTTCCTCGTTTGGATTTTTCACTTTAGCCCTTTTGCCAAATGGCCTGAAAAGCAATGCTCCTCTGCTGCTTTAGCCATAGGATGTGGAAGACTCAAGAGCATCTGAACTCTCAGTAGCAAGTAGAGAGCTGTTTTGAAGGTATCTACAGGGGAGCTATGGTGGAGGGTCTTGGGATTTGGGGGGCAAAGCCCTGCCATTGTTCACAGAAAAAGTACTTTCCTTCAGACAAACAGCCTTTCGCCTGCTACTGGGCCTTAGCAGACACTGAAGCTTGCTCTTGGCCCACAAGGTACCCGTTACTGCCCATCATGAACTGTGTGTTATCTGAACAATCAAATTGTAAGGTTGATCGTGCACACAAGACTCCATTGTCAACTGGAGGTGTTGAGCAGACCTCAGCGAGCACTGAAGACTAGCAGGTTACGGAATGAGGAAGCGACCCTAATGCCCATATTTCCCACTCTTGCCGTGCCGCCTTTGCCTGGAAGTCTCTGTGTGTAGACTCATGGCAAATTCTCCATGACTCATGGACAGAGTAAGAGAAGGTATGTACTGGGTTTCTAGATGGTTCTGCATCGTGGGCCGATATATCTTAAAACAGACAGTTACAGTGCAAGAGCCTCTCTCTGGAACATCCTTGGAGGACCGCAGTGAATGTAGATCTCATTGGGGAGAAATTTGGACAGTTTATCTGGTTGTGCACCTTGCATGGCAAAAGAAATGGCTATATATTTCTAAGGATGGCAGGTTGGACTGGATGGTTGGGGGATTGGAAGGACTATGAGTTTAAAAACTGATGATAACCCAGAGCAGGAGGATCCCTGTGAATTCAAGTTCACCCTTCTTTACATAGAGAGTTCCAGAATAGCCAGGACTACATAGCAAGACCTTGTCTCAACACCCCCCCCCCAAAAAAAAATCAACTGAAACCAGCAAAAAAAAAAAAAATTGATAAGGAAATCTAGGGAAGAAAAAAAATAGGCCTCTCTAAAAGGGAGAGGGGAGAAAAGGGGAAAGAAGATCAAGGAGATCTTCATATCACACACAAATGCTTACCCAAGGGTGACCTTAGCACAGGAATATGTGCGCGCATGTTCATGTGCGTGCACATGTGTGTATGCTTGTATGTGTGTGTGGTGTTTGATAAGGCCTTGCTCTGTAGCTTAGACAAGCTTGGAAATCTAGGTCCTTCTATCACTGCCTCCCAAATGCTGGGATTCTAGGTGGACCCTACCATGTCTGCCCAACAAACTCACTCCTTTTATTCTTCCACACCTCGGTTTCATGCCACCTCCTGAGGGGGCCCCTCTCTGAGCTCTTACCTAACTAACCCTCCCATTCCCTGAAGCTGGTTGTTCTTACACTCCCTTTCCCACAACCCGAGGATTGTCCTGCTGATTTGACACCCTGAGGGCGGCCGCGTCAGCCACCATGGCTCCTCACGTGGATTTCAGCCCGCGTTTTGCTGTGACCCTCATGGATGGCCTCCACTGTTTTCATTTAGAAACTACAGCTTCTTCTCAGTCTTCTCAAGCTTTCTACACACTGTCCTCCCTGCTGTCCCCTGAAATGAAGTTTTGTTTGTCGCGGTTCTCAGAAAATAGTGCTAATTAGACCATGTGTGGGAACCATGGGACTGACTAGTGTACTAAACATCCGAGTCTTTGATATTCTACTGGTTTCATTTCTGTGACTGTGGAAAAAAACAACAACAACAACAACACAAATACCGACAAAAAGCCAACCAACCAACCAACCAACCAACCAACCAACCAACCAAATATAGAGGTGGAGATGTTTTATTGTGCTTACACTTCCAAGATCCTGTCTATCATTTTGGGGAAGTCAAAGCAAGAACTTAAGCAGCTAGTCATATCACATCTACAGAGCAAAAATAGAATAAATGCACTCTTTCTTGGTTGCTTTCATCTGGCTTTTTCCTGTCTTATGTAGTTTAAGATTCTCTGCTGTGGTTTAAGATTCTCTGCCTAGGGAATGGTTCCACCCACAATGGGCTAGGTCTCCCAATAAGACACCCCCAGACATGGCCACAGACTAGCGATCTAAATAATTCTTCATTAACTCACTTTGTGAGAACCAAAGGTTTTATTGTTGTTGTTGTTTGGTTGGTTTTTTGAGACAGGGTTTCTCTGTGTAACCTCTCTGACTGTCTTGGAACTCACTCTGTAGACCAGGCCAGCCTCAAACTCACAGAGATCCATCTGCCTCTGCCTCCTAAGTACTGAGATTCAAGGTGTGCGCCGCCACTGCCTGGCCCTTAATAGGAATTAAGTTTTAATTACTGTGCTTTAGAAATCTAAGAATCAAAAATGCCTGTGGACAGCGAGCCCCTTGTTCAAGGACAGATGGTTCCCAAAATGCTGGAGGCCATTGTTTATGGGAGAAAACAAGCCAGGTGCTCTCACTCCCCTAATCAGGTTTGTTTGCCCCATCTGCACTGGGTGTGCTTCTTCACCTGTGGGTGGGAGGTCCATGGGCAGGAAATACATCAGGATGTACTCTTGCCCCTGATTGGACGTAGGCAGAAGGTACTTCAGGATGTATGTTTGTCCCTGATTGGACCTCATGGGGAAATGTAGTGAATTACAAATTTTGCCTTTTTAAGTCCCTGCAAAACTTGAATTAGGGCCATTTCCAGGGAACCAGATTATAGACCTGGCTAGAGTTCATCCACCTGGCCAGTATTTAATTTAAGCCTGCTTCAGATTTGGCTTTAAACTGTGATAGTGATCTTATTCATGTCCGGTGGGAGGTGGGATTAGCAACTTCCAGGTGATTCTAGGCTGTGTCAAGTTGACAGTTAAAGCCAGCGCAGACATCCCTGGTAGGATATTTGATATGAAAGCATTATCGTTGAATTTGAGGAGTGATCATGACTTTGTGTGAGTGTGTCTATGAAAGAATCTTTTTCTTTTAGAGGTATATGACATGTTGACAGTTTCTGAAAGAAATTATGTGATATATGGCATTAACTTTAAAGTATTAATAATTAGTGGAATTTAGATGACAAAAAATTCGAGTTGTTGCAGTTGAGTGACATGTGTTTAGAAGGTTCTTGCACTAGGGCTAGTCTTTCTACTCTGACAGATATTTTAATGTTTTCCATAAGAAACACTGGCCAGGTGGTGGTGGCGCATGCCTTTAATCCCAGCACTTGGGAGGCAGAGGCAGGTGGATCTCTGTGAGTTCGAGGCCAGCCTGGTCTACAAGAGCGAGTTCCAGGACAGGCTTCAAAGCCACAGAGAAACCCTGTCTCGGAAAAACAAAACAAAAAGACAAACAAACAAAAAACACTGAAAAGCAAGCACTAGGAATGTGGCTCAGACAGCAGTGTGCCTGTTTAGTATCCATGAAGCCCTGGGTTCAATCCCAGCACCACATAAACCAGGGGTGGTGGCACATGCCTGCTCTCTCAGCACTGGGGAGAGGGGACAGGAGGATCAGAAAGTCTACCTAGTACGTTCAAGGCCAGCCTGGGCTACGTGAGACCCTGTCTCAAATAAAACACATACATACACACCATAAAACGGGGGGTGGGGGTGGGGGGAGGACCAACTAAAAAACACTCCTCATTTGAGGACCCACTGGGTGCATTTTGGGGACCCTCGGTGGGTACCCAAAGGGAACTGGCACACAACCACCTGGAAAAGCTGTTCTGGAAAATTCGTTCACAACAAGGCAGGCAGGTGGCTGCTGCAGAGGAAATTTCTGAGCCCAGAGAAACCTGACTCGCTCTGGTCTTCTCATCACCGCAAAATAAATGGCAGCGTTGGCCCTTGGGAGGCTGAATTTCACCTGCTGGTTCCTCTAAGGCTCCACCTGCCTGCCTCTTCGCCTTGAGGAACACAGCGTCTGGGGAAGTACTTACGGACAGTGAATGAGATGCTCTGTTCTCTTCTAAACCAGCTTCCTAATGTGATTTCATTCTTACTGTTTTGTGCGGTGTCGGGATCAAACCCAGGACCTCCTACCTGCTAGGCAAGTGCTCTACCAGTAAGCCACACCCAGCTTCATTCTTGTGACTGAAGGAGTATTTTGATTTGTGTAGGAGTTGAACTAGCCTGCTGTCTTGTCTTGCCCTTCTAAGGCCCCAGGAAACCTCGTCCCCAACCTCAGTTCCCTGTGGGGCAAGTCACCCCCAAGAGAACTCCGGTCTTGCTTGGCGGTGGGGACTCAAGGTCAACGCTGAGGGCGGGGCCCGCTGGGGCTAGGGTGGAGCAGGGCTGGCCGGTGTGGCAGGTTTGAGCTCACCCACTGCAGGATGTGTTGATACAACAGAGTGGCCTCTGGAGAGGGAGCTGGGACAGTGTGTGGAGAGGGAGAGGCTAGGCAGCCTCCCTGCCACTGGGCTCTGGGCCACCTTGAAAGCCACAACTGACTGTGGCTGCCGCCTGCTGCTGCTGCCTCTGTTGCTGCTGGGCACTCCCTGCTGCAGGAATTGGGCAGTGGGTCTCCACCCAAACCAGCTCCAAGGAAACTCAGGTGAGAAAGGTCTTGGTGTTGTGCTTTTTGGTCTGCATGAAACTAATGTCTTATAGTTCTGTGAACGTGTTGCCTCGTTTATCAGACAGAATAGAAAAAAAAAAATCCCTTTCTGATTCATTTTGGTGCCCAAAGGCAAAACTGCAGCTCCAGTTGGTGGACTTCTGGGGCGGGGTTTAAGGAAAAGTCAGGACATCCTCTTTGACAATTACTTTGTGATTAATATTGAGCTTGCTCTATGCTAAGCTAATGGATTAGTCCCAGCCTCGGGATTTTGCTAGCTATGGAGATATGGAGAAACTGAGCACCTGTTAAGCAAGTCATTGATAATCGGCAGCAGACAGGAGGCAGGGTAGTCTGGGAGGGCTAATGGGAGAATGGAACGGCGGCAGGACCACGTGGGGTGTGGAGGGGAAAGACTGAGGCTCCGGCTCAGCTGGGGAGCATGAGCAAAGGCCCTGAGGTAGGTGCAGGATTAGGGAGAAAGAGGGGAGTGAAGACGTGAAGCCGAGCAGACAGGCCACTCCTGGGGCCTCCACTTGGCCTGATTGTGAGTCTTAGACTTCATCCTGCTGGGGCCCAGGCCTGGGGTCTGGCAGGCCGTGGACCTGCCGAGTGTTATGAAGTGAAATCGATGCTTAGAGGCCAGCGGTTTTCTAGGTTGACACTAAGGAAAACGATGGCGAGAAGCAATGGGGGCCCTCTCGGGGCCTCCCCTGTGGACAGGCCCCCATTCACTGCCTGCACCCACTGGAAAGCGTCTTGGCCTTCCTTCCTAACCCAGGAAAGCATCCTCCCTTGCCTTCTGCTCCAGCAGAGACACTAAAGGAAATCAGTGCCCTGGGTACCGTGACTGTTTTGTTTCATGAGTGTGTGGTGTGTGGGCCCCAAAGGTCCAGGAGAAGAGTTCTAGAGAAGGGTTTGGTGGAGGGGGATGGGAAAGAGGGGTGCACAGTCAGAAAAGATGAATCAGTGCTCTAGGGGTACAGAAGACTGTGTGTGAGGACTCACTTAGAACAGGTAGAACTCTGGTTCTCCAGACCCGAAGGTGGCAGCCTGGGAGGCTTGGAAATGGAATCGTGGAGGAAGAGAGTTGGGGAGAGGGGTCCCTCATGGATGGAACCAGGGGAAGGGTCAAGGCTTGGGAAGCCTTGAAGTAGAGGGTCCTGAACCCCAGGATCTGGAGTTGAGCCTAGAGCTATTCAGTGGAGTCAGGGCGGGACCTGGGGTACCAGGCTCTGGCAGTCACACAGAAACAAGAATAGGGGAGTCTGTGCCAGCCAGGGAGGAAAGGAGGCTCAGGGCCTTATGGCTGGAGACCTGGACCTGCAGACCTTAGGGGTTTCCTGGCTTGGGCCGTGGGGTTAGATGAGGTAGCAGTGGCGGGTGATGATGCTAGAAGATGACAGGAAAGGCAGCTTCTTACTGAACGCGCAGGTGTGGGAGGGACCCTCCTGGGTCTGAACCTGATGTGATATTTAGTGAAAACTTTGGGACTCTTTGCAAGTTTGTTCTCTCTATGTATGTATGTATGTATGTATGTATGTATGTATGTATGTATGTATGTACACACATAGTTCAAGGCTGGCCTTGAACTCAGGATCCACCTGCTTCTGACTTCCAGCCTTGGGATTAAAGGCACGTACTGCCGCACCTGGCTCTCTCCCTCTACTTGATGGTTTCTGGGATTGAACTCAGTTAAATCTGGCCAGGTGGCAGGTGCATTTTTCTCCACTAAGCAATCTCCCAGGCCCATGCTAAATGTCTGGAGGTGCGGGAATGTGAGTCACAAATGTCACACGCCACACTTTGGAATGCGTTGTCCCCAGCCTCGAGTAGGCTCCTTACAGTGTACACGGAGTGGTTGGGAAGCAGCTGGGAGAGCCAGGGCCTTAGTTGCTTTTCTCTGACCAACCTTGGAAGTCCCGTCCCCCCAGCCTGAGCACTTGAAAGGCTTGGCGCTGGAACTTTTAGCTTTCCATGTTTTGCAATGTATACACACACACACAATACACCATCTTGGGGATAGAATCCAAGTCTACAGGCAAAACTCATTCCACGTCTCAACGTAAACATTGCATACTCATGGCTGGAGGGGAATTTGTTATTTTCAGAGCACAGCTGTAACTAGCAGGTCAAGGTGGAGGTGGGGGTGGGACACTTCTTCCAGATGTGGCATCATATTGGTGCTCCCAAGTTTCAATTTGGGGTGATTTGGGTTCATTAATGTTGATTTATTTGTCTTTGTCTGTCTCTCTTTGTCTGTGTATCTGTGTATGTGTGAGTGGTTTAGCAGGCACTGGGGATTGAGCTAGGCTGTGTTCAGTGAACAGACATGGCTATGTCAGGACTCTATTACTGGGCTAGAACCCAGTGAGTTTTTTTTTTTTTTAAATCCTAACTTAAATCATGTTAAGATTTTCATATATTTATTACCTTCTATCTCTCTCTTTTTTTCCCCTCCAGACTAAGGCTGGGCCAACATGGCATCTGTGTTTCGAAGTGAGGAGATGTGTTTATCCCAAGTCTTTCTCCAGGTGGAGGCTGCCTATTGCTGTGTAGCTGAGCTGGGAGAGCTTGGCTTGGTTCAGTTCAAAGATGTAGGTGCTGCATTCTTTGGAGATAAGGGGAAGGTGGGGTGGCAATGGATAGCCCTTGCACAATGCTTCCTGATAAGCAACAAAACACACTCTGCTGGAAGAGGAGCCCAGAGCTAGGATAGGCGGAATTCCAGGGCCCGGACCTTCCGGCCGAGATTTCTCCTGACCCTCAGCGGGTCACTCTCTACTCTCCTCCTCCTCCGACGCTTCTCTAGGAATGTTTTGAAGCTGCAGTTCAGTGAGTGGGTGTTTCAGTTCTTGCACAGCATCTCCACATACTGGATCTAGGCAGTGAATAGAGAATTACCAATTTTCAAAGTAGATGCAGAATCTATTTTCTCTGACTAGTCAGACTAGAGGCAACGCATCCATCCTGGAATTGGCAATTGCTTCAGACACTGAGTTCCGGTAATGGCACTCTAGGGATGGGCTATCAGGAGTGTTGCTCCTTAGGGGCCGTTTATATCTTTGCCAAGCTTTAACTGAGTCCAATTTAGAAAATAAGTCCTTTTTTATTTCCTCACCAAGGTCAAAGTCAAACCTTGGCTCCCTCGTGGGAGGCCCTGGTCTTGTCCTTTGCATTGCTAGTTAGCATAGCACCCGACCAGAGGCCAGTCCTCACTAACAATTTTTTTTTAAAGATTTTATCTTTATCATGAGTAAGTGTGCGTGGGCATGCATGCACACATCTGAGTGTGGTGCTCACGAGGTCAGAGGCATTGGGTCTCCTGGTGCTGGGGCTCGGCGGCGTGACTGTGAGCTGCCTGACTTGCTTTCTGGAACCCTAACTGGAAGACCGGAAAGTGCGCTTAACCACTGAGCCCTCTCTCTAGGCCTAATGTTTATTAGGTTAAGCTGAGAGTTACCCACAGCAGAGGGTGAATTCTCGTTGATGACCCGGATGCACTCTGTAGACCTGTACAGTGTTCTCGATCCCCTCGTATTCCTGACCCCACTGAGGACGGTAGGAATGGAAGGTGCAACTTGCCGGGACTCATACATCCCGTGCGCAGCATGTGTGTTCCTAACGCCTTGCTAGCAGCAGTCTCCAGCGTCCAGAGGGTAATGAAGTGAGGGGAGGAAGACACTGGTAGCTGCAGATCCCTAACGTGAGCCCGTGCTTCCCCTTTCCTGCAGCTCAATGCAAATGTGAACAGCTTCCAGAGGAAGTTTGTGAATGAAGTCCGAAGGTGCGAGTCGCTGGAGCGAATCCTCCGTAAGCCACTTTCCTCTCGTTGCCTAACTGTGAACCAAAAGCGGTAGCTAGTTTATAGAACTTAATTACCGTGATTCCCCGCACCCTCTGCCTTGGGAACCACTTCAGGAAGCGTTACATGGCAGAGAGCTGTGCCAAGCCAACGTGGGAAAGAGGATGGACCCCCCCACTCCCCATGGGTCAGGAACTAGAGCAGCCCAGATAACTCAGCTGGCCCGAGGCACCTCTTCTGCTGGACCCCCACTTCCGGATTCTGGGAAGTCGTGATATCTGTGCTTTCCTTCAGGTTTTCTGGAAGATGAGATGCAAAACGAGATTGTAATCCAGACGCCCGAGAAGGAGCCAGAGACGCCTCTCCCCCGAGAAATGATCACCCTGGAGGTAAGAGCCTCGCTTTACAAACATCCCCTGAGCTGAGGACGGTCAAGTAGTTTTTAGATTCTTTACATGTGAACAAGTAGGTGATAGTTCCTTTTTGGGGGCTACTTTGTGTCTGCTCTGGCTAGTTTTATGTCAGCATGTCACAAGTTAGAGCTATCTGAGAGGAGGGAGCGTCAGTTGAGAAAAATGTCTCCATAAAATGGGGCTGTAGGCCCGCCTAGAGCGTATCTTCTTATTTAGTGTGGATGAGGGAGTGTTCAGACCATGGTGGAGGTAGCGTGTCCTGGGCTCTTGCAGGGTGAACAAGCCATGGGGAACAAGCTAGTAAACAGTGCCCCTCCATGACCTCCGTATCAGCTCCTGCCTCCAGCATCCTGCCCCGGTTGAGTTCCTGCCGTTCACCACAGCAAAAGAAACCCTAACTAAGATAGTGTCCTAGGAAAATCTCAGGGTACAACTTTAGGGCCTCTTATGCCGATTGGGGAGGGAGCTGTTTTCCTTTCTCAACACCGCTCTGAGCAAGCTCGCCCCACTTTGAGGAGGGATTTCTTTCTTTCTTTCTTTCTTTCTTTCTTTTCTTTTCTTTTCTTTTTTTTTTTTTTTTTTTTGAGACAGGGTTTCTCTGTAGCTTTTGGTGCCTGCTGTCCTGGAACTAGCTCTGTAGACCAGGCTGGCCTCGAACTCCTTTGAGTATAGAAGTTTCTCACAGGCAGTGGAGTCTTATCTATGTGGTACCATAGGACAGGCTGAACGGGATGTGTTCCTCTTAAGTGCCTGGCAGAACAAAGTTTGTGAACTGGCTCTTTTAAACTTAAAAAAAAAAAATTTCCTCCAGCTGGACTCTGACTGATTGGTTTAACTGACTGTTCTGTAAACTCTTCAACTGTGCCGAGACAGGCACCTTCAAGTCTCACTGCTCCAAATCCCAGCATTCAGTTTTTTCTGACAGTATACACTTGTTTTCAGGAGGCAGAGGGGAAGGTAGCATCATTGGTATAGACAGCCCTTCTTGGGTATACTTATTTTACATGTCTGAGTGTTTGCCTGCATGTATGTATATGCACCATGTGCGTGCTTGGTGCCCATGGAGGACAGAGAGGCCTTTGAATCACTCGGAACTGGAGTTAAGTTGGCTGTGAGCCAACATGTGGGTGCTGGACAGAACCTAGGTCCTCTGCAAGAGCAGCAAATACTGTTAACCCACTGAGCCCAGTCTCTAGTCCTCTCTATTGTAATTTCCCCCAAGACAGGGTTTCTCTGTGTAGCCCTGGCTGTCCTGGAACTCAACTCAGTCTGTAGACCAGGCTGGCCTCAAACTTACAAAGGCCCACCTGCCTTTGCCTTCTAAGTGCTGGGATTAAAGGCGTGTGCCACCACTGCCCAGCTCTCCATTCTATTTTAAAGTTTTTTTTTTAAATAAGTGACCTAGGTTTTTCCTTTTCCTCCCTCCCTCCTTCCCTCCCTCCCTCCCTTCCTCCCTTCCTTATTAGATACGGTGTGTCCATTATACAGCTCTGACTGTCCTAGAACTCACTAAGTAGACCAGGTTAGCCTTGAACTCCCAGAGATCCACCTGCCTCCACCTCTTAAGTACTGAAATTAAAGGTGTGAAACACCATGCCTGACTGTTACATTTCAATATTAAATTTACAAATCATGTGTAGAATGTACTACATCTCATTTATTGGGCTTTGAATTTGAATAGCTATATCTTTTCACTTTCCAGATTTCTAATAGTTATCTTTTTATGTCTGTCTGATTTTCAAGTTCTTACATTTCTTTATGTCTCTCGGGTGAGTGTGGATGTGCACATACTATGATGTGCGTATGGAAGTCAGAGGACCACTTGCAGGGGTTGGTTCTTTCCTTCACTCCGTGGGGCCTGGGATTAGAACTTGAGTTGTCAGGCTTGGTGGCAAGTGCCTTTACCTGCGGAGCCATCTTGCTGGTCCGCTGCCTGCTTTCTTATTTGAGGTAACTGCTGTTTAACCATTTATTATTTTTCCTTATTAATGAAGGGAACACCCTCTCTTACTTACCTCTTTGAACATTCTAAAACAAAACAGAAAAGTTGTTTTTCCAGACTATTCTATGATTGACTGCCATGTGATTTATGTGTGTGTGTCCGACCTGATTTGCTGGTGATTTTTCCCATCAGGTTTCATACAAGCTTTATTCTCTCGTGTGTGTGCTCAGTCAGGAGAATAAATTGTTGTGGGTTTTTTTGCTTTGTTTTGTTTTTGACTCAGTTCTGCCTTCTTGCTTTTTTTCTCACTATTCTCTGTAGCCTCTTATCTCTTGTTTGAATTTGGTTCTTCAGATCCATGGATCCACGTAGAACTGGGCAGAGGTCATGGGGGGAGGGGGGAGAATACTCTCCTGTCTTGCATTTTAACCTAGATTTCCAACTGTAAAATTACTTTCTTACCTAAAGGGGACAAGACACCATGAGTTCCTCAAGAGTTCTCCTTCATCCTTCAGTGATTGTGGATTGCCACTGTCGGAGGATGACACTCCAGACAGTGTTTGTCAGGCCTTTGCTGCCTTCCACAAGAATGTTGAATTTACAGCCGACTGGAGCGCCCAGCTTCAGCTGTAGTTTGACGGGGATGGCCTCTCTGCTCTCTGGTTCTCGGGATCAGGGTCAGTGTGTAGGATGAGGGTCACAGCACTTTTAACTCGGCTTATTTTTTTCTTCCCTCCGCAGAGTACTCTGGAGAAACTGGAAGGAGAGCTCCAGGAAGCCAACCAGAGCCAACAGGCTTTGAAGAAGAGCTTTCTGGAACTGACAGAACTCAAATACCTCCTAAAGAAGACCCAGGACTTTTTTGAGGTGTTTCTTGGGGGGGGGGGTCCTTTCCTCGGATCCCCAAGTTTCTGTTTTAAAAATTGGCTGGTCTGGACTATGGATAAAACACTTTGTTTCTTGGCCCGTGGCCATTCTATCAGCAAAGTGGGGAGTACTCCAACAGTGATTCCTGTTCAAGGGAATGCAAAAAAAAAAAAAAAAAAAAAAAATGATGGCACTTGGGTCAGGCATGGTGGTGACACCTTCAATCCCACTGCTTGGGAGGCAGAGGCAGGCTTGGTCTATAGATCAAGTTCTAGGCTAATTAGGGTGACATAGTGACACCCTGTCTCAATAAGAAAAGTATGACCCAAGAGAAGGGGAGCCAGAACAAGGAGGATGGGGTTTGAGTAGACTTAGGGTTGGGGTGGGAAGGTTTGGGGGTTTTTGTTCTGACAAGGAGCTCTTTCTTGTTCACTTCTGTTAACATCTGTGGAAGATTAAAGCTTCCTTATCAAAGCCTGAGGTCCGGGTGCTTCTAAGGTGCCTGTGTTTGATGACAGGGCTGGTGTTTGTCTTTCAGACAGAAACCAACTTAGCTGACGATTTCTTTGTTGAAGACACTTCGGGTCTCTTGGAGTTAAGAGCCATACCTGCGTTCATGACTGGGAAGTTGGGGTTAGTATCACTCCATGTCCTAAGAGTTGGGTGTGGGTAGGTTCCTGGTCTTTTGCCTGATACCTGGTATTTGGTAAATCTCCCCAACTGAGGGAGAACTGGGTATGAATGCAAGGCTTCCATGCAGGGACAGACCCGGGGGTAACCTACAAGGCTGGTGAGGTGAGCGAGGGAGAGCCCTTGTTCGTGACTATGCTCATGGCTTCAAACTGGAGAGTGCCTGCCTGTGTACAGGGCTCCCATATGGGGCGGATGTGGCTTCATGGTTTATTTGTGACTCTTCTCTAGCTTTGGGACAAAGCTAGGAGGTAGGTATGTTCCACCCCGCCCCCCTTGTGTTTGATAAAATATATTTGGAGTTTTCAAATGTTGTTAGGGATGACAAAGTTGAGCAGGCAAATGAACCCTAAGTGGTAGAACTATGGCATGATATTCATGAAAATATGTGGCAGTTAAAAATGGGGGTGCAGGGGCTGGAGAGATGGCTTAGAGGTTAAGAGCATTGCCAGCTCTTCCAAAGGCCCCGAGTTCAATTCCCAGCAACCACATGGTGGCTCACAACCATCTGTAATGGGGTCTGGTGTCCTCTTCTGGCCTTCGAGCATACACACAGACAGAATATTGTATACATAATAAATAAATAAATATTTAAAAAAATGGGGGTGCATTCAGTGTTTATGTGAGGTCGATGAAGTTTAAAACATTAATGAACATTGTGGCTGGAGGCCCCTAATTTTTTATTCAGTAAATATTTGTGAGCTTATTGAGATTTGAAATGGAGCTGACTGTGGTTGCACACACCTTTAATCCCAGCACTCTGGAGGCAGAGGCAGGCTGACCTCTACAAGTTCCAGGCTAGTTTGGTCTACATAGAGAGCTTCCAGGTAAGGACTACAGAGAAACCCTTTCTCAAAAACAAAACAAAAAACCCAAAACCCAAAATGAAATGGAAAGAAGATGACATTTATATAAATATTTTACTTGAAGGTAATAAAAGATCAACGTTATCTAAAGTAATAAACCATTGAAAAGTTACATTTTTGAAGACCATGTTAGACATTTAAGCCAGCAGTTATCTAAGTACCAGGATGCTGTAAACAGAGATATTTGGATATCAGTGTGTATTTCTTTTTATCTTCTTATTTTTTAAAATATTTTTAGTGTGTGTTTCTTAATACATTGCTTCTGAAAAATAAGGGTGCATACAGACCATTGAACATTTACTGACAATGACTATAACACCATAGGAATGGTTTATTGTATTATATATTTATGTGTATATAATATAGTATTATAGACCACGTAATGTTACTATAGCATAGATAGAATCGCAATGATTAAGGACACAGTATCGAAGAAAACAGACAATCCAACAGGCTGTGGGCAGGGGGGATGTGTGGCTTGTGAGCAGCTCCCGTCATCCCACGGGCCCTGGGCCTCAGTGTTATCTCTTGCTGCTGTCTAGGTTCACGGCTGGCGTGATACACAGGGAGAGGATGGCTTCCTTCGAGAGGCTGCTGTGGAGAGTTTGCCGGGGAAACGTGTACTTGAAGTTCAGCGAGATGGACACGCTTCTGGAGGATCCCGTGACGGTGGGTGTGTCAGGCCTCCAGAAAGGGCTGTGCAAGCTTCCTGGAGTCCCTAGCACTAAAGACAGCTCACTCACCACCAGCTAGTATCTGTGTCCTCTCCTGCCCACTTCTTCTTTCTTTTTCTTCTCTATTTTCCCCAGGCCCCACCTTTTAAATTCAGTATGTTTGAAGGGCCCTTCTAAGGACCAGTTCTTCTTAACACCTCGTAGTTGGTTCACTCCTCAAAGTGTGTGGGCATCTTGCTTCTAGAACCTTACTATACAAGAGGCCGAAGCTGTTTTCTTCACAAATGCACCCAGAGACGACTGGAGTCTGTCTTTCTCAAGCTTCGGGGTGCACACAGGTTGCAGAGTCACCTGGGATCTCGCTTGGCCGGGGTGGAACCTAAGGGTTGCGGTTGCAGTTCTTACAGCATCCCGAAGATGTTGGTAAGATAGATGGAACTGGCTGCTACAGCCCTCAGGCTTCTTCCCCGAAGGCTACACATTCCTCGCTGGTAATTCCACCAGTAATTGCCTTCCTGCACCCTTCCAATTAACGTTTAAACGCTCTTGTTCTTTCACTCCCAGAAACCAAGTCTGTAATCTTCCAGGCTTGATGCTAAAAACTTGAATCTTAAATTTCATTTGATTGAAAAAAGAAAGCCACCATTAAAATAAAATAGAAAACAAATCTTAAAAAAAGACACATGTATTTATCTGGGGAGGAGATGACAGGGTTTTCCCAGAGTGAGGCTTGCTCATTGCATCTGGGTTGTGCTGACCCCACTGGGAGAAACTTGATCCCATAATTTGTGATAGTGGGGGGGGGCAGTTCACGCTCTTCCCTGTGAATAATTTTTAAAATATACAAAACATACTCTCCAGTAAGTACACCAGTATATTTAAACTATCTTCTTGTATTGCTTTTCTCTAACCACGGGCAGTAATAATTTTACATGGAAATGAGTTTTTTGCTTTTTTGTTTAAAATAAGAAAATTTCTACCCTTAATCCCGTGCATCCTTTAGTCTTATTATTTGTGTCCGTGTGTGTCTTGTTTTGTTTTGTTTTTGTTTTTGATAAAGTCTCATGTAGCCCAGACTGGCTTTGGATTGTCCAGGTAGCAGAGACAGGCCTGCAGTCCTGGTCTTCTTGCCTGCTGTGCGGTGTTGAGATCGCATGCATGGGCCAATCATGCTTGGCTTCTATGGTTATTTTAAATTGGATTGTCACTTGACAGTCAAGTTTTGACATGTAGTTGTCTTGATGGGAGAGCATTTATAAAGGGAACATATGGAGAAAGATGATCCAGGTCGTGGAGGGTCACACAGCAGGTGCTGGAAGTCGGAATGGATCCCTGAGTCCAGTGAATCTAGAGTCTAGATGACCTCAAAGATTCTGAAAAAGACCGGACAGCTTCCCTGGGTGGAGGAAGTTTGGAAGTTGTGCAAAGCAGTTGTTACCCTGTTCCTATGATCATGTATACCCATTTGTCTCTGAGGGACCATCAGGATGTGACTCTCTGGCTATATCTCTGGACATTTTGTTTCCAATTACCCTACCTAGCCTCTGCATCCCTCTGCTCCTGGACCTTTTGGTAGTGGTGGTGGTTTTGAAACAGTGTATTCCCAGCTTGGCTTAAACTCAATGCCCTCTTCCTCATCCTTGTAGCCCTGGGATTATGCATGTGGCTTTTTTCTTCTTGATGAATTAGTTTTATAATATAAATCTAAGGAAGGTAGGCTTGAAGGGTATGTGATGCCTTCATGACCCTTTCTGGTCCTGACAAGTGGCTTCCCTCTGAGGTGGCCCCTGATGCTGGGACGCCGAGTGCATGAGATGAGTTTATTGGATCGGAACCTTCAACAGCAAGTTTTATAATTTCCCCCATTCCCTCAAATGAAAAACAACTACAAACTGGCAGCCCTGTTTCAGTCCATACTCGCCTCTTTACAAATGACTTTTGCATTGCTACGGACTAAACTCATGACTCTGCACTAGCTAGGCAAGCACCCAGGCACTGAGCTACTCCTAGCCCGAAATAGTGGCTTTTGCTTTTTGTTTTGTCTCTGTTCCTTTTGTTTTAAGACAGGGTTTCACTCCTTTGTCCTGACTGGTCTGAAACTTGTGACATTCACCTGCCTCTGCGTTCCTTCCGAGTGCCACCACTCCACTCCCAGCCCAAGTGGTGTTCTTAAGGGTGCCTCGTCAGTAGCTGTGAGTCACTACTAGTCACAGCTCTCCCTTAGGAAGTACCAAACAGACTGTGATGTGCAGATGTTTCCAGCTGCTTCTGATGCCCAGGCTAGCCACTGCTGTTCTGAACCATGAAATCCATTACATATCCTAGCCCCTCCTGGAGGTGTTTTCTTAGGTGTGAGCACCTCTTCCCTGTGGGAATGAGAACAGACAGAATTCAAAGCCCGGCTGTGGTCACTGGCACATAGCAAGCAAAGCAGCTGTTAGAGTCCTTTCTGTGTTTATGATTTATGTTCTGCCAGGGGAGAATGTTTACATCGGGGTTCCACCTCCAACACTGGGAAGGAAGGAAGGAAGCAAGGAAAGAAAGAGGGGAAATAACCTTATTTTCCTGATATTCCAGAAAGAAGAAATGAAAAAGAATATATTCATCATATTTTATCAAGGGGAACAGCTCAGGCTGAAGATCAAGAAGATCTGTGATGGGTGAGTGAGGCTGTCACGCTCTGTCCTGGTGGTGGGCTTGGGAGTGGGTGGAGCCATGTGGAATGACACGCCCTCTCTGAGGATGACGAGGATTTCAGAATAACTTTCTGAAGACCATTTAGGAGGATGCTGGAAGTGCAGCCAGCTGTTACTAGTTGTGAGGATACTACCAGGGCAGTACTAGGTAGAGACACAACCTGTTTCAGAGTATATCTTGTTCTACTTTGTTGAGTGGGCAGCCTCAGGCTGGAGCTGGAGCATGGTGGGAGGGCATTGCCTGGCATGCTAGAGGCCCTGGGTTTGACTCATTGGCACAGAAAAAGAATAAACAGAAAAGGAGAAAATGGGTACCATGGCTCAGCTGTTTCTGTAGACCAATCTCTGTGTGTGTGTGTGGTCCTGAGGAGTGAGCCCAGGAACTCAACTCATGCTAGGTAAGCACTCTTCCCATGGAGGCATACCCCCAGGGTGGCCTTGACTTCATTCTGTAGAAGCATTGAGCTTGTAATCCTCCTGCTACGGGCATGAGGCACCGTGCCCAGCTGTTGTGAATCATTTTCTAATGACCACACAGGAGGCCCCTTGAGCAGTGTCAGGCAGTCGGTGATGGCCTGGTTAGGGAAATGACTGTAGCAGGCTTTCTGTAGGGACTCATGTGTGTCCTCTCAATGTGTCCAATACAGGTTTCGTGCCACCATCTACCCCTGCCCGGAGTCTGCGGTCGAGCGCAGAGAGATGCTGGCCAGCGTCAACGTGAGGCTGGAGGACTTAATCACTGTGAGTGAGGGCTTCAGGCCGTGAGCTGATGGGGGCCACTGCCCTTTCCTTGTGAGTCCTGCCTGGAATGTTTGCTTTGCAATTCTGGTTGGAACTGCAACCGATTGCACAATTAGAAAGCAGTGTTCAGTGAGCTGGGGCCGACAATTCTGCATGCTTGTCACATGCTGCTCAGCTTAGAATGCACCGCAGCCCTTGTTCACCTCAGGCAGCCGCCCTAATCTGATGAAAGAAGCCCTTTATGGCCAGCCTTTGCCTGACGAGTCTGCAACCCTGCAATCAGCCAGCGGAGTGGAGCAACCAGTTGGCTGGGATGACTGTGGAAACAGTGAGTCTGGTTTTTCCTTGTGAGTGCTGGATGCATCCCAGATAGACTTCACGTGTGTCTGGGATCAGACTACTCTTGAATGGCAGCAGCGTGCAAACTGGTTGCTGATGTCACCTGGGCCTCCGTCCAATGGTATTCCCCACCAGTGCAGTCCACGATAACTTTCCGCGCCACAGAACTGCTCTGCAGGCCACTCGATCCGGTGCTGTAATGTCAGGCCACAAGTGGCTGTTGAGCTTTTGAAACGTGACAAGTGACGCCAAGGGACTGAATTTTGATTACTATTTAAGTTTTGTGCACATGCATGAGTGTGCTTATGTGTGTGCATGGGTGCGTGTGTGTGTGTGTGTGTGTGTGTGCACGTGTGTCGAAGCCAAGGACAATTTCAATTTCAGATATTCTCTTCAGGGGTGCCGTCTACCTTCTTTGAGACAGGGTCCCTTGTTGTCGGGGTTTCTGTCCTGCCTGGTTTCTGCAATCGTTAAGTCCCAAAGAAATCACACAGAGGTCTGCATTATTTATAAACTGATTGGTCCATTAAGCTCCGGCTTCTTATTAACTCCTATAACTTATATTAACCCATTATCCTTGTCTATGCTAGCCGTGTGGCTCAGTACCTTATTTAGTGAGGCAGTCACATCTTGCTTCCTCTGTCTCTGGGCCAGGACTGCAGAGGAATGGGCTTCCTTCTTTCCAGAATTCTCCTGTTCTCATTGATCTGCCTCTACTTCCTGTCTGGTTATCCCACCAATACGTCCTGCCTGGCTACTGGCCAATCAGCGTTTATTTAAAATATAATTGACAGAATACAGACCGTTGTCCCACACCAATCCCTGATTTTACCAGTGCTTCCCCTTAGGTGGGCAGACTGGCCAGCAAGCCCCAGGGCTCCCGTCCCTAACTCCTCAGCCTTGGATTGCTAGCGTACATCACTGTGCCTGGCTCTTTTAAATGAGTTCTGGGCATTGGACTGATGTCATGTTTGCAAGGCAAGCGCTTTACCAGCTGAGCCGCTGCCCCGGATCACTGTTCAGTTTTTATTAAATTGAGATCCCCAGAGTTGCACTTGACTACTGGATAGGCTGGACACTTTAAATCTCCAGTGTGTGAGTTTAGAAGTTAGGTTTTAGCTATTCATTTTTGAGACCGGGTCTTGCTGTGTAGCTCTAGGTGGGTGGCTATTTGTTCCATAATTCAGGCTTGTTTCGAACTCATGTCAATCCTCCTGCTTCAGACTCCTAATGCTGGAGTTACAGGTATATGCCACAACACCTGGAATGTGTGCTTTAAAAGCCTTTGGCCAGTGAACACTTTTACTGTCCCAGAATATCTGTATTTTATTTAATTGTCTCTAATCCTTTTTAGCCACTGTCCCAGCAACTCTTTCCCTCAGGAAATTCCTCCTCTGAAAATACTCTGATGGGGATCAGGGATGAAATGAGGCTGATTGTGTTTATGTGGAGTGGGACTTGGGCAGCTGTGTTCAGAGATCTGGGGAAGTTCTGACTGACCCGCTTTCCCTTGTTCAGTCATAGCCAAGGATGAATCTGAGGCTCTCTCCAGTGGCTGGCACTTGTTCTTGTAAGACAAACTGTGAAAACAGGCATGTGTAGGCATGGGGTCAAAAGACCGACTGGCCAGAAGGGCCTCCTCTGGAGTTCATTCTCAGAGTTTCTGTATTCTAGGATTCAATCCTGTCTGTGAGCAGGATTTTTAAAATCACAGTGTGTGTGTGTGTGTGTGTGTGTGTGTGTGTAAGCACTTGTGTTATGGCATGTGGAGATCAATGTGTGTGTGTATGTGTTTGTAAGCACATGTGTTATGGCATGTGGAGATCAATGTGTGTGTGTAAGCACTTGTGTTATGGCATGTGGAGAGCAATGTGTGTGTATGTGTGTGTGTGCGTGTGTGTATAAGCACATGTGTTATGGCATATGGAGATCAATGTGTGTGTGTGTGTGTAAGCACTTGTGTTATGGCATGTGGAGATCAGAGGACAACTTATAAAAATGGCTTCTTTTCATGACGTAGGCTCTGGGAATCAAACTCAGGAAGTCAGACTTGACCATAAGCACCTTTACACACTGTGCCATTTCATGCCTGCAGGTGTTCTTGTTAGGGTGAGATTTGTGGTAAGGTTAGTGAACACTTATCTGTGCCACGGTGGTTTTGTCTCCTGGTAATCCTCAGACTGAGTTGTTTTACAGCCACAAGTGATCCTTCAAGACACACGTGCAGGCCTGTGTCTTACAGGTCTCACGTTCATGAACTGTCTTTTATAACATATGAGAGGGGACTGAAAAAGATGACCCTGTTTTATTTGTCAAAACAGGAAATGTAATTCCATCAAAGGAGTTTTATGAGCACCAAGTTTCCCGTTCATGAACTCGCTTGGCATTTATTGAAGGGTTTATCATGGAGACTGTTTGGTCTGACTGTAACATATGACCACAGTGGGTAGGTTCAGGTACTAGACATAGACTCTCACACACAGTTCTTTCTGGAGGCCAGAGGTCCAAAATCAAGGTACCACCTGGGTAGGGCTCTTGCTGAGAAGGCTGAGGGAGGACCCTTCCTGTCCTACCCAGCATCTGGTGGCCACTGGCAACTTGATGGCCCTGGCTAGTGGATGCGTTGCTCCCATCAGTGCCGCGGTTCCCATGGTGAACTTCTTGGGTGCCTTCCTCTCTAGATCCAGGCTCACACTCCTCCTAACTGGACACACAGTTCAACCTAGAGCAACAGCAGGAGGAAGAGCAAGCAAATGGCTTAGAGGAAAAGGAGGAAAAAGGAGAAAAGGCCTTGCTCATAGGGTCTAACCTTGGGTAGGGGAGACAAACTGATCACGTGCTCTTTCCAAGCAGGGGAAGCCACTATGGCAGATGAACCCCCGCTTTCACCATCTTATCAAATACCCCTATTGTTTTTCTCTTTTTGCTTTCGGCCAGGTCATTACCCAAACAGAGTCTCACCGGCAGCGCCTACTGCAGGAAGCTGCTGCCAACTGGCACTCCTGGGTCATCAAAGTGCAGAAGATGAAGGCCGTCTACCATGTCCTGAATATGTGCAACATTGACGTCACCCAGCAGTGCATCATCGCCGAGATCTGGTTCCCAGTGGCAGACACCAGGCACATCAAGAAGGCGCTGGAGCAGGGCATGGTGAGTGAGTGGCAGGGGCGGCTGGGGACAAGAGGCCAATGACGTCTGGTCTTCCCAGCCCCTGCTCATCCTGTCTGGGGTGTGAACAAGCTAACAAGTGGCTCTGAGGTAGAACTGTTCCTTATCTTGTACCTCCAGCACATTAAAAAAAAAATAGAGACTGTATTTCATATAACAGAGAGTCTCCAACTCTCTATGTAACTGAGGATGACTTGATTTTTTTTTTTTCAAGACACAGTTTCTCTGCACAGCCCTGGCTGTCCTGGAACTCACTCTGTAGACCAGGCTGGCCTTGAACTCATAGAGATCTGTCTGCCTTTGTCTGTATAGAGCTGACCATGTGCTGACCACCTGGCTGACCTTGAACTGACTCCAGGCACTCACCACTGCACCTGATTTATTCACTGCTGGGGACTGAAATCAGGGCTTAGAGCCTGCTAGGCAGGCACTCGATTGGCTGAGCTATGTCTCCAGTCCCTTTACCTTCGATTCTTAACTCATTGCTAAGGCATAGGAGAGAAACTTTTTTTTCCCTCCAGCAGTTGAAAAGCTGCCACCATTTCTTTGTGGCACTCACTCACTTTTCAGGTGGTACATTGTGAGTGCTCACACGCTGCCCCTCTGCCGGCTGCAAGGGTGGTTTTCATAGTATGACTGTAGGTGCCCCCATCACCTTATAGCGGTATGGGCTAGCTAGAGAGACACAACACCCGAACCCTTGTACTAAGAGCTCAAAGGCATACTTGGTTCAACGTGCTAGCTGCAGCACCAAGCCACGCATGGTGTTTGGTTGCTACTTCCTCATGTATCTGTGACACTCTCCCTGGGCACAGTGGATCCAGAGCTTCCGGGGGAGACACGACCCAGTCCCAGGAGACTTTCTAGAAAGAGAGATGAACATGGCGCTTGCCCCTGAATATGTGCTCGCAGGCAGCCGTGAGGGGCATCATGGGAGAGAAGCTGGTTGTGACCACCTGTTGACCTCATGGATGAAAGAGTGAGCCCCAGCCCAAAGAATGCCTGAGGGCCGACCCTTGGTTCTAGGTGGGTGAGACCAGCAGCAATGCCATTCCAGCTCAGGCAGGAAGACGCCTCAGGCTATCCAAAGCCACACAGGGCCAGGGTGACCCACACGTGGGAATGGGCTCTCTGGTGCCAAGAGGGCGGCCTGACTGCTTCCTGCTGGAGAATGTGATACACTTGCTTGGATCAATACATGGAGGATCAGGGTGGTGACCCCACTGGACTGAGGCCTGGGTGGAGGGAAGGAAACTGGCTCTAGCCAGGAAGGTGGGAAGGGGTTGGGGGCTGGAGGACTCGTGGCAGCTGTGGCAATCAGAGCAGATGTTGCTGAGGACCCTGGGAATTCTGTGAGGTAAAGCTCTCAGGTGGAGAGGTCTGAAGACAGAGCTTGTGGTGAAAACGGCCAAGGAGGTGGAAGCCGTCCATATTTCCGCTGAAGGAAACGGAGGCACAGAGACCAATAGGAAATCAGAGTGAATCAGGGCAGCAGGACTTCAGTGTGTGTGTGTGTTGGGGGGGGGGCATTCTCAACACCCTCAAGTTGCATTCCCAAACTACACAGAAGGAGCATTTTCAGATTATGAATTTCCCTCTGATGGGGCAGAGCAGGGTGCATTCTGGGCGAATTGTGAAGCAGAGTGCTCAGTGAGCAGGGAAGGGGCAAGGTGGGTGCGGGGTAGGGGTAAGGGAAGGGGGCAGGGTGGGTACAGGGTAGGGGCAGAAAGGGGACAGGGTTGGGGCAGGCAGGGAGCAGGAAGGGGACAGGGTAGGGCCAGGGAAGGGGCAGGAAGGGGACAGGGTAGGGGCAGGCCGGTGCAGGGAGTGGGCAGGGCTGGTTAGGATGGAGGTATGAAAAGAAAGCTCCTGAGGCCCTCAGAACAGTGTAAGGGGTGGAATAAAACATTTTATTACATTTAACTTGTGTGTGTGGAGGGGGTGCACACACGTGGAGGTCAGAGGACAGCTTGTCTGAACTGACTGTCTCTCTCTACCGTGTTCACTCTGGGAATTGAACTCAGGCCATCAGATTTGGTGGCAAGCACCCTTACCTACTGAATCAACTTAGTGGCTTAGGGGAACAATTTTATTCCATAGCAGAGTGGCCTGGTCCTGTCTATAATTTAGAAGCATTTTCACCACAGAATGGGGAGAGCCAGGCCACCAAGGAGGCGGTGCCACAACACTGGGGTCAGAATTGAATTTAGAATTTAGCAGGGGAGTTGAGGACGCCTGTAATCCCAGTACTCAGGAGGTGGAAGGACTGAAGTTCAAGAGCATCCTTGAGTCACAGCTATTTCAAGGCCGGCCTTGGGGTACAGGAGACCCTGTCTCAATGTTATCCTGTGTCGTCATAAGGCCAGGCTTCCTACGAGGCTGGCTAGAGCAGTTCCTTCAACCCCCTGAAGTATCCCAGGTGCTTCCAGGACAGGTGTGATTGGGAGGGTTAGGAAGGGTGAAGACAGAACAGGTGTTGGGCTCTGTCCTCATCGTCACAATCCCTTCCCTTGTGGCCTCTGCCAGCCACGGCTCAGCTGCTGTGGGGTGTGTACTGGATAGAGAGGAGGCTTTGGGCCTTGCTGCTGAGGAGGAGACGCCTACTCCCCCTTAACTGGAGAGTGGGTAGCTCCTCCAGATGCTTTATGACCTGGAGCAGTTTCTTAACCCTGCTGTCCTCGGTTTCCGTATCTCTAAACTGGGCTTTGTCTTGAGATCTACCTCATGGCATCATGAGGTGAAGTGTGACTAAATTCTGCAAAGTCTCCTTTAGTTGGTGAAGTCCCACTGGGGGCACGCTGTGCGGGTTTGGGGTGGTGGATGGTGTGGAGGATGGTCAGGCAGAGGAGGTGACTTACGCAGTCTTGGTTTCCATGAGGAGTAGGTCACAAAGATGTCAGTGGAGGACTAAGTCAACCCTGTAAGGAAGCCAAGGTGTTTTGACGTCACTCTTTAGACTGTAGGAAGTCTTTGCAGAACAATGCCTTTGGTTTGTTTTATTCTAAGAGTGACTGGACAGCGTGGGTGGGTGGGTGGGTGAATCAACAGAAAGGACCTAGGCTGGAGGAGGTGGTGAGGCCTGGCAAGGGTGGTAACTCGAACAGGAGCCAGGGTTCAGGAGGGAGACGTATAGAGCTGGAATGGCGGCCACTAAGTCAGGAGAAGGGATTGAAATAGTAGCCACAGAACTTCAAGAACCTAGGCAAATGGAGGCTCTGGGAAGAGGCAGGGGACAGGGAGGACCTAGTTGGGGTGCATTGGAGATTCATCTGTAGGTGCATGGATTTTTTTCTAGAGATGCTGAGTCAGGAAAACCTATTGGGCAGTTAGAAAAGAGTGAGATGTGGAAGAAAGTTCTTTCCTTGAAAGAAAAGGATGAATTAGCCAAACGACTGAGCTTCCGAAGAAAGGTGTGGGGGAGGGGCGGGGAATAGAGAGCCTAGAGCTGAGTGTGTGTGTGTGTGTGTGTGTGTTTGGAAGGCATGGAGGACGACCAGAGAACCAGGACAGGTTCTTCCCTTTTGATACACTCATGTAAGCAATATTAGGTAAGTATTAAGACACATTCACCTTGCACAGGTGGAATCATGGTTCTTGGGGGGGTCAAGAGATGTCCCAAGTTTGTGTCTTAGATCCAGACCTGTGGGCTGGTACTTAGTTCTCAAACATATACATCGGTCACCTGTCCTTTCTGCAGGAACTTAGTGGCTCCTCCATGGTCCCCATCATGACCGAAGTGGAGACGAAAGCGGACCCTCCCACCTTCAACAGGACTAATAAATTTACAGCTGGCTTCCAGAACATTGTCGACGCCTATGGTGTAGGGAGCTACAGAGAGATAAACCCAGGTAAAGGTCTGATGCCTTGCACAACGAGGTAGCAAGAAATTGAAAATTGCTGAGGTGTGCCTCTCAGTAGAGGCAGGAGGTGAATCCAGTTATACCGTGACGTTCTACAATGTCTTTTGGTTTCCCAAGGCTTTTGTAAATGCTGACTTATGAAAGATTTACTTTTTGTCTTCACCCCTCCTTGAGTATGCTTATTTTATCTATTTTTATTTTATATGCATTGGTGCTTTGTCATGGGTGTTGGGTCCCCTGGAACTGGAATTACAGACAGTGCGAGCTGCCATGTGGGTGCTGGGAATTGAACCCAGATCCTCTGCAAGAGTAGTCAGTGCTCTTAACCACTGAGCCATCTCTCCAGCCTTTTGAGTATGTTTTTGTTTAGAGTCAGGTTCCTGTATGTAACCCAGGGTAGCCTTGAACTCACGATCTCCATGTTTCCATCTCCTGAGCACTGAGTGTACAAGTGAGTAACACCACGCCTGGCTGTTTTAAATGTGAGCCAACCCTAGGTTTCATTTTCTTCTCCAAGTCAGCCAAGGCCCTGTAGCATCTTTACAATTCCGAAATTATTATGTGAGAAAGACAAGGATCCACAGGACCTGAGATCAAGAGAATAGATTCTTGGTAGCCTGACTTGTTTCATGTGACTATGGAGGCCTGGGTAGTAAAATAGAGGGGTAGACTAGATGCTCCATAGCCACACAGAGAAGAGGATTCTTCTCTAGCCGGAGTCTTCTCTAACTTGTGACCAATAATTCGGGGCCTTCAGGGGGTCATGATGCCTGTGAGTGACTGCTGGTGCTGTCTGGGGTGGAGACAGACCAAAGATGATACTGACAAGAATACAGGAGTTAGAGACACCCTTCCAGTCCTGTGTTAGCCACTTTTACCACACTGGCCAAATACCTCCATAAACAGCCTATGGAAGATGGGATTCTATCAGGGCTTTTCCGCCCTGTAATAAAATGACCTGACCAAAGAAACGTAGGGAAGCAAGGGTTTATTTTAGTTCCTGGTTCCAGAGGGAGAGTCTATCCCCAGCAGGTAGAGAGGGCATGGCAGTAGCGGCAGGAAACCTGTGTGCAGATGAAACAGAGAAAGAACAGAAAATGGGGCGAGGCCATAAAATCTAAAGCCCATGCTTCCTCCTAAAGGTCCCATAATCTTCCCGAAAGAGTGCCACCAACCAGGGAACCAGTGCTCAAATGTGAGCCTGTGGGGGTGGGGGACGTCTGACATGCAGGGAAGGAGAAACAAGAGCTGAGAAAAGGGTCTATGGAAAGGGATCAGGGCGAGGATGAGTCTATTCTAGTTTGGTTTCTGTGGCTGCCATAAACATTATGACCAAAACCAAACTGGGGAGGAAAGGGTCTGTTTCACCTTATAGTTCTAGTTCACCATGAAGGGAAGCCAGGGCAGGAGCTTGAGGCGGGAACTGAAGCAGAGGCCTCGGAGGAGTGCTGCTTGCTGCCTTGAGCCTCATGGCTTCTTCAGCTCACTTTCTTATACTCCAGGGAGGCACCGCTCCGGGTGGACTGGCCTTCTCACGTCATTAGGAAAATGCCCCACAGATTTGCCTACCAGTCAGTCTGATGGAGGCCTTTTCTCCCCAGAATGACTCTAGCTGTGTCAAGTTGAGGAAAACAAAACAAAGCAAAACAAACCTAGCCAGCACTTACTTCTGCAAATGGATACAGTTCCAGTCTGCGATGGAAGAGCAGACATTGAAGACCCAGCTCAGGGGTTGTACCCTGGGGACGCCCCAGACTGCAGCCTGTCAGTGACCAATCCCTTGTTTAGCACCTGAGGCCTTAGATGACATTCTCTGCCCTTGACCCCCTCCCAACGCCACCGTCCCATGAATTCATCAAGGGATTAATCCAGAGGTTAGGTCAGAGCCTGCAGGATCTCATCTTCCTGGAAATGCTATCACAGAAACACCCAGAGGTGCTTTGCTGATCCAGTCCAGCAAAAACCAACCATTACAAATGACACCTAACTTTGTGACCGTGGGCAGCTTGACGCCTGAGTCACCTGTGAAAGACTCAGTGCTGGCATAAGCTGAGAAAGGAGAATCTGTGCTCATGGGGTAGCTTGGGCATGTGGGGACCATGCCGGTACTGTGTGGAGATGGGGGGAAGACAATCAGAAAGGCTTGTGGGGACCTGTCTGCTGCTCGAGGGGCCTCTCTAGAGAAATCTTGGTGGGGGTATGGGGACACATTCAGGGGCCTCAGCCGCTGTGACTGTCACCCCTACAGCTCCCTACACGATCATCACCTTCCCCTTCCTGTTCGCCGTGATGTTTGGAGACTGTGGTCACGGGCTGGTGATGCTAATGGCGGCCCTGTGGATGGTCCTAAACGAGAGGCACCTGCTGGCTCAGAAGAGCACCAATGAGGTGGGTGGTCAGCCAGTGTTCCTGGAGGGAAAGCAGTAAAATGTGTACTTGAGGAGTTGGTGGTGGTGCACAGGGCACACACCTTTAATCCCAGTGCTTGGGAGGAAGAGACAAGGACGAACTCTGTGAGTTCAAGGCTAGCCTGGCCCACAAGGCAAGCTCCAGGACAGCCAGACTGAGAGACATTGAGACCTTGTCTTGAACAAACAAAAAACAAAAAACGAAATGTGTATGTGAAGGGCTGGCTCAGCAATTAAGAGTGCTAACTGCTCTTGTAGAAGTTGTAGAAGCTTGGTTTCCAGCATGTGTGTTGTGGTAACTCACAACCTCCTGTAACTCTAGCTCCAGGGCATCTAGCTCCCTCTTCTGCCTTCTTAGGCCCCTGAACACGTGTGTCATATACTCACACATAAAAAAATAAACATAATGTGATTGTCACTCTAAGGAATAACATGGTTTTGTGAGAAACAAGAAAAAGATACAAAGTTTAAAAATAGCCCAGTTCAGCCCAGTGGTGGAGGCTGGTGTGCTCACCTTTAATCCCAGCACTCAGGAGGCAGAGACAGGTGGATCTCTGAGTTCAAGGCCAGTCTCGTCTACCGTCTACAGAGCTAGTTCAGCCAGGGCTACACAGAGAAATCCTGTCTCAAAAAAAAAAAAAAAAAAAACCAAAAACAAACCCCCAACCCAATAGCCTAATTCAACATAAGGCTTTTGAACAAGGTGGTTGGTTCCTTTGGGCAGCTTGCTGCAGTAAGTTCACCAACTCATTTGGGATAATAAGGCATTGGGTTTTGGCTTACTTATTTTTGTTTGTTTGTTTTAGAGTCTCATGGATCCCAGCCTGGCTTCAAATTCATTTTATAGCCAAGGTTGACCTTTCACTTCTAAGCCTCCTGTCTCTACCTCTGGAAGCTGGTGATTGTAGGCATGCACAGCTTGCCCGGTCTGTGTTGGACAGGAGACTGTGCATGCTAGGCCAGCCCACAGCGCTGGTTCCTGTTGCTGTTTGGGGGCCTGAGGAATGAATCCAGGAACTTGTGTGTGCTAAGCAAGGATTCTACCTCTCTTACACCTCCAGCTCCCTTTATTATTATTATCATTACTATTATCATTATTTTAATTGTTTTGAGAAGGATCTCACTATATGAGCCAACCTGGTCTCAGACTCACAGAGGTCTGCTTACTTCTGCCTCTAGAGTGCTGGAATTAAACCTTGCCTTCTCATAATTTAAAAAAAAATCTTTCTTTATTCTTATTATAAAAACAAAACATATTAATTGTAGAACTTAGTTTGGATTACAGTCTGAGCACCTAGGAAAGATGGTGATGATGCTTTTGAATATATCTACATTTTGTGTGTTTGTGCTTGTCTACAGATACATAATTTTAAAAAATTGCCATCAAGAACTACACATTATTTGTAGCTTCTTTTAAAACCTATCCTAAAATACCATGAATGTTTTGTTCATGGCAGAGACTCTTTCTAAGAAACCCCAAGGGTTCCTGGACATTGGGACCTCACTCTTGGTGTCCCTCTTTAGCACGGCCCTCTTCCATGCTGTTTTGAAGGCAGAAGTCCACGGGTGCTTGTGCGGGTTGGAGTTCGTCTGCCAGTCAGTTAATGGCAGGTGTGCTCATGGTAATACACGTGACAGAGCGGAAACATGCCCTTAGCTGTGTTCCAGGCTGTAAGAGGCACAGGTTGGATTAGTCGAGCGAGTGCCATGATGTCATTGTGAGTTAATCATAAACAAGGTCAGTCTTGTGACCAATTCAGTCTTCCATGGCAAACTTTTAACTGGTGTTGTTTTCTGTGGAAGACATTTAAAGTTGCAAAGCGACATGTCACCTGTTCCTGGAATGAATGATACCCGAATTCAGCATCTTGAGAATGAATGGTACCTGCATCCAGGAAACTGCTTTCCCTGGTGGATGTGGCAGACAGAAGCCCAGCTCTGAAGGCAAAGCCCCAATGATGGCAGATCTGACCTGGAACGGTGGGACAGAGGCCAGCTCAGGCTTCTCTCCTGGAGGTGCTGGAGACCACAGCCTGCCAGTTTCCAGTCCCTTCCTTAGCAGACAAGGCCTCAGAATGCACAGCAGTCTATTCTGCTGAGACAAAGAACATGAGGCTTACATGTTTTGTTTGCACAGAGAATACCAACCAGGATTACCCCAATGTGGGCGACTGTGAAGTCTGCCTTGGTCATGCCGTCTCTCCCTCCACTACTGATGCTGGAGATGACCCACATCACTCTCCCCTCGGCATCTCTTCAGGCCCCACTGACACTCACCCTTTGTTTCCCTGGACCAGATCTGGAACACCTTCTTCAACGGGCGCTACCTGATCCTGCTCATGGGCATCTTCTCCATCTACACGGGCTTGATCTACAATGACTGCTTCTCCAAGTCTTTTAACATCTTTGGGTCCTCCTGGAGCGTCCAGCCTATGTTCAGAAATGGCACATGGAAGTAAGTTTATAGCCTGCCTGGGTGTGCTTGCTGCCCATTTAAAGACCTCAATGCCTACTTCTACAGCTGGGCATTTACACACAGTTCTGATCACAGGTACCCTTGAAATTTCACCCAATAATGTAGTTTTTTTTTTTTTGAAAGATTTACTTATGGGGTCTGGTTGCTTTTCTAGAAGTCCTGAGTTCAATTCCCAGCAACCACATGGTGGCTAACAAACATCTATAATGAGATCTGGTGCCCTCTTCTGGCCTGCAGGTGTACATGTAGAACACTGTGTACGAATAAATAAATCTTTTTTAAAATGTATTTTACATGTATGAAATTGTGTGTGTACCATGTATGTGCAGCAGAGGTCAGAAGAGGGCATTGGGTCCCCTGAAGCTGTAGTTAGTTTTCTGAGCTGCCATTTGGTTGCTGGGATTTGAACTTGGGTCCTCTGCAAGAGCAGCAAGTGCTCTTAACTGCCAAGCCAGCTCTCCAGTCCTAATAATCCAGTTTTATCTTGCATGCAAGACCTGCACCACTTCCCCAACCACTGAACTGGTTATTGTATTGCAGAGAGAGAGCGTCAGGAAGAAGAGGGTGAGGTCAGCAGTAAACTTTGTTCTTGTGTGGAGATGGAGGGAGAGTGAGATCGCCAGCTAGGAGCTTAGTGAAGTCTTTGCTTAGGAGAGGCTGGCACAGGTGGTACAGTATGCAGATCCCACAGGACATTTCCTTAGGCTGCTCAGAAGAGCCAGAGTTCGACAGTAAGAGCAAAGAGGAGATTAAGAGTTTGCGTTGGCAGCTCCCTGGTTTTGCTTGTGGCTGAGTCAGGAGAGTGGGTGGAGGGTGGGCACCGCTAGATGGATGGAAGTGGGCAACTAGAAGCTCTCTCACGCCCACAGTCTGCACCGCCCATGTACTTTCCAGTGAATCAGACTGGAAGCGCAACACTTCAGGCATGGGGATCTGGGGGTAGATGGGGTTCAGAGCTTGAGAGAGACAGAAACAGTGTGGTTACAGCCTTGTTTCCCATCCTGCCTCCTCCCCCTCCTCCTCCTATCGAGGAAGTGCTGTTCCCTCCCTTCTTCCCTCTCACTCCCTTCTTCCTTTCCTTTTCTCCCGACCACTTCCCTCTTCCCTTCCTCCTCTTCTCCCCCTCCCTTCCTCCTTCCCTCTGTCCCTACCTCCAGCCCTTCTTTTCTTCCTGTTTTTGAGACTAGGCTTCCTTACACAGTCCTGACCTTGAACTTTTAGAGATCTGCCTGCCTCTGCCTCTCAGGCACTAAGATTAAAGGCGTGCCTCATTGTGCCCAGTCTATAACACTTCTATTTGAGGAATAAGAGTTTAGTCTGTCCACTCAAGTCTGTACAGAATACAAAAGAAGGGAGAGAAGAAACAGGCAGTCTCACGTGAGGAGATTTGCTGGCCATTGTTGGAAGGCTTCAGTAAACTTTCTGGAGGAAATGGGTGGTGTTTTGTTTTTTAGTAAGAGGACCGAAAGCAGGTCCTACACAAGCTAGTGACCGCATCCCCAGCTCAGATGGTGATGATCTTTAGTTTGAGTTGTGGAGGTTCTGACAGATCTCATCTGGATTTTCTGGAAGGTCCAGTTTCTGGGAGTAGCAGATGCCAATGATAAAGGTAATGAATGAAGATGGAAGCTAAGACCGAAGCTACAACATGGCTGTATTTGTGGTCTGCTCCCCTTACAACGGACAGGCTTCTGTAGAGACGCCTAGAAGAACTTAGTTTCAAAATATATTAAATCTGTGTGGTTTCCCAAAACTACGCGAATTCCGTTCCTCCTGTAGAGTGGGCTTGCTAGTCTGCAGACATGGGTACAAGTGCATGCATGCCTTTACTGTCCCCGCAAATGGCCCTTTCAGCCACTGGCTTTTCAGACACCCTGGAATCCAGGTAGACAGTGCTCAGCACAGGCCCCAGTGCTGGGATTGCGCCAAGTAGACTCATGTTCACGTTGAGGTGGAGAAGGTTGCAGTCCTTCGTCACCAGAGCGGAAGTACTCTCCAGCGGAGTTTGGTCATTCTGGACCTGCTTCCTCTGACACATGACAGTGGCTTTCTGGAGACTTCCTGTGGTCACTGGGGTTGGATGTATGGCCCAACAAGGAAGGCGGCACAGTAGTGGTCCAAATAGACTTTTTGATGTTCCAAGCCACTGAGACCATGGCACAGTTTTACAGAGTACTTTTCTAGGCATCCCGTCACTGTGGACATTCTTCTGTTCTTTATTTCAAACACATACATCCTTCGTTTCCTGTAGAGGCTCATTTAAAAAAAAAACTGGGTCTGGGAACATTTCTCAGCTGGTAAAGTACTTCTGTGCCAAGAGGCAGATCCAAATCCAGGTCCCTGGCTGGAGAGATGGATCAGAGGTTAAGACTGCTCTTCCAGAGGTCCTGAGTTCAATTCCCAGCAACTGTAAGGTGGCTCACAACCATCTGTAATGAGATCTGGGGCCAAAGCTGGGTTGACAGTGTGTATTTGTAACCTCGGTATGGGGGGACACAAGGACAGAGTCCCTGGTACTCACTGTGTAGCCAGACCAAGTTTCTCATCTCTTTTCTTTCCCCTTTTTCTTCTTTCGGGGGATTGAGTTTTACAGAGCTAAAGGTCTATGTGGAAAAGTCCGCCTGCCCTTTAGGACTGCCTTGAAGTCTGGCTCAGTATCTCAGGGCTCAGCCCTACCCTCTTCTCTCCTCCTTGTCTGTCTGTTCCCGCAGCCCGGTCCCCACTTCTTTGCTGATGCTTTGCAGTTTCTATTTTCCTGACTGCACTCCAGTCAGGGCTAGGGCTCTTTGGGAACTTGGGCTGTTAACCTGTGTGGTCCAGAGAGTAACTTCAGAAGCCTCAGTGCTCAGGACAGTACCTGATACATGGTGGCTATTCTGTGATCAAACATGGAGTCATTGAGTAAACAAAATGGCCACCTTGCCAGCATCTGGGCTTTGGTTGGCTCAGAAGCTCATGGCTGATGACACTATAATATTTTTTGCACTTGGCTCGTTATTATTTATATATACATATTGGATTTTTGAGACAGGGTTTCTCCATAGCTTTTTGGTTCCTGTCCTGGAACTAGCTCTTGTAGACCAGGCTGGCCTGGAACTCACAGAGATCCGCCTGCCTCTGCCTCCCGAGTGCTGGGATTAAAGGCGTGCGCCACCACCGTCCGGCTTACTTTATATATTTTTATATTACTTTTGTCTCCCCACTTTGTCTTTGTTTTCGTAGTGCCCATGTCGTGGAAAAGAGTCAGTATTTGCAGCTGGACCCGGCCATCCCAGGAGTGTACTCTGGAAATCCCTACCCATTTGGGATTGATCCGGTAAGAATGTCCTCCGGGGTGAAATGCCAGCTATGGTCACCATGTCGTCCAGACCTCTGAACAGAGACGGCCCAGTCACCTGAGGCTGAGATGGGATAACTGTGGGGCTCCTGTGACAGGCAGAGCTGGTCCAGGAGGTGACCTCCGCTGTACCCTGAACTCTTGCTTTCTATATGGCCTCCCGCCTGCTTCTTCTCCAGCAGCTAGCCCACTGCTGGCTCTTGATAGCTTTTAAAAGGCCCTTGCAGCCTGGAGAGGAAGCTCAGCTGCTGGCAAGGCATGTGGTGTTACAAGCGTGAGGACCCAAGTTTGGTCTCCCAGACTCTCATGTCAAAACCCAGATATGGGCTGGACATGTGGGGCACACCTTTAATGCCAGCACTCAGAGTCAGCCTGGTCTCCACAGAGAGATGCTGTCTCAAAGAACAAAACAAAACAAAAATCTAGGTATGGTGGTATGTGCTTGGAATCCTAACCATCAGGAGGCGGACAAAGGTGGATCCCTGGGACCCGCCCTAGCCTGGCTGGCCGATGAGAGATCCTGCATCAAAGAAGAAAAAGGGAAAACAGGTAGACAGTCCCTGCAGGTGCTCTTGGCCTTGACTGCCCAGATAGTCTGTGCATTAAATAAGTTACTTAATATCCTAATCAAGTCCTCTACTCCCCCCCCCCCCCAGTGGGTGACATCTTTCTTTTGCACTGTGTAGGATGACTTTTTTGTAGGCCAGAGGTCAGCCTTGGGTGTCATCTTTAGCATACCTGGGACCTAAGTCTTGCCAATAAGCGAGGCTGGCCGGCCAGTGAGCCCCAGGGATCCCCTGTCTTTGCCTCCGCAGCACTAGGATTAAAAGCACACACAACCATACATTTTCCTGGGGTCAAGCCTGACTTCTCACGCTTGCATGGCAAGCACTCCACAGACCGAGATATCTCCCCGGACTCCTGGGTCTAGAAAACATGTTTCATTTTACCGATTTGTTATATCTCGCAGCCAGCTAAGATCTGGCATCTCCCAATGCCCTTTGACAGTGATCTCTGAGGAGAGGTTTGTGAATGATCACGCACATCCAGTCACAGAAAGCCGGTGCACACTGCCACCAGGTGGCAGCGTTGTGCCCCCTCATCAACCGTGCCTCCTGTAGACTGGAACTTGATTAGTGTTTTTTCAGCTCTGTATGGGACGGAGCCTGAGTGGCCAGTGTCAGTCTGGGCAACTGAGAGTAAACAGCACGGGGCTCAGAGTGGCTCCCCAGCAGCCTTCCCCATGCTGCCATCTCCTTCAGTCTCCCTGGGTTCTCCCCATTAACTCTTCTCCTCACCCCAATAAAAGCAGAAGGCATTGCTTTGCAGGAGACTTTTCAGGCCTATGGCTCAGTTCCAGTTCCATTCTAAGTTTTATCAAAACGGGTAAAATCCTTGAAAGCCAGTCTGTAAACTGCAACGTGTAAAAGACAAACAAGTTGCTAATGTTTTTAAAAAGATTTTATTTTTGGCCAGGTGGTGGTGGTGCACACCTTTAATTCCAGCACTCAGGAGGCAGAGGCAGGGGGATTTCTGTGAGTTGGAGGCCAGCCTGGTCTACAAAGCAAGTTCCAGGACAACTAGGACTGACTGTTACACAGAGAAACCCTGTCTCAAAAAATTAAAAAAAACAACAAAACAAAACACTTTTTTTTTAATTGAAAAGAAACTCTGTGCGTATGTGTCTCTGTGTGTGTATGTGTCTCTGTGTGCTTATGTGTCTCTGTGCGTATGTGTCTCTGTGCGTATGTGTCTCTGTGTGGGTATGTGTCCCCGAGTCTAGCTGTCCTAGAAAGCCAGAGGCATCAAGACCCCTGGAGCTGGAGTTGGTGGTTGTGACCCAGATGTGGATGCTGGAAGCAAGCTCTGAAAGGTCCTTATGTGCTCTGACCATCAGCCGTCTCTCCAGCTCCATGCCATGTGCTGGCATCTTCACAGAGGGGAAGGTGTTCCCATCGGTCAGACTAGCGTCACCAGGAAGCAAGCAAAGGGAGTTTAGAGATGTCAGGGTCTGGTGACATTCCTTTGCTTTTGTTCCTACCTTCTCTTCCCACACAGCCCACACCCACCTGTCAGCAAACCCCATCCGCCCAGTTCTGCTTCTTAGACTCAGCAAGGAGGGAGAACTTTAAACTTACAAATTGAGGGGGCCAGCGAGTTCTGGGGAATATGTAGGGGAGCCTTTACGCAGCATGAGTGGGGGGATGTAAACACGTGTGGCCATCACAGAAGTCGAAGCCTGAAAACAGAACTACATGACCCAGCTAGCCCACTCTCGGCTGTGCCACAGAGACACTCGCGCGTCCATATTCATTGCTTCTTTATTCCTGACAGCCAGGAAATGGAACCTGCCTAATGCCCATCATAATGCCCATCAGCATATGAATGGCTAAAGAAAATGTGCTACAATGGGATTTCATTCAGCCTTAAAGGAAAATGAAATTACGGCCTTTGCAGGGAAATGCATGAAACTGGAAAATAATATGTGGGGCTGCATAAGTCTATTGCCGGAAGACCAATGCTGCTTGTTTTCTCTAATACAACGCCTAGATCTGAAGTGTGTTTGAGACAATGGGGTGGGACTGGAAGGGGAATCATGAAAAGACAGGAGCACTTGGGAAGGGGAGAACAGGAGGGAACTCTTAGTTGGCTATTGGCCAAACTATTGTAATTAGTATAGTTTAAGTGTGATTATTCAGGTCTGAGCGGCCAGGAAGTGAACGAGCAGTCTCCGGTTATAAGGACCCGTATCTTATCCATGGTGGCTCTGACAAGTGATTGTAGAACTGGCTTAAGAAGGTTCTGGAAAATGCTCTGTCCTGTGACGTATTCTGGGAACTCAAAGCAAAATGGGATACTATAAAAAAGGAGTTGGAAACCATTCTTTGGTCAACACTCTGCAGGCCATTAGTAAAGATGCTGAGGCAAGTTTGAGACTCTGCGTAGTATTTCAGAGTATCTTTCCAGTTGGTACAAGGCAAACCATGTATCTTCTGGTGTGTGTGTGTGTGTGTGTGTGTGTGTGTGTGTGTGATATATGAGGGGAGGCATGCATACCATAGAATGCATATGGAGGTTAGAAGACAACTTCGCTGGTTTCTCCTTCTGCTTTTCCATGGGTCCCAGGAATAGAATTCAGAAAGTAGTTTGCTTTCTGTTGCTATGATAAACACCATGCCCACAAACAAACAGGAGAGGAGAGGGCTCATTTAGCCTCGCAGATTACAGTTCGTTATTGAGGGGAAGCTAAAGCAGGAACTGAAGCAGAGGCTATGGATGGGAGCCGTTTCCTGGCTTGCTCCTCATAGCTTAGTTTGCTTCCATAGACAACCCAGGAATGCCTGCCTAGGGGTGGAACCACCCGCAGTGAACTAGGCCTCCTACATCAGTAACTAAGGAAGAAAACAGTCCACAGGCCAATCTGATGGAGGTCAAGGTGACTCTGGTTTGTCAAGTTGCCGGACTTGGCAACAAGCACCCTTCCACACGGGGCCATCTCGGCAGTCTTTATCCCTTGCACTGGGATATATGATCAATGGCACCAGTGGTCCTCACACTTGGTTACCATAGTTGTGGCTATAACAAGCTTATCTTTTCCCCTTTCTTAGCCCGATGTGCATGTTGTCATCCCCACAGCAGCATCCTTGGGGGACTGTGTTGTAACCTGAATTCCAAGAAACCTCCCCAGTTCCACTCATGTCTTTCTCATCATGTTTCTTCTCCAGATTTGGAACCTGGCTTCCAACAAACTCACGTTTTTGAACTCCTATAAGATGAAGATGTCAGTCATCCTGGGGATCGTTCAGATGACTTTTGGTGTTATTCTCGGCCTCTTCAATCACATGTGAGTTTCTTCGTAAAGGAAAAAAAAAGGTTTATTTTTAGTTATGTGTACGTGTGTGTTTCAGTGTGGGTGTGTGCACATGAATGCAGGCTCATGGATCCCCTGAGCTGGAGTTATTGGTGATTGTGAGCTGCCTAACATGGCTTCTAGAAACTGAATTTGGGTCCTGCAAGAACACAGGGGCTCTTAACTAATGAACCATCTTCCATCCTTCATGTGAGTTTCTTGATTCACCTTCTGCTTGCTTGTCTGGTGGCACCGAGGAGGATAAGGCAGAGCCACCAGTGAGCCTTTGTGTGGCAGGTAGCTTCCCTCTGGGTCTTGGCTTGAGCTGAGACAGGCTGGTTGGCTAGAATCAGGAGCACCTCTGTTTCTGCCATGCAGAGTCTGTTGAAGTGAACGCGTGTTTTGCATCTCAGAAATACCTTAGTGTTCATGAATGTGCTGGGAAGCTCATTTAGAGCTCCTTGTGTTTCTCCTACCCGGAAGGGATGGCTGGTATAGTATCCACCTCATTCTCCAGCCAATGGGCCAGGGAGGACTGGTATGAATTTTGGTGCTCCCAATCCTGAATCATCCTGGATATCCTTTTCTCTCAGCTGGTAGCAGCCTCTCTTCCTCTTGCCTGTTCATGTCACACCCTATTCCTTTCCTTTGTCAGCATCCATTACTGGAAAGCTTCTCAAACTTATTGATGCTAATAGCATCCCATGCTCGCTCAGTGTGCCTTTTGAACATGGCAGCTGACAACAGGTGCCCAGAAATCCCACTTGCTGCTTAGGTCAGGAATAAGTGGGGCATCAGGGTCCACAGAAATGGTGGAGAGCTTGCAATCAGTCATTTACAGTCTCAACTTCAGCTCCTAGTGAATGTGATCACAACTGCAATGCCTGGCATTGCCGAGATTGTTACCATAGTATAACACGGGGCTGTAACTCAGTTGGTAGAGAGCCTGTCTGGCCTGCACAAAGCCCTGGGTTCATACAATAGGTGTGGTTGTGGTATCCACCTGTAGTCCCTGCACTCGGGTGGAGGCAGAAAAACCAGGAGTTTCAAGGCCAGCTTGGGCTCTGGGAGATCCTGTCTAAAAAATAAAGGGACAAGTAAAGAAAGGGAGATAAAGAGAGAGAATGGGAATACATGACCAGAATGGGTGAGGTTACAGGAAAACGAACAACTTCAACCTCTATGACCGAAGACCATGAATCATAGCAGCAGCATCCACTGTCCGTCATCCTTCTGTCCAGGGGACTTAGAGGAGAATGGGTACCATGCAGGTACCATGGCAGAGAAAAGGTAGAGAGTTACTCAGTGAGTCTTAAAGCTTCTACCCAAAGTGGCAGGTGACTATTTCTGGTCCCATTTTGTTGGCAAGAACCAGTTGTAGGGTGATCTTAGCCTGAGAGGAAACCAAGGATGCTGTGCCCTGAGGGGTGAACTGCAAGCGAGAGGCTAAATATGTGAGGAATAACTACCCGGTGAATGGATGGCCATAGGCCTCCTTGTGTAGCAGGAGTTCTGACAGTACATCTCTAGAGCTCCCCTCTTAGCCTGGTAGGGCTCTGTCTTAGTGCAGAAGGCTGTGAACTTTATTACTCTATGTTGGTACTATGTCTTGAGAGAATTTTTGACTTTTATAGAGTTTTAGGATCATAAACTACTCTCTTGTTTTCTGTTCTTGAGGTACCAGGAATTGAGCATAAAACCTCCCACAGGCTAGGTGTCTTGCTATTCTGCTAAGAAGATATCCTATGACCATCACAACTCTTATAAAGAGAGCATTTAATCGGGTGCTTGCTTGCCGTTTCAGAGGGTTCATCCACCATCATCATGGTGGGGAGCAGTATCTGAGAGCTTTATATCCTAATCCTGCAGGCAGAGAGAGAGAGAGAGAGAGAGAGAGAGAGAGAGAGAGAGAGAGAGAGAGGGAGGGGGAGAGGGAGGGAGGGAGGGAGGGAGGGAGGGAGAGAGAGAGAGAGAGAGAGAGAGACTAAGTGTACAAATATGAGCCCGTGGGGGCCATTCTTATTCAAACCACCACACTAGGCAAGTGTTCTCTACTGAGCAGCAGCCCTCCTTTTTAAAGATAGGGTCTCATGTAGCCCAGACTGACTTCACACACACACACACACACACACACACACACACACACACACACACACAAAGATGGCCTTGATTTCCTGCTTCTACTTCCCAGGTTCTGGGATTATAGGCAGAATTAATGGGAGCCTCGGTGCCCTTTTTTTTTTTTTTTTTTTTTTTTTT
>NW_026067941.1:6556161-6600840 GCF_014885135.2 Alexandromys fortis | reverse complement strand
AACCCCACCCCCCCCCCCCCCCCCCCCCCCCCCCCCCGCCTCACCCAGCACTGAGACAGCTTTGAGGACAGGTTTTTCAGAAATGGAAGACCTGCGTCTGTCTAATTCCTCTAGACAGAGTTATGCGACTGGGGTCGCACAGGTGGCTCTTCCACGGACACGTCCTCTGCCAGGGGTTGTAAACACTAGGTTTCTAGTTGACTTTGAGCTTTTTTTCCTGGCTCCTAGCTGTGTTCCCTTCCTTCCAGAGGCATAGAGCAAGCAGAGAACCTTCTGCCCGACTCGGCTTTTGTAAGAGATGCTTTTAGATAATAATCAGAGAGGAAACATACCTCAGAGGGCCTCTTTGTGTCTGGCTTGTTAAACATACACACAACAACCTTGGGCTGGCCCCGGAATGCTGGCACAAAGTGAGTGTGTTTTAAGGGCTCGTTTACTCCACGCTGGTTTATTTGGATTTCCCAAACAAACCCTTTCTTATAGTCATTGGCCTTGGAGTAACCAGGTATTCCCAGTGTTAACTGCTTGTAGAGAGGCCCAGGGCTTTGTTTCCTTTGGAAGAGGATTGAGGCATTGCAGCGAGAGAGTGGTGGCTTTCCAACTTCTTGTTGTATTGAAAAACATTGCGGAGAGTTGGCGGCCTTCCCTCGGACCTGCTATGAAGATTAATTATGTTGACATGGCTTGAGATTTCCATAACCTCAGTCTGGGGTCATGTGGTTAGAAGAAATGGCAGTCACTAAAGTCTCCTCAGCTTTGCTCTCCGGCTGTCTTTGCGTACAGGCACATACAGGCGCTTTGTATGTCGTATGGGGCTGGGAGGTCTGGTTATGAAATGGGCAAATGGCAGTGAGGTGGCTTCATGTGCAGGGGCTTCACTGCATAAGGGACACGTGCCCTTCCCTCCTTTGAGCTTGTAAAACAGAGCAGGCATTGAGCAGATAAAATGCTCCCACGGGGTAAAAGGTCTTATTGCTGTTGCTCCCGGACCATCTCCTGATGCAGCGAACCTTGAGCTGGCAAGAGCAGCTGAGGAAGCAGGAAGAAGGCTTACAAAGCTGCACTTCCTCAGCCTGGGAGCAGTTTCCTGTCCCTACACCGTAGTCAGGACACCTTTCCCGACAGCAGCTTTCCACAGGGTAGCTGAACGGCTCCTCAGAACTGGGAAAGGTGGATGAGGAGCCTGTAAAATAAGCTCTGTGTGTGTTAGGGGGCGGGGAGCCCTGAAAGGAAATATGAAGCTGGGAATTCCCTCTTGGGTCTCAGCAGTGCTTAAATGTGGAACCATGAGAAACTGGTTCTGAGTACACAGTGGGTATGCCAGTTCCTGAGGGGACTGGAGACAGACGGTCAGAGTGTGAGACGGTCAGAGTGTGAGAACTCCTGGTTTCCTTCTCGAAGAGGGAAGGGATAGGAAGAGGGGAGGGTGAGAGAGCTCAAACAATCACCTTACATTGGGAGTATATAATTATTGATATAATTATTGATTTAGTATACAATGACGCAAGGGCTGGTTTCAGCAGAGAGACGGTTGGAGTCATGTGACCTGCCAATTTTCTTCTGGAATTAGAGTAACTCTGTCCATCGAGCAGGGTTAAAGGGCCAGGGAAGCCTAATGCTGTCTTCCTAGTGTATCTCAGGAGGACTTCCTGTTTGAAAGACTTCATATGATGTGAGTGTATTACAAGGGTTACATAGCGCATAAGCAACACAGAAATGGTTTCTCCGGCTGGAGAGATGGCTTGGAGGTTAAGAGCACTGACTGTTCTTCCAGAGGTCCTGAGTTCAATTCCCAGCGACTACATGATAGTTCACAACCATCTATAGTGAGATCTGGTGCCCTTTTCTGCTTTGCAGGCATACATGGATGCAGAATGTTGCATATATAATACATAAATAAATCTTTTTTAAAAAAGGAAGAAAAGAAGTGGTTTCTATCCTTCCTTGAGCACAGAGCACCACAGGATGGCCGTTTGTCTGGCCACACCAGGAATGTAGCAGAAGTGAGGGTGACGGGATTGGATTGCTTCAGATTGCCCTCCTTTGCCCTGAGCATGCGAAGAAGCCCCACCGTGCATGGGCAGAATACTTTGTGGTTGTCCTAGTGACTGCTGTCATTCTTGATGTTGCAGCAAGAAGTCCAGACTTTCTTTGTCATCATTGCGTTGATCTCTGTGCCGTGGATGCTTCTGATCAAGCCGTTTCTCCTCAGAGCCAAACACCAGAAATCTCAGGTACGCGCTTTCTTTCAGTTAGCCCACTGTGGGTCACAGCACACTCTCCTGGAAATGGAACTCTGGGATGGGGAGAGAGTGGTGGGTTTCCCTGCGAGGCCTGGAGGGCAAGGCTGGCCTCAAGCGTGTGTTCTTCTGTGGAGTCCCACAGGGGTCCCTTTACTTCCAGCACGATGTCCTCCCTTTCTCAGACATGGTGAGTCTGAAGTTCCTCAGACTCCGCTCAGGGTGTGTGTATCCTATCCTGTTGTCCTTGAAGGTTTAGAAGCTTTATAAGCATTCAGACTGGTTGCTTTGTTGGTTAGACATGGGAGAATTTTATACTTTATATTTTGTTTTTCAAAGACAGAATCTCACTACATAGCCTTGGCTGGTCTGGCATTCATTATGTAGCTCAGGCTAGCTTAATTCAAAGCAACCTCTCTTGCATCTGCACCCCTAGTGCTAGAATTACAGGCATACATCATTATTCCCTCCTCAGATAATTGCAAGTTGCTCTTTGTGAATTTTCTAAGGCTGTAATTTCACTCCCTTAGAATGTTGCTCTTAGGAAATTCCCATAGTAGGCACATTCAAAAATCTAGTTTTAATTTAGAATAACTTCCTCCTATTGCTAAATTAAATATCAATTCCAGTTGATTTCTTTCTTTTTCTTCCTAAACTGCCTGAGGCCTCAGATTTACACAGGGAGCATTGTAACCTAAGCAAATAGGATTTAGGGAGATTACGCCCTCCCAGGGAACACTGGGGTCCAGCTATACTGAGATGACCCCCTGCTTTCTTCTTTTAGTGCAGAAGACACAGCAGCCTGCTTTGAGATTGTGAATGCTTTAAATGACTGTAGGCATTAAACTCTACTTCTCTAAGGTGTAAGGTAGAGATTAACCCCAACTATCGTTCCTGTGGGGCCTGGAAAAAGAGAATGACGTAACCAAAAAGCCAAAACAATTATAACATGACTGATGAGAGCACATGGTTAACCTTGAGTGAAGCCCTTTATTTTGCTAATACTTTAATGCTGTCTTGGTCTCCTTGCTTGTCAACAGCTGCAGTCTTTCACGATCCACGAGGATGACATTGAGGGTGGCCACTCGAGCGCCTCTGCTCAGAAGAAGACGGCGGGGACTAAGGGTGACCACGAGGAGGAGGTATCTGAGACCAGAGCACCAAAGGCTGACTTCTCAGTTTGCACCAAATCTAGAACTGGAATATAATCTTGATAGTCATGGGGTGTAGCATGAACTCAGGCACGAGCTGGAGGGTTTGCTGCCCTCAGCCTGGTGGCTCCTGAGTTAGCAGGTTCAAGAAAGCCTAGGGCAGGCGCTGGGGGTGCATGCCTTTAACCCCAGCACTCAGAACCCTTGACGTTTGCTGGCAAGAGCCTTCAGCCGTTAGATTACTGGGTGAGGGGTCCCTTTTCCTTCCATAACTTCCCCTTTCTATCCTGCCCCAGGACAACTATGACTGATGATAATCTACGACCTAGCTTGTTTTTTTAAAAAAGATTTTATTAATTTATTATGTATACAATATTCTGCCTGCAGGTAGACAGGCAAGCCAGAAGAGGGCACCAGATCATTACAGATGTTTGTGAGCCACCATGTGGGTGCTGGGAACTGTGCTCAGGACCTCTGGAAGAACAGCCAGTAGCCAGTGCTCTTAACTGCTAAGCCAGCTCTCCAGCCCTATGATCTAGTTTGTTACTGACATGGAAGATAGACAGTCAAAGCCTGCAGTTACCGTGATTTGATGAACATTTGTTACATAACATGCATTGATATATATTGTACCCCACAAATGTGTAGTTATTGCTGTAATAAAAAAGGCAATTAACGTCCTCATTGTAAAAGGAGGAGAGAAGGGAGAAAAAAAAACCCTAATGAAACGATACCAAAAATTCTGTTACAGTTCAACTTTGGAGACATCTTTGTCCACCAGGCCATTCATACCATCGAGTACTGCCTGGGCTGCATCTCCAACACAGCCTCGTATCTTCGTCTCTGGGCCCTCAGCTTGGCTCACGCAGGTGAGCGTGCAAGCCGGGAGGGGTGGGGCTGCCAATCATATCACCGGAGAAGAGACTCACTCTGTTCATGAGCAAGAATAAGGACTGCTTGATAGTCGTTACTTAATACTAGTATGATAACACTGTTTAATGTTTTTCTTGGATGTCTGTCCGGTCCTTAAGCAACTTACTATAATTTCCCATACTTCTGAAATTGCCTGAACAGAATCTTAACTTGAGCCTGGCATGACAAAATGCCCCATACGGGGTGGTTCCAGCCAGAAGCAGATTTTTTTTTCTCATAGTTCCAGAGCCTGGACGTTTGAGATGAGAGTGTCATTGTGGTGTCTAACGCACGCACGCACGCACGCACGCACGCTCAGAAGGGCGAGGGAGCGAAAGCGAGACCATGAGAGTGACTACGCTCTGAAATTCCCAATCCCACGGCTAAGGACCCCTCTCGTGTTTCCAGTCACCCCTCTCAGACCCTAGGCAAACAAACCACGCTTCATGCATTCTTTTAGGGTCAGCAATTTTGTGCCTGTCTCGTGTTGTTTGGAGTTGCTCCTTTTGCTGCCGATAGCCCTAGCTGGCTGCTCTTGGCGATCAGAGTGCGCAGGCGTTGTTGGACAGCCACCACTGCGAGCAAAGCTGTGTTGGTGGAGCTTCCGCTCGGCCTTCAGAGGGACTTTTGGGTTTGAGGTGATAGGATGGAAATGAGGGGTACTGAGCAGGCACACCTGCTGGCTGAGGATGTCCCATTTGCTCCCCTAGAGCTGTCCGAGGTGCTCTGGACCATGGTGATGAACATCGGCCTTCGCCTTCGGGGCTGGGGAGGGCTCATCGGGGTCTTCATCATTTTTGCCGTCTTCGCTGTCCTGACCGTCGCCATCCTCCTGATCATGGAGGGCCTCTCAGCCTTTCTGCATGCCCTCCGGCTGCACTGGTAAGAGCTGGGGGAAGGGCAGCCTGCGGGGCTGACGGGCTACACAGAGCCACAACTTAGCTCCATCTTCGGAACCTCGGTCTAGTCGTCTGTTTGCGTGCGTGATGTAACATATGTTCACACGCATGCATATGTGCTGATTGCCCTGGAACGTGGCTTTTTTTTTTTTTTTTTTTTCCTCTGTGTTTACTTGTTACAACAGTGGGCTTCAGAAGCAGTCAGGTGACAGATGTTAAGCGAATAGGCCTGCTTGGCTGTTGTGGTTGTTGAGGGCGGAAGTGGCAGCGTCAGAACAAGCCATGGGACTCTACAGAGGAAATGGAGGGTGCCACAGCAAGCCTGTGACATGCCCGGGACACACTGGGGCTTCCACTGTTAGGAAGCTTTTGATTTTTTTCATTTTGTGTGTATGAGTGTTTTGCCTGCATGTATGTCTGTACACCCTATGTCTGCATGGCCTGTGGAGGCCAGAAGAGGGCATCCAATCTCCTGGGACTGGAGTTGCACACACTTGTGAGCTGCCGTGTGGGTGCTGTGAATCGAACCCAGGTCCTCTGCAAGAGCAGTCAGTGCTCTTAGAGGCTGAGCCATTTCTCCAGCCCTCGGAAACACTTTTATGTTTACATACTGAGTGGAGAAAGCTGGAGCATCCCGTCTCCACGCTAATATTGCCCTCCACGGTGTGAAGTGTGCGCCTCCATAACGTCCCAGAACAGAAATGATCGTGGGTGGGACTGGTCATAGAATGACTTAAAAATGCAGGTCAAGCTCCTGCTCTGTCTGTACCTAGTATGGACCCCACAGCTGGGAGTCAGGGTGCAGGTGGAAAGACACGCATGACCTCATGAAGAGCTGCCGCCTTGTGCACTGTGGTCTTCAGACAGAGAGCATGGAGGGGAGGCATCCTTGGAGGTTGTGGGGGAGGTGTGTGCTGTGACCCGTGAAGCCTGAGGAAGAGAGGTGGGAGGAGGGGGCGTGGTAAGAGGGAGGCTTAAAAGGTCGCCTGGTTCCCATGGTGTTCTGGGCCTTGCTGCTACCCTGCAGCCTCCCACACTTCAGTCTGCTCTTTCCGCCCTTCCCCGTCACCACAGGGTGGAGTTCCAGAACAAGTTCTATGAGGGAGCTGGCTCCAAGTTCTCCCCCTTCTCCTTCAAGCTAGTCCTGGAAGGGGCTGCTGAGGAGTAGGCTCTTCTGCGTCCCGGGTGCTGATGCCAACTGAAGGACTTCCCTCTCGCCTCTGAGTCAGCCCAGGCCAGGAGTCCCACGCAGCAACCCTGTTGGCTACAGTGAAGTGAGAAGCTGTGTGAGGATTTGGCAGGATTTAACCACGTAACCCAAGGGCTACTTTTTATTTGGGACTTTATGTGCAGCCAAATGGTCAAATACTACAATAACTGGGAAATGGGGGAGGGGACACTAGACCACTATCTTGTACTACTTTATTTGTGTTTTACTTTGTATCTATTTTGAGACAAGGTCTCATTAGCTCTAACCGTTCTGGAAATAGCTGCGTAGCCTAGGGTGGCTTTGAGTTCTGACTCCCCCTGCCTCCACTTCCCCAGTGTTCAGATGTCAGGCACCAGCCAGCACACCTGGATCTCCTGCAGAATTTCAAGTATTATAATCATGAAAATAAATACTTGCTTTGTTCACTGTTTCTTTAAAATGTCTTTATTCAAGATTAATCCATGCCATAGAGCATCTACAGTTAGAGGCCAACACTGGATGATGGAATTACACAACCTAGTTCCTGGGACGGATCAGGTTTGTGTTTTCTCTGCATTTCCCCCTAGTCAGGGGCTTAGCATTACAAGCTTAGGGACTTCCTCAAACATTGGCACTCCTACCAGAAGCACAGCCAATGCCCTCTGTGTAGAGGGAGGCCCAGGCCTGGCCTGGCTCTCTGCATCACTAAGTCCTGAGAATGAAACCTGACAACCTGACGTCATTCCTGGGCACTGCTTATTGTCGCCACGCTGGGCTGGAGTGACTGGGGAAGGAGATGCAGAGGCTTGGCCAGGTTCTGGGAACCAGCGTACAGGGAAGGAGACTGCCTCATGGTTGGGTTCCTTATCCTTTGGGTCCGAGAGCCCCGAGCCAATTTCTTAGGTTGCCTGGACTGGAGATCCCCCAAGCACCTGAGGAGATTCATCCTGTGGGTTGTTTCGTCTGAATGGCCTGAGTCCAGGTGAAATGCCATCTCTATTACTATTTTTGTGTGCTTCACGATTGACTAAGTCCTTTCTACCTAAAGAGCCCATTAGATTCAAATGTGTTTGCATGTATGAGTGCAGGCACATGTATACCATAGCACACATGGAGATCAATGGACATCTTTCCTTGTCATTGTGTGCACCAGCCTAGCTGGGCAGTGAGCTCCCAGGGATGCTCCCGCCTCTGACTGCCATCTTGCTATCAGAGCAACGGGATTATAGATGCATGCAGCTGTGCCTGGCTTTTCCATAGCTCCTGGGGTTTTGAACTCATGCTTACTTTGCAAGTACTTTATTTACTTGCCATCTTCCCAGCTTGTGACTCTTATCTTTTAGACCCTGCTTGCTGCCCTATGCCAAGACTGACTCATGTCAATAGAAGCAAGTCTCAAACCTAAAAGGAAGTGACCGTGGTCCTTTCCTGTCTGTCACAGCCTGCACAGCAAATCGAGGCCTGTCTTTTCAAGTGTTCACTTCTCAAGGTTGGATCAAAGGATGACTATTGTGTTTGAATACTAGCTGTGAACGTCAACATTGCATTACTGGACCAGAAATGGAGTTAATCTCCCTGCCAAGTGCGTAGGAGGCTCTCCACCTCTCCGGACTGTAGAAAAGAGATTGTTAAGACCTGGGCGATGGAGGGGATGCTCGGTCAATGACAGTCAACAGAAGAAACGATAAGTGCCTTCGAGAAGCCCATGCTCTCCTGCTATCATGACCACCAGGAAGTTTTAAGGGTCTCAGCTTGCTGGTGTCCTATGGACGTCCATCTAAAAACTGTACCCGGTATAGATGGCTCCAAGGCACCGCCCACCCCAGCTCTTTTAGAAATGCCCCTCCCACCTGAGAGCCACAGGTCCACATTCCCCCCAAGGTTTGGCAGCTGCCTTCTGTCTCAGACAACACTGTTATTTTCGCTTTAACAACAGATCAGGTGAGGGCTGTTTAGAAGGGGGCGTGCCGGCCTTGTCGCTCACCTGGAATGCCAGGTGGCTCCTTAATGAATCCTGTTTGGAGAACTGAAATGAAAGGAGGGTAGGTAAGTCTAGAGGCAGAGAGGCCTCCGGAGCTGCCAGACCGGCTGTGGTGAGACAGCGCTCGGGGACCCACAGTTGTGACACTTTCCGTGGGATACGCAGGTGAGAAACTCGGGCAGCAGGTGTGTCTGCTTTCACTGCTGCTGTTCAGGGTAGAGAGGGGAACCAACTACTTGTGGGTGGCTGGAGGCAGATGGAGTGCGAAGCTTTCATTATTTTTTAAAATCATGTATGTATGATAAATGTTAGCGTGTGTGTGTGTGTGTGTGTGTGTGTGTGTGTGTGTGTGTGTGTGTGGGGTGTATGGACATGTGCGCGCAGCTTTGTGTCCTGTACGCATTCCCAGAAGTCAGAGGAGCACACTGAGTGTCTGTTCACTCTCCACCTATTCCCTGGAGACCGTCTCTCAATGAACCTGGAGCGAGGCTGACGGCCAACACACCCAATGATTCCCCTGCCCCTGCCCCCGCCCCAGTGCTGATTATAGAGGCCCACAGCCGCGCTGGCTTTTTATATGGGTTCTAGGAATTTGGAATTGAGGTCCTTATTCAAGTGCTCTCCCAGCCCCCTTACTAATGATGTTATTATTATTATTATTTTAAATCACATCACACATACGAGTCAGCATGGAAAAGATCTACAGGGGCCCAATTATTTCTGGCTTAAAAAAAAAAAAGTTCATGCATCAAAATACAATTGAATGAAGTATCCATCTGTCCCTTAGAAGTCTGACTACTCAAGAGCTGCACCGGGGCCTCTGAGTGGCAGAGTCAACCCTAACCTCTCCGTCCATCCACACAAACTTTCAGGTGGCTTGAAGGTGTGTCGTGTGTCACGTCCTCACTCCTGTGTTTGAGGAAGGGATGGCTGGGGGTGCTGAGTTTTTCCCTTGTTTTCCTGAGTTGGTGTGGTTTAGCTTCTGTCCTGCCCTCTTCTTCTCCCTCCTGAGAGCCCACCTAGCTGAGGAGCAGTTGGTGGCTGCCAGGGGAGGGAGGGTGTTTAGTATGCTACGAAGTCCATTTTATAATCGATTGCAACTACTTCATTAAAAATTCCCAGCTAGGGGCTGGGGAGATGGCTGTCAGTAAAGGGCTGGCCCATGGAGGCATAGGACCCGAGTTCAGATCCCCAGCACATGCGTGAAAAGTCAGGTGCGGTAGCTTAAACTTACAATTCCCAGTACTGGGGCAGCAGAAACAGAAGGAGCCCTGGGGCTCACTGGCTGGCCAGTCTAGCCTAACTTGTGAGCTCCAGGCCAAGGAAAGACCTTGTCTCAAGGGTGGTGGATGACATGCCTGAGGATAACACCCGGGTTGTTCACCACACTCTGCACACATGCACATAAATGCATACAAAGTTCTCTGGCCTCTACATACCTGCGTGTGCGTGCATGTGTGTGTGCACGTGAACGCACGTGTGAGCGTGTGTATGAGAGTGTGTGTGTATTTCAACACACCTTTACCAAATAGCTAAGACATAGCTCAACGGTGTTCGGAAAGAGGACAGTCATCTTAGAAATGGCTGCCCTCATGGCAGGCTCCCGAAGCGGCAGAGGTCAGCTGTGTACACACAGAAACCCACCTCCAGGTGGAGATGGGCTCTTATCTCCTCCCTTACAGGTTAATCCAGTGGGGAAGGTCAAGTGACCTGGCAAGGGGACCACCCCTGGGAAGTTGGGTTTGCTTTAAGATAATGTACTTTTTCATCCTGGAATTCACCCCTTAGTGCAGTCCCTGTGAGTCAGTATGGGGTTTAGCTGTGTCTGTTTACCTGCTTCAAGTCCTGACTCAGAAAGCCACAATTATCCCTGGGAGCACTGGCCAGAGCCTCAGCATGTTTTTAAACTCTAATGGATGTTTTGGGTTTTCTTGCTCGATCTTCGTTCGTTCGTTCATTCGTTCCTTCCTTCCTTCCTCCCTCCCTCCTTCCCTCCCTTCCTTCCTTCCTAACCACTGAGCCATCTTGCCTGCCCTCCCTGTTCCTTTTCAAAGCTCACTGACCTATCACATTGCTACCTGCCACTGAGTCGCTATCCTCCTGCCACCGAGTGGCCATCGTCCCTGCCTGCCTGTTCCTCTCCACTCTCCCTCCTTGCAGATGTGAGATTCACAGCTTGCCTGCCCTGGCCTTTCCCTTCAACTCTAACAAATTGTCCTCAAGCTCCATTTCAGCCCACTCTCTGCTTCTGTCTGGTTTATCAAGACAGGGTAGTCTTCCTTATCTGTGTAGTCCTGGTTGTCCTGGAGCTCTCTCTGTAGACCAGGCTGGCTTTGAACTTTGAACTCAGAGATCCTCCTGCCTCTGCCTCCTGAGTGCTGGGATTAAATGTGTGCACCCCCCACTGCCTGGGACATGCATCATTCTTTTTTGTGGCACCAAACGTGTCCTTTATGAGCAGTACCCACAGCAGGAGTAGTGGGGTTCTCAGCCTCCTCCCGGCGGGGTTGGGCAGGCCAGGTGCAGGATAAACACTGTCTGTGAGCTAACATGTTTGCTCCTCACACCAGCCTAAGAGTTAGGTGCAATTACTGTATATACCTCATTTCAGTGCTGAGGAAAAGAGCCTAATAAATAGAAGGGGATCTAAACACAAGAGTAGTCTGCTTGAGATGAGACAGATGACAGGAAAAAATAGGACTTGTATGTGCATGTGTGGGTGCTCGTGTGTGTGGGTACTCATGTGTGTGTGTGGGTACTCGTGTGTGTGTGGGTGCTCGTGTGTGTGTGGGTGCTCGTGTGTGTGTGGGTGCTCATGTGTGTGTATGTGGGTGCTCGTGTGTGTGTGCACATGTGTGGGTACTCATGTGTGGGTGCTTGTGTGTGTGTGGGTGCTCATGTGTGTGCATGTGTGGGTGCTCGTGTGTGTGTGTGCGCTCATGTGCGTGTGCATGTGGGGGTGCTCGTGGGGGGTGCTCGTGTGTGAGTGCTCATGTGTGGGTGCTCATGTGTGTGTGAGTGCTCATGTGTATGTGTGCATGTGTGGGTGCTCATGTGTGTGTACATGTGTGGGTGCCCTGTGTGTGCACACATGTGTGGGTGCTCGTGTGTGTGTAGCTGTCTATGCATGTATGTGCATATGTATGTGTATGCTAGGGGTCAACCTCGGGTGTGGTCCCTCAGAAATGCTGTCCACATTTTCCTGAAGCAGGGTTTCTCACTGGCTTGGAACTCATAGGCTGGGCCAGGCTGACTGGTCAGAGAGCCCCAGGAGTCTTCTTGTATCCATACCAGTTTTCTTTTCTTTCTTTTTTTTTTTTTTTTTTCCTGCTTCAACATTTTCTTTCAGGGAGAAGACACCACACTTGAACTTAAGAAAAACCCTTTACAGCCCAGGTCTTTTATTTCTTTTTATACATCAGGCCATGAATTCGTAGGGAATGGGCTCCAGCAGCTCAGGCTCCGTCCTGTTAGTCCTCACAGAGTGTGCTTCTCTGGGTGGAGCAGGCTGGCGCTTCAGCTGAAACCAGGTGCCCTTCTCTTTGGCTTCTGGTCGTTCTCCTTCCCCCGCCTCAGGAAGCTGTCTCTGCTCTTCAGACACTTGATGTGTTCAATCCACACACTAATTCTCATGGCAAGAATCTTGCCCTTACTTGCTTGTTTACAGTGATGCCCACAGCATGCTGGTGATCCTGTAGACTCTCCCAGTTTTGCCATGGTAACATTTATGGGGCATTGGGGCATTCCTTTTTGAACTGTGCCCATTCCCTTGGTCTTATTCCTAAAAAACGATCCCCGGGCGGGTTGGCGGAGCCCGCCATGAGAAAGCGGCTACAGGAGGGTACGTGCTGCGCCCACGGTGGTGGCAGGTAACAGACACGTAAACACAGGAAATAGCCATAAGTATTTATTAAGGAAGAGGGAGAAAAGAAAGAAAGAAAGAAAGAAAGAAAGAAAGAAAGAAAGAAAGAAAGAAAGAAAGAAAGAAAGAAGAGATAAAAGGAGAGAGGAGAGATAAAAGAAGAGAGAGACAGAGAAAACACGTGCGCACGCCAAGGAAGCAGAAAGAGGAAGGGTCCCAAGATGGCGACAGGCAGGTCAGAGGTTATGGGAGTGGGCGTGGCTAGGGCAGGGAATAACACTTGGTGTCTACAAAATCACCCTTCTTGTACACTCGCATGCACGTGGCCAAAGGAAAACTCCATGTTTCCTAAGGGCCTAGAGAACACAGCGAGTGCCCCCCTCTCTCCCTGGTGTTTGCCACTTTGGCGAGTTCCTGAAAGATGGCTGCTGTGGCTGGAAGCTTTTTTTTTTTTTTTTAACCTGGGTTCTATGTATAGAAAAAGCTCCTCTCATGTGCACAGCCAGCTACCAATTTACCTCCTAGGACTTTTGATGGCTCAAGGCAATTTTACATGAGTAGACTTGCCACATGATATGCCCTCTATGGTCATTATGTGTCCTCTCTGCTACTGTCCCTGGCTTCATTAGGGAAGCTGTGTGGGGAGCTGGAGTGACCCCCGATGGCAGCCAAGCAGAGAGAACCCGTGACTGTCATTAGCCTTCGGAAGCTGAGCCAGGCAACCCCAGAGCCACAGCAGAAAGGTAAGACCACCGCAGAAGGCCTGGCTTTCAGACTAATGCTGACATTGTTCTAATAAGGAGCAGGGGCCAAGGTTATAGGTCAGTCGGCAGCATGCTTGCCTAGCCGGCATGAAATCCTACCCTGGTTCCCAGTACCACATAAACTGGGTGTGGAGGTGCCTGTCTGTAATCCCAGTGCTGGAGAGGGAGAAGCAGGAAGATGGAGCTGGAGAGGTAGAAGCGGGAGGGTCAGGAGTTCAAGGTCATCCTCTGCTATCCGTAGGAGCTTGAGGTCAGTCTAGGCCACACAAGACCCCAATAAGTAATAACAATAATGTTGCACATACCTCCAAAGGTGAGCCACAGTCCTGGGGGTTCCATTCCCACTCAAGGGGTCCTTACATTCTGGCTTCCTTGTCAGAGATAAAGACGTTCACTGTGGAGGATGCCGTGGAGACCATTGGGTTTGGACGCTTTCACATCGCACTCTTTCTGATCATGGGCAGCACCGGGGTGAGTGCTCCTGGAGATGCTTGGCACCTGTGACACTGTCCTCTCTGCTGGACACCGTCTTCCTGCTGGCCTCCACCACCGGACTGGCCATCCCAGGAGCGGGAGTCCTGTGGAAATCATTTCAGCAGTCCTTGGCATGGGTTGGCTGGGAACAATGTCTGCGTGTGTCTGTCCTGGCAATTCCAGACTCCTCGTAAAAGTTTACATTGAGTTGTTGGGGAGAAGGGAGAGGACCATGGGGTTATTTCACGTGGAGTAGACATGTGGCCCTTGAGCGTGTGTGCATTGGTATCACCTGGAATGCCTGCTGTCAGGAAGATTCTAGATCCCCTAAGAGGAATTCCCTTCTATTAGTGGCGTGTGTTTCTCCTAACTTCTGTTGTATGCTAGGCATGGTGGCTACACCTGTAACCCCAGCGCTTGGCAGGGAGCTGTAAGAAGATCAAGAGTTCAGGGTCATCTGCTGTGTATTGAGTTTGAGGCCAGCTGGGGAGACATGAAATCTGACGTCAGTTCCTGGAACTCATGTAAAGGTGTGAAGAGAGAATGGCTACCTCCCAGATGGGCATGTGGACACACACGCTACACACACACCACACACATATATACACACACGACACACACACACACATCCACACACATTTTAGGCTTTTTGTTTTTTTTTTTTTTAATTTTTAGAAAGGGCTAGTGGTATGTCTCAGTGAAAGAGACATATCTAGCGTGTGAAGTCTCAGCAAAGCCCTGGAATAGGTCCCTGCTCCTCCCACCACCCCCATTTACCCACCCCTGTACTTCTCCACCCATGCCAGTACAAAGATCAAATCAGGTAAAATCTGTTGTTTTTAGGGGAAATGGGATTTTGTTATGCTGACCTTGGTATGGTGGTCTTAGGTGATTCCAGTCCTAAATAATTAATTCTCTAATAAATTCCACCAAATATTCACAAACCAAAAACAGCAAATAATATTTAGATATAATTATGCCACTTGAGAGGAAGAAGCAGGAAGATCAGGGGTTCAAGGCTAGCCTCAGCTACATTGCAAATTCAATGCCAACCTGGTTACTTGAGACAGTCTCACAAACAAACAAAAACGACAGACAAGAACTGGGTGTCATGCCTTATGACTGTCATCGAAACACTTAGAAGGCTGAGGTAGGGAGAGTGCTGTGAGGCTAGCCTAGGCTACACAGGGAAATTTTTTCTAAAAACACAAATAAAACCAAGACCAACAGTCATCCAACACAGAGGAATCTTTCTGGAGTCCTGATGCATCTTTCTGGAGCTGTGTGCTCCCTCGGGAGAGAGGGTGGGGATAGAAAGAGGCATGTCAGAAGCATCACACCCCGCCTTTCATGGTAACATGCCACGCAATGCGGAACCCTTCCTTACATGCAGAGGGAAGACTCTTCCGGCTCACGCTCTCACAGTTCCGCACTCAGAGCCACACAGCAGGTTTTACTACTTCTGTTCCTGGAGAGGGACAGCGTTACTCCTAACCAGTGCATTTCCTTTGGGATCCTTTAGACACTCGGTCCTGATGGTCATCACCCCTCTGTTCCGTATCACTAAGAAGGAGGAGTTTAGCAAAGCGAACATCTTTCTGAGATGGCCCTGCTGTCTCAGTCCTGTGCTAAAACATCCCACTCTGAGGACAGCTGCAATCCTCTAGAGAAGACAAGCCACAGCCTGGGGACCACTGCCCCTCCATAGGTGCATTTTCATCCCCAGAGACACTCTGAGGGATACCCTCCAAAAAATAGGAGGCAGGAGGGTGAATTGAAAGCCTCAAAAAGAAAAAGAGTACAGGGGCTGGAGAGATGGCTCAGAGGTTAAGAACATTGCCTGCTCTTCCAAAGGTCCTGAGTTCAATTCCCAGCAACCATATGGTGGCTCACAACCATCTGTAATGGAGTCTGGTGCCCTCTTGTGGCCTTCAGGCCTACACACAGACAGAATATTGTATACATAATAAATAAATATTTTAAAAAAAAGTACAAAAAAGAGTTAAAAAGAGTACAAAAAGGAGTAAAAACAGTACAAAAAGAATGAAAAAAAAGAGTATAGCCTCAGAGATGAAGGAAAAGAGTAAGTTTAAAGGAGACAGATTAAAAGGAGTACCCCCAAGAATGCAGCACCCCTGCTTGGTAGGAAGCAGCCAGACAAATTGACGACACCCAAATTCTCCAAAAGATTGTTGAGGAAAAGAAAGAAAAAAAAAGGGGGTGAGATATTGGGAGCAGTGAATCCCTAGACCCTGAATTTCTGGTAAACAACTTGTTTTTTTTTTCTGCTCTGAGACAGCCTGCAGCTGCCCTGAGCATGAGACCCTCAGGAGTTCCTGATGGCAGGAGAGTGATTTCTGGTGGATTTGGCTGGGGCATGGCTCTCAGTTAAGGATCTCTATATAAGCAGCTCTGGTACACAATAAAGGGGGCATTGCTGGTTCAAGGATGACCCATGTCTCTGTGAGTCTTTGTGTGTTTCAATCTCCAGCCCGTTGCCCGGTTCATGAACGGTATGGTAGTGCATAAAGCTCAGACGGGTGTGGTGTGCTACAAAACCCCAGACAAATGTGTTCTCTTCCTTTAGTTCTCCTTCCTCCTCCTGATATCTTTGTCCTTGTCTGTGATGTTTGTGTTCATCTTGCCCTGCAGGTACAGGCCCTCAGATTTGGCTGGACAAAGTGGTAGGTACTGTAGTCCCAGTGACTCAGAACATTGAGGTAGGAGGATCACCCGAGGTTGAGAGTTCAAAGCTGACTTCGGTGGTGGTGTGCACCTGCAATGCTAGTGCTCTGGGGAGCGGAAGAGATGGGGGGGGGTCCCTGGTGCTTTCTGGCCATCCAGCCAAGCCAAATTAGTGAGCCCCAGGTTCAGGAAGAGACTGTCTAAAAAATAAGGAACTAGAAGGATGGCAAAAGACCCTTGCAAAAAGACTCTTGCAAAAAGACCCAACACCGACATGGCAGCTCACAACCATCTACAGCTCCAGTTCCAGGGGATTCAGCACCAACTTCTGGGTCCCATGGCTTTTGAATACATGCATACAGTCAGACACACACACACACATACGCACATACATACTACTCAAAAATAAATAAGGCAGAGGTGACTGTCGGGAGGAGACAGTGTGGGCATGCCTCTTTCTACAGCTCTCCCTTGAGCGGCCTGTCCCAGGCTGTCCTGTCTTTGTTGTCTTTTATCTAGTTCACCTGTTCCTACTCATTCATTTCTGGTTTCTGCTTCCTTCTCCTGGGAGATAAACCCACCCTGAAATGGAGTGTAGGGTATGGACAAAGATTAATTGTGTGGGTTAGTTTCAGCTAACTTGGCGCAAACCTAGGCACGCCTGGCGGGAGGGAACCTCATCTGAAGAACCGATCCCATCAGATTGGCCTATGGGCATGCGCAGGGCATTTTCTTGCGGATTGATGCAAGGGTGGCGCTAGCTAAGCAAGGCGGGAAGCAGCTCCCCTCCGCGGCCTCTGCTTCAGCCCCTGCCTCCAGGTTCCTGCTCGGAACTCCTGTCCTGCTTTCTCTCCATGGTGGACTATAAACCCGCTCTTCCCCTCGTTGCTTCTGGTCCTGGTGTTTATCCCAGCAACATAAAGCAAACTAGAACACTAGTTACCCTTCTCCTGTCAAAATCCTCAGTAGCACATCCTACACCATCTGTCGAGCGGACATTCTTCCCTGAAAATGAACTCCTCGCTTGTGCCCATTGCTTTGTCTTCCAGCCTTCAGAAACCTTCCTATCTCCTCTTGAGACCCAAGCTTTCTGATGTAAGAAGCTGTTTCTAAAACATCCCTTGCAAAGGTGTGTCCTACCACCCTCATAGCACACCATGACTAGCCAGGCTCTCCCACTAGCTAGTGACTGGCCCCTCCAACAGTGTAACTGAGCACATGCGCAGGTCAGCACACACAGGGAATCTCTAGGGACACTCCCAAGTTGTACAAACTGGCTATCACACCTATGAAAGCTAAGGATCTCCTACAGGTATCTACTTCCTTTTTGTTCTGCTTTGCTTAGCGTGGGGTTTCTCCAGTCAGGGTCTAGATAGGAAGTCAGTGCTGGCCTCAAACCCACCATGCTCCTGCCTCAGTCTCCAGAGTGGTGGGATCACAGGTGTATGCTACTGTGCCTGGTTCTACTGTAATTGTTTATTTATCTAGGGGAAGGGGAAAGAGGCCATCGGGACTAGGAGGGTGACAGACCTATGTGGCGGTGGCATGAGCTAGTGTGTTTCCTGCTTTGTCTTTAAGGTGGTGGAAGCCATGGAGATCATGTTAATAGCGGTTGTGTCTCCTGTTATCCGCTGTGAATGGCAGCTGGAGAACTGGCAGGTGGCACTTGTCACCACGGTGAGTACCTGCTGCCTGTGCTGTGGGAAGGAACAACTTGAAGGTCTGGCTTCCCTTCCAGTACTCTGAGAGCCGAGTGCCAACCCTGGCCCCACCCAAAATGAGGAGTGCTGGCCTCCAAGTTCATGGGTTTCCAGACCCCATAGTGGTTAGCGCTCAGCACCTTTCTCTCTCTCTGTCTCTGTCTCTGTCTCTCTCTCCCTCCCTCTGGTGAATAACCTTGAGTAGCCAAGCATTCCTAGCTGATGTTACCTCCCCTAATTCTAGAACAGTCTCACCTCCACGCACTGCCAGCCCCAGCCCACCTCTCTAGCTGACCTTCACTGGTCCTCAACATCCGCCAAAGCAATACGTCCTCCCTGAAAAACCCTTGGACTCAGTATGTGTCACAGTTTTCAGAGTCCCACTCCATGCCACGAAAGGCAACCTTAGGTAAAGAACGCATGGCTTCATAGTCAATATGTTTCTTATGAAGTGGGTGTTAAAGTAAGCTTTCTATGGTTTGACCAAGATGTGAAGAAGACATATTAAAATCGTGGGGAACATGCTGTGGATGTGAGCAGCCACTGCAGGGCTTTAAAGAGGGCCGTGATTGGGTGTCCAAGAACTCTGAGGCAATATGGCTGAAGGGCCAGGTTCCAGGGATACGGTGTCTGATGGGGAATGGCAGTGTCTGGAGGTGAGGCTGTGTGCTCAGGAATTACTAAGGAGATAGCATCAGCCTCAGAGGTCCAGAGCACAGGGTAATGGGAAAGGGTTGACTTACCTGTCATTAACACTGGTGTTAACAGAGACAACTTGTAACAGAAAGGCATCCAGATGTGGCCAGAGTGAGAGGACCCAAGGGAGGCAGGAAGGTGGTGACCTGTAGCAGTCATGGAAAATTCGACAAGTTTGATTCTTCCCCTTCCCTGGCTTAAGTCCTTCCAAGCTTGCAAGGACAGAGGAGCCACCCTTGTTTGGAGGGATGGTAGGACAGATGGCTGCCTTTCTGCTCACAGCCTTCTCTGAGTTTTGCCCTCTCCCTCAGAACTGCCCTGTATTCTCTTAATGTGTAGTAAGTTCGAATCCTGCTTCTTTCTGTGTCTTGGAGGATGGAAGGCGTGGAGCCCAGATTTGTGTCCAGTCACAGTTCCACATCTGCCCTTTACTGAAAAGGCAGAAGCGTGTGCAGTGCGTAAACCAGAAAGTTGTCTTTTGCTTTTTGAGACAGGATCTCACCACACACTCAGGCTGCCATCCCTCTTTCGTTTGCACGCTCACCCTGGTTCAGCCTCCTGAGTGCCAGGGTTACAGATGTGTGGCATTGTGCTAGGCTGAACTGTGTTTTATATTAAATAAGGAAGTAGAGCCTAGGGTGGTGGCACAGGCCTTTAATCCCAGCACTCTGGAGGCAGAGGCAGGAGGATCTCTGTGAGTTCGAGGCCAGCCTGATCTACAAGAGCTAGTTCCAGGACAGGCTCCAAGGCTACAGAGAAACCTGGTCTCAAAAAACAAACAATTAAGAACAGAACTGCACAGGGAGGGAAGGGGAGAGGGAAGAGTGCAGGGCAGGGGTGAGGTCAGTGTCCCGTTGCTGTGCACTTTCCCAAGGGGCTGCAGAAATGCAGGCTTCCGGGTTAGCAAAGCTTTGCTTGAGTCTAGGTTTCTGTCCCAGAAAGCAGAGAGTCTAGGGCAAACGTCATGGCTCTCATACCTCAAGGATCTATGGGATAAAAACTAAGACACTGAATTTTTAAAATTAAAAAAAAAATATGCCAGAAAATGGGAAGACTCCTTGCTCATGGGTTGATAGGATTAATACTGTGGAAATGGCTCTACTGGTGAGGGCAGTCTGTTGATTCATTGCATCAAAATTCCTATGGTACTCTTTGAAGAACTAGGGAAAAAAATCCTAAAATTAATGTGTGGACACCAAAGATTCGTGGTCAAAGCAACTCTAAGCAGAGAGATCAGTACAGATCTAATACCTGACTTCAGATCACATTACAGAACCATGGTGACAAGCGCAGCATGGCACTTGCGCAAAACTGACGTGCAGAGCAAGGGTGCACAGCAGGGGCGGAAACCCGCACAGCACTGGGCACACAGCTTTTGAAAAGGGGGTCGGAAAAACCCAGTGGAACGCATACAGCCTTTCTGCAGATGGTGCTGGGGAGCCTGCGTAGACACACAAAGGATGAAATTAGAACTACATCTCACTTTGCACAAAAATCAATTAAAAATGGATCAAAGACCTTCATTTAAAACCTGAAACACTGAAATTGCTTGAGGGAAACAGGAAGAATACTCCAAGACATAGCAATAGGAAAGGACTCTCGGAAAGACTCCAATAACACAGGATATTGCCCAGTTAACAAGTGGGGTGATGCGAAATTAAAAAGCTTCTGTATAGCAAAGAAAGCAGCCAGCAGAGTGGAGGGGCAGCCTCCAGAAAGGGAGAAATCTGACTGCTCAGACAGGAAGCCAGTGTCCACAACATGCAGAGAACTGAAAAACAAATTCCACGCGAGATCCCAAATCTCCCATTCAATAAGTGGTCTACTGCACTGAACAGACAGTCTCAAAAGAGACACAAACAGCCAATAAACATTTCAAGCAGTCATCATCCTTAGCTATCAGAGAAGATTTCCTCTTACCCCAGTCACAGTGGCCGTCATCAGGAAGACAAATGACAACAAATGTTGGCAAGGATGCTGGCAAAGGGAAGCCCTTATTCACCACTGTTGATACTGATGTAGTCACTATGGAAATCGGTATGGAAGCTTCTTTTAAAAAACAAACAAAAAAGCTAAAAAACCAAAAAACTAAAACCAAAACTATTATATGAGCCAGCTATACCACTTCAGGACTCAAAGTGTCCTTGGTTCAATTGCAGACACTTGCATATCCACGATTGCTGCGCTGTGCACAGTGGCTAGAGATGGAGCCATCGTAGATGTCCATCAACAGATGAATGCATCGGAAAATGTGGTCCATGTATAAACCAAAATTTTATTCAGTCATAAGGGAAAAAGAGTCATGGCATTGTGTGAGAATGTCTGGAACTGGAACTCATTAAGTTAAGCCAAGTATCCAGATTCAGAAAGGCAAACACGACGTATTTTCACTCATGTGTGGGTCTTAGATTCTAACTTTTATATATGTGTTTAGGGTAGATGTATGTCATGAAGGGAAGATGAGAACCATGAGAGGTCTTGAGAGCTGGGGAAGATGAAAACAAAGGTAACGGAATACAAGGGATGTGACAGGAGGGAGGGAGAAAAGGGACCCACAGGAAACCGGGAGGAAGGAAAAGAGTAAGGAAGGAGGGGCCATAAAAAGAAATTGGGGGACAGAGAGAAGACTCTGCTGTTAAAAACACCTGCTGCTCTTGCAGAAGACACAAGTTTGAGTCCCAGCACCGATGTTGGGCAGCTCAAAACCACCTGTAACTCCAGCTCCTTGTATCTGACCTGTCTGGGCACCTTGGACATCCACATGCACAACACATATTTATCCACATGCACAACACATATTTTTATGCATTAAAAAGTGCATGAAAATGCTGCAACAAAGCCCATTGCATACAACCTGTATGCTAATTAAACCAAGTATTTATAAAGGAGAATATATTAGAGCCTAAAGTTCTGGGTTTGACCTGCAGCACAGAAGTGGGTGGGGCAGATGTGCATGTAAGATGACGTGCAGAAGTGGGTGGGGCAGATGTGCATGTATGATTGTGTACAGAAGTGGGGTGGGGCAGATGTGCATGTATGATTGTGTACAGAAGTGGGTGGGGCAGATGTGCATGTCTGATTGTGTACAGAAGTGGGTGGGGCAGATGTGCATGTCTGATTGTGTACAGAAGTGGGTGGGGCAGATGTGCATGTATGATGACGTGCAGAAGTGGTGGGGCAGATGTGCATGTATGATGCCGTGCAGAAGTGGGTGGGGCAGATGTGCATGTATGATAGCTTCTGAATAGTTCCTTGTGAGTCTTTTTTTTTTTTTTTTGGAACTAGCTCTGTAGACCAGGCTGGCCTCGAACTCACAGAGATCCACCTGCCTCTGCTTCCTGAGTGCTAGGATGAAAGACATGCGCCACCACCGCCCGGCCTGTGAGTCTTATGAGGGGCAGAAAAAAAGCAAAGCAAAGCAGGCAGCAGAGAGAAGCAGCCTTTTCCCCGAGAGGTGCTGCAAGCAAAGATGGCACTGTGCCTCTGGTTTCCTGGGGGCGTCAGCCAGGAGGATTCCTAAGGGAAAAAGGGATTGTCTGGAGGTAGGGAAGTAGGGGCTGGCTGCACAGGCCCACACAGAGCCAGGCTGAGTGAGGCACTGGACAAGAGAGGAAAGCAAGCGGCTCCACCTGACGACTTGTAGTTCGGAGATTTTATGTGTTTATTGAGACAGGGTCTCCGTGTGTAAGTGCCAGGCTCTCCTGATATGGCTGGTGAGAACGGAAACCAGGCTGGGGTTGGAGGAGGTCTCAGCAAGAATGATGCTTTGACCAGTTTATTGGAAGCAATCAGACATTTTATACATGTTCAGAAACAGGATACATTGGGCAGTGGTGGTACACGCCTTCAATCCCAGTACTCGGGAGGCAGAGACGGGTGGATCTCTGTGAGTTTGAGGCCAGCCTGGTCTACAAGAGCTAGTTCCAGGACAGCCAGAAATACACAGAGAAACCCTGTCTGGGGGGAAAACAAAACAAAACAAAAACAAACAAACAAACAGAAAAGGAAAGGGACTACAATTGTAGTTGCCAGGACACAATGATGTTTGCCAGCTATACAGCACACTCAAGATTAATGTCTAATACTAATTGTACAGCCAAGCTTCTGTGTGCTTCTGCTGACTTCTGGGGAATGCAGAGGTACACAGGAGACCTGAATGCTCCTTTGCATGGGGGTGCCTTGGTCTCTCAGGTACTGGAGGGCACCCAGTACCCCAGGAAGCATGAACTCTAACCTGAAGAACCTATGACTCAACGCCTCTCGAGGCAGCTAGACCAGGCCAGCTCCATGACTCCCTGCATCCAGTAGCTCAAGGGCGACCTTGGATTTCTGACCCTCTTTCTTCCACCTCTGGAGTGCTGGTTTACAGACACTTAATCCATGAACCAACCATCTTGGCTGCTTTTATGTGAAGCTAGGAATGGAACCCAGGGCTTTGTGCATGATAAGCAAACATCCTGCCAACTGAGCCCCAGCCCCAGCCCTTTAGAGGGTTTTAGGTGGATGACTGGTTCAGGTGTTCATTTAAAGTTTGTGACAATACAAAGAAAGACTAGTTTAGTGGCAGCAGCTTGTGTAGGAATAGGGCACAGCAGGCATGACTAGATTTTAAACTACAATGGGAAGTCACAGCTTCATGCCAGGCACAGCAGGGAGGCCAGGGAATGGGAGAAGGGCAGCAGTTTCCTACTCTGGGGACCTGCTTCTACCTGGGCCCTGTTGGTAAGGTATGTTTGTACAAGAAATATAGACCCCAACCCCAGGCGCCTGCCTGCTTGCCCTGAGCCCTGGGGTGCTCTGGGAAGCCCATCTCCAACCTAATTTTCGCTAGGATGGTTTAGCTCTATGCTTAACGTAGTAACTGCACTTCTTCCTAGTGTGATCTGCTTTAGAGCACTGTTTCTCTTCACCCTGACTCTAGATGGTGTTTTTTGGCTACATGGTGTCCAGCATCCTCTTTGGTCTCCTGGCTGACAGATATGGCCGCTGGAAGGTAGGTCAGGCCATGTAGGATACCCCCTATTCCCCCACCCCCACCACCACCCTGTACTCCGTTGGGCACTGTCCCAATCCTTCCCTTCCGTGGACCTGCCCCCATGCCATGTCAGTACGTCTTCCCTCAAAGGGGATAAGAGATAACTTATTCGGGAGTCAAACACAAGTGACGGTGGCCCAGGAGAAACACAGATGCAGGTTACCACAAGTACCACATTTATGCTGGCTGGTTTTATGTCAACTTGCCATAAGCTGGAGTCATCAGAGAGGAGGAGCCTCAGTTGAGAAAACTGTCTCTATAAGATCTGGCTGCAGGCAAGCCTGTAGAGCGTTTTCTTAACTAGGGACTGATGGGGGAGGGCCCGGTTTATTGTGGGTGGTGAAATCCCTGGTTTTGGTGGTCCTGAGTTCTATGAGAGAGCAGACAGAGCAAGCCAGTAAGCAGCTCTCCTCCATGGCCTCTGCATCAGCTCCTGGCTCCAGATTCCTGCCCTGTTTAGTTCCTGTTCTGACTTCCTTCAGTGATGAACAGTGATGTGGAAGCGTAAGCCGAATAAACCCTTTGCTCCCTGGGTTACTTTTTGGCCATGGTGTTTCCTCGCAGCAATAGTGACAACAACCCCAACGAAGACAACATCCTAACATAGTCTTGCTGTTTAATATCAAAGACAAGGGTTGGGAATGTTAGACTTGGAGGCTTACAGCAAAGCAGGGAAATGTCTGCTATAGGACCCGGATGCTATCTGATGACATTCGTAGCTTGGGGACAGTGAAAGTTAGTCTTCCGTTAAATTAATGTAATCCAAAGGTTTTACTTTATAACCACTAGGGCGCTGGATTAGATACAGAGGTGGGCGAGAGATGGCTATTTAGGACTCTAAAGATAATCCTGGGGTAATTTGGCTCTGCAATAGTCCAACATTTTTTTTTTTTTTTTTTTTTTTTTTTTGGTTTTTTGAGACAGGGTTTCTTTGTGGCTTTGGAGCCTGTCCTGGCACTAGCTCTGTAGACCAGGCTGGTCTTGAACTCACAGAGATCCGCCTGCCTCTGCCTCTCAAGTGCTGGGATTAAAGGCGTGCGCCACCATCGCCCGGCTTAGTCCAACATTTTTTAAGTTTTTTTAAAAATATTTATTTATTATGTATACAATATTCTGTCTGTATGTAGGCCAGAAGAGGGCACCAGACCTCATTACAGATGGTTGTGAGCCACCATGTGGTTGCCGGGAATTGAATTCAGGACCTTTGGAAGAGCAGGCAATGCTCTTAACCACTGAGCCATCTCTCCAGCCCTTTTTAAGATTTTTTAAAAATATTTTTTATTTATTATATAAACAACATTCTGCCACCATACCAGAAGGGGGCACCAGATCTTATTACAGATCAGAAGGCTGTGAGCCTATGTGGTTGCTGGGAATTGAACCCAGGACTGCTGGAAGGACTCTGAGCCATCTCTCCAGCCCAATGGTCCAGCTTCTTAAAGTCACAGTTTTCATCAGTCTCCAGTTCTATGGAATCATCAGTATAGCTGTGGCTTTTCCTGGGAACTTGAGTTCGTACTATAAAGCCTGCTTTTCTTGTAAATAAGAAAAGGCAATGCATTGTTTGCTTCTACTCTTTCCAATACAAGGTCTCCCTGTGTTCCCAACAGCCGTGTGAGGAGGGAGGGCAGCCCCTTGTTTTCTGTTACCTCCCAGGGTGGGCACACCAGACACTTTGAGACCATGCCAGTGCAGACTGAGAGAGCAGTGACCCAGGGAAGCTGAGGTCACACAGAGGAGGCACCCACTTCAAAAGGTATCAGGGCTCCTTCATTCCCCAGAGGGGTCCTGGTAACAAGCTCTCTTTCCTTGCTGCAGATTTTGCTGCTCTCGTTCCTGTGGGGCGCCTACTTCTCCTTACTGACCTCTTTCTCCCCGTCCTACATCTGGTTTGTCTTTCTGAGGACCATGGTAGGCTGTGGAGTGTCTGGCCATGCACAAGGGTAAGACTTGCTCCAAAGAGTGTGAGAGAGAAATGTGGATGCTTCAGGCAGGCACACACACACACACACACACACACACACACACACACTCGCACATACACACTCTCTCTCACACACACATACACTGTGCGCACACACAGAGACAGAGGGAGAAAGACACATGCACACATTAAAAGGCAGATACACAGAAGACACACATACATACATTCATAGATGGCAGACACACGAGAAAGAGAGAGAGAGAGAGAGAGAGAGAGAGAGAGAGAGAGAGAGAGAGAGAAGAAAGACACAGAAACAGACACACATGCATGCAGCCACAGACAGAAACAGCCTGGATTCAAACAAACAGACACACACACACATTCATGTGCACGTGACTATATTAAGTAGGTGAAGACTGGGGATGTAGCCCAGTGGCAGAGCTCTTGCCAAACATGGACAAGGTCTTGGGTTGAAGGTCAAGGCATGTAGGATGTGGCCTTGTTTGCTGTGTCCTCCCATCCCTTCCCTTCCATGAACTTGCCTCGTATCAATACCTCTCCCCTGCAAAGGGTGAGAGATAGCTTACTCTTGGGCTAACCACAAACAGCTGTGGACCCTTGTAGTGCCCAGAATAACTGTCCATTACAAAGTGCCATTGCCCTGTAGTTTAAAACCATACCGGGTGGCCTAGAGAGATGGCTCGGGGCTTAAGAGCATACACTGCCCAGTTCAAATCAGCTTCAGGGGAAGTTTGGTGCCTCTGGCCTGCTTCGGCACCTGCACACATCACATACACTCATATGCACATGTGCACACACATCACATAACCCACATACACTCACATGCACATGTGCACATACACCCATACACTCACATGCACATCTGTACACACACCACATACACTCAACATGCCCATATGCACACACATCACATACACTTACAGGCACATGTGCACAAACATAGTTAAAAATAAAACTGAGAAAAGAGAAATGCTCAGATTTAAAAAAAAACACAAAAACAAAACCCACACCAGAAAATGAATTTGCAAAGCAGAATGAGAAATACTGAAATAGAATTAATGTGTCTGCCTGTCTCCTGTGGGTCTCAATGTTGGGTGTGAGCGTTGCTGTGTTAATGTTCCTGCTACGGGGCCACCTCAAAATTCACAGAGCCCCTCAGGCTATTCCCTCCTGGGTGCCCTGAGGCACATTCTCCTTCAATCACGTTAGGAGATGTCAAAGCACCAGGCATCACCTTAATGCGCTGAAGACTGAAGACAGACTTGTTCTTCCCTGGGGCACTAGTGAAGTAGTTCACTGAGCTGAGAGTCTGACAGGAGTAGGTGCTGAGAGAGCTTTAAAGTCTCCTGCAAGAAGCAGCCCAATAGATTGGTTAAAGAAAGACAAAGAAGTCCTAGCCCTTGCTCTAATATGCTAGTGGAGAACAGTGTCAAAGCTGAGGATCTCACTCCGTTTGTCCTTCTGTTTACACCATCTCTGCACACTTCCCTGGAAAGGCACTGACTGTCACCAGTGAACACTCTGCCTTCCCTTGGGGACAGTTCGATTTCTCGGGTATATTTTACACCACAAAGGGCTTTAGATTTGACAAAGCCATTTTCCAAAGTTTCTCTTGGCCAAAGCGATTAGGCCAATGTCCCCGTGAGCCAGAGAGTTTAAAATGAATGTCAGAGCAGAGTGACCGGAGAGGAGCCATTGTGAGTTCACTTCTCACTGTTTGCGGATGTGGAACGTCACCGTAACAATTATAGCTTAATATATGACGAACTCCTTTTTTAATTAAAAGAAATAAGATATAAAATAATATATAAATAATATAAAATTGTTTAGATTTACTTTATCTGCATGAGTGCTTTGCTGCATGCATGTGTGTACGTATCCCCTGAGGGTGCCTGGTGTCCACAGAGGTTAGAAAAGGCTGTCACATCCCCTGGAACTGGAATTATGGATGATTGTGAGTATTGTGTGGGTTCTGAGAGCCAAGCCCAGGTCCCGTGCAAGAACCACAAGTACTCTCAACTACAGAGCCGTCTCTCAAGCCTCCCTTTATGCTTATAATATCTTTATTGAGGTGAAAATTTGTGACTGTTTAAATGTTAAATGTTGTTTGGTTTTCTAAAGACAGAATCATTGTGTTTCCCCGCTCCCTGTGCAGGTTAATCATAAAGACCGAATTTCTGCCCACAAAATACCGAGGCTACATGCTGCCCTTGTCTCAGGTAAGGTGAAGGGGGAACTCTGGAGCCTGGTGCGCGTGAGAGGACGGGGCACGTGGGTTTCCTTCCAGCCCGCTAATGGACTTGGGCTAGTACACTGCCTGTTATCTTAGCACCAACTAGTGAGCATGAAACATGTCTGGTGCCACAGGTCCAGCAGGAAGGTGTTCTGAGCTGGGGACTTGTGCCACCCAGCCGTGATGCTCAAGACACCGTACCACCTTCCTCAAGAGCCAGGGTGTAGTCCAGTGGCTGGCTTCATTAGAATGACAGACACCCAGGAGAGCCTTTCTCATCTCACAAAGACTTCAGAGAAGGGAGACAGCTCCTACTTTTTTTGGGTACCCCATCTCTCTTCCAAGGACGCTGATGTCTCCAGGTCCACACTGCCCTCACTTGGAGGAAAGTTCCAAGATTATGTCTTGATAGCTGCTGTTCCTCCAGGGTCCTCCAACCCTGGCTGGCTGTAGACTAGAGGTTTTACATCCAGAATCTTTATCAATCTTGTTCCCCTGGACTGTTTTTATTCCCCCAGACCCTAAAGTCCCAACTCTGGGGAATGTCCAGGAAAAAGATGACCCTTTCTACTAAGGTTTCATGTATTTGGCAATAAATAACCCAGGAGATTTGATTTTTATATAGAATGTAGGCAACCGAAAAGAACCAGGAACACCCGATGGTGACTCCGCATTCTCTCCAGGCTGTGTACTTTAAATCATCAAGAGATGAGCTACCTAATCAATATTTTGTAGGTAGACAGTTGTCCAGCTCAGACTCCCTTTGATTTTTTGAATACTGTTGATAACCAGTTGGCTGAAACCATGGATTTGAATTCATGGCTGTGAATCCTGCAGATGGACAGCTCTACCTGTGTGTTCTTTCCATCTCTAAAAACATGTATAAAAAACCAAGAACGTCTCCTGAACCAAGATCCAGGTGGCCATTTACCCGAGAGTGAGTAGACTGTCATAGAGGGTTCTCAAACGCCGCCTTCTTAGAACCCTCCTCTCCACCTTCCCCTGGGACCTCTCATCTCCCTGTGTCTATCTCGGGTCATAGCGAAGAGCTCACCTTTCTCCATCTGAGCTTGAATGCAGGAGCCACAGTGGACCCCACCCTTCCCCTCACCCTACCCGGTTGCCAGGCTGTGCTGGCTCACCCCAGTTCACGGACCCATGGCACAAGTGTCCATCAAGAAGCTCTGTCACCTTCAAAGACGTGTGACGAGTGCATTTAGAAAAGTCCTTTGTTCTGTTATTACTGAGATGCATCCCACTGCCACATCGACTGTCGCTTGCCCTTACACAGTAGCTACATCTATTGAGTCCCTTGTCACTTAAGCCATTCTCCATACATTATTCTATTTTCTTTGTGGCCCTGTCACTTTCTTAAGTAATCTATTTTTGGTGTAACTATCTTTGATAAGATAATCAACGCTTGGAGCTGGAGAGATAGCTTGGTGGTTAAAAGCACTGGCTGTTCTACAACATATGGGTTTCATTCCCAGCACCCACACTTACAATCTCTGTCACTCCAGCTCCAGATGATCTGACACCTGCTGGTCTTCTTGGGCATCAGGTATGGTACACAAACATATATGCATGGAAAACACTCATGCACATAAAATAACAAATACTTTTTTTTTTTAAAAGAAGTCCCTCAGTTGGGCAGTAGTGGTGCACACTTTTAATTCCAGCACTTGGGAGGCAGAGGCAGGCGAATCTCTGAGTTTGAGACCAGCCTGGTCTACAAGAGCTAGTCCCAGGTTCCAAAATTACAGTGAAACCCTGTCTCAAAAAAAAAAAATCCCTCAAAAAAAAAAAAAAAAAAAAAAAAAAGCTCCACAAAGGATCTTTTAAATGCTGCCTCTTTCCATCTTTCTGAGATGGAGTGACCAATCGTCTTAGGTGAGTAGGAGTATTTGGGCTAAATGGGGTGGTTCTACGAATTATTCTTTTTTGTTTTGTTTTGCTTTTCAAGACTGGGTTTCTCTGTATAACAGTCCTGGCTGTCCTGGAACTCACTTTGTAGAGCAGGCTGGCCTCAAACCCACAGAGATCAGCCTGCCCCTGCTCCTTGAGTAGTGGAATTAAAGGGGTGTGCCACCACCTCCAGGCATCTAGTAATAATTCTCGACCCTCAGAGCCCATGTTACTTGATATCAAACCCGAAAGCATAAAAAGCAGAAGTGTGAAGCACCATGTATACTATGGGCTGTTTTTGAAAATGGAGTGTCTGAAGGAGCTTTGGTGATAGACAGTAGACCTTGTCAGTTCCTCTGAGAAAAGAAGCTGGTGGCAGAGACCTGGGAGAAGAGAGCAGTCCCTGCTCCTCTTGTGCCTCCTTATGGCCAGGACATTGCATTATCTGTGTAAGGAAAAAAAAAAAAAAACCAACAACAGACTTCTAGGGCATTAGACTGGATTTTGTTTGAAACAATAGTGATATCGCTGCTGGGTTCTCTGTCCTAAGGTGGAGCAAACACTTTACACACACAAACTGAGCCCTGAAGAAGAGTGACTCAGCAGCTGTCCTGGGAGTAGAATCCAACTTGATAGTCAACTCCTCAGAACTCCCACCTTGCCCACACACAGTACAAAAGAACGGGTTCAAGGCTCCAGGGAAGGGAGAAATGGCACAGAGATAGGACCGAAGGAATTGTCATGTTTCAAGTCTCTCTTCCCAGGTTTTCTGGCTTGCTGGCTCCCTACTCATCATCGGCATGGCTTCTGTGGTCATCCCCACCATTGGGTGGCGTTGGCTCATCCGGATTGCCTCCATCCCTGGCATCATCCTCATCATGGCCTTCAAGGTGATGCTCTTGAAACTGCCTCTATGCTCCCTTTCTGCTGGACCACTGACCTCTTTCCCCCACAAATGTATTTATGGTAGTCTCTTTTCCTAAAAATGACTTACAAGTATTGTTTTTAATTATGTATATGAGCGTGTATGTGTCTGTATGTGGGTATGTGTGTATTAGTGTGTCCAGTCCTTTGGAGCTGGAGTAACAGTAAGTTGTGGGGATATATGTAGCTCAGTTCGTTGAATGCTTGCCTAGCATACTTGAAGCTGCCCTGGTCATTAGCCCAGCATAAACTATATGTGGTAACGCATGCTCATTGTAATTCTGGTACTCAGGAGACAGAGGCAGAAAGATCAGAAGTTCAAGGTCATCCTCAGGCCATTTTAGGATACCCAAGAAAAAGGAAGGGAAGAGGAGGTGAGGAGAATAAGAAGAGAGGCAAGAAGAGGGTAGAGGGAGAGGAGAGATAGAGATGGCAACAGAGACGTAGAGGCTCCTGCGTGGTCATTTATTCCAAACCTCAAGCCCATTTGGGTCTCCACAGGAAAGTAACCAGCTTTAAAAAGCCTGTGGCTAGGCCATGGAGGTCCGTCTTCTTACCTGGCATCTTTTAAAGTTGTTTTATTTTATTTTTTGAGACAGAGTTTCTCTGTATAACTCTGACTGCCCTGGAACTTTCACTATGTAGACCAGACTGGCTGTAAACTTGGAGATCTGTCTGCTTCTGCCTCCCGAGTGCTAACTGGGATTAAAGGCATGTGTCCCCTTGCCCAGTTTAAACCATTTTTAAAGGATACATAATCCCAAGCCTTTCCACAGTAAAAGAAACCATGGCCTCCACATCTTTCCCATGGCTGGTCCCACAGTCAGGCCCCTTCTCTCCTCTGTACAAGCTCAGAGGATCATTGTTTTCAGTTCTGTTGCTTGGAATCACCCCTTCCCCATCCCTGGCCCCTGAGAGTTTGGGGTTGTGGCTCAGTGGTGTAATGCATCCCTCACTTGCACAAGGGCCTTGGGTTCAATTCCCAGTATGCACCCCCACCACACATACACCAGGAATCACACCCAGACCCCTCAGCTGCTCTGGGACCAGTGACTTCCAGTCCTGTTGCTTCCTGTGGGAAGACTCCTGCCTCTGTATTTGTAGACTGAAGACTTCACTGCATTCTTGGCCAACTGCATCCCACCATTGGATGCTCTTAAGGCCTAGGTTAAGTGCTGCCTGGAATTTGTTGTATATGAATTGCTTTCAAGCCCAGAATCCAAGACCTGCCGTTGTATAACTGATGTATCTGTTAAAAAAAAAAAAAAAAACCAGGGCTGGAGAGATGTCTCAGTGGTTAAGAGCATTGCCTGCTCTTCCAAAGGTCCTGAGTTCAATTCCCGGCAACCACATGGTGGCTTACAACCATCTGTAATGAGATCTGGTGCCCTCTTCTGGCCTGCAGACATACACACAGACAGAATATTGTATGCATAATAAATAAATATTAAAAAAATAAAGTTTTGAAAAAACCCAACCCAAAACAAAACAAGAAAACATATATTCTAGCCAGGCAGCGGTGGCGCACGCCTTTAATTCCAGGCTTGGGAGGCAGAGGCAGGCAGATCTCTGTGAGTTTGAGGCCAGCCTGGTCTACAAGAGCTAGTTCCAGGACAGGCTCCAAAGCTACAGAGAAACCCTGTCTCGAAAAATAAAAATAAAAAAATCTAAAATCTATATTCTATTCAACTATCTAAAGTGGGTCCTTTGGTTTTAGTCCAGACTCTCATGGTCCCTAGATTTCCCTCCCTAGAGGCAAATTTCCAAATCGGCACTGAATTTATCAGAACACCTGATGTGTTGGATGCCTTCAAGCTTGCCACCCCTCCTGTGTGTGGAAGGCAGTCGGGAGGCCTGATGTAGCAACAACAGCACCCACCAGCATTTTGTCAGCCTATGGTACCTGCAGCTCTGATGTCCTTTGTAATCTGTGCCCAGTTTATCCCTGAATCTGCGCGCTTCAACGTCTCCACCGGAAACACGCAGGCTGCGCTGGACACCCTAGAGAGCATCGCCAAGATGAACCGCTCAGTCATGCCGGAGGGACAGCTCGTGGAGCCCATTCTGGTGAGTGCACACGTGGGTGATCACCCACCAGTAGTCCAGAAGGAAGGGGACCAGGGCTCCTTGAAAGAGCAGAGTAGAGGTGGGGCTTGATCTAGTTCCTCTCTGCCAACACTCGGGAGGCAGAGGCAGGCAGATCTCTTGAGTTCAAGGTCAGCCTGGTCTACAGAGTGAGTTCCAGGACTGGCTCCATAGCTACTGAGAAACCCTGTCTGGTGGAGGGGGGAGGAGGAGGGGGAAAACATTGTATTTGGCTCAGTCTCAGAGGTTGCAGTCAGTAGCCAGGGGCATCATTGTTTTGGGCCTGTGACGGCAGAGTAGCATGGTATAAGGGCATGTTGGAGCAGATCTGCCCACGCCGTGGTAGCTGAGAAGCAAAGACTGATAAGGGGGGTTTGGAACAAATGCGCCCCTTCCCTGAAAGTTTTCATCCATGTCCAAATGCCCTCTACTGGTGACTACTTCTGTGGATTAATCTACCAGCTAAGCAGGGCACTCATGATCAAGTCAGTTCTAAGTGACTGGTTCCACCAGCCAGGACCAGTTTTTAAAAAAATATTCTGTGTGTTTGGGTGTTTTGCTTCCATATGTCTGAGCTTCACACACACACGTGAAGTGTCTGCCAGAGGCCAGAAGAGGATGTTGGATTCCCTGTATGGATGGTTGTGAGTTGCCTTGTGGGTGCTGGAATCCACCTGATCCTCTGCCAGAACAGGCAGTGCTCTTAACCAGGGAGTTGTTCTTCAACCTCTAGGTCGTCATGATTTTAGACATCAGCCTTTTGGATTGGCCAGGGGGAGGAGAGGTTGCCTCATAATTGAGCCACACCTTGTATTCCTGGTGCATCATCAGGAATGTCACAGAAATATGTCCTTATCCCTCCATGTGTGTTCTGACCCCTGCTTTTCATTCTCCTAGGAGAAAAGAGGAAGGTTTGCAGATCTACTGGATTCTAAATATCTTCGGACCACATTACAGATCTGGGTCATATGGTAAGAACGTAATTATTGCAAGACTGATGTTAAATAATCAGGTATTTGAAGGAGACCCACTCAAGGAGAATAGCCCTACAAATACACCTTGTTTTTCACGTTGCCTCTCGTGATTTCCATTATCCATTCTCAATCAAAGTTAAAAATTGTATTTGTCTTGACTTCTTCAACAGAAAAACCACATTTGCATGTAACTTTTATGGCATGTTGTAAATTGCTTTATTTTGTTGAGTCTGTATAGGAACTTACATGGAAGGCATGATATGATCTGTGTGGATCTTCTATGGATGAAGAGGGGTCACTGTAAATCCATTCTCGGGGTATTAGAGAGAAATACAGGGAGCCACCAAGAGTTCCTCCCGCAATGCCTTGTCTTTCTAATGCTACCCACTCTACCTTCCTCCCCCAAATGACCAAACTGTAAAGGGAGAAAGGAAACCTTAACATTCTACGGTAGTTTCCCAGCTCTTTCCAGTGACATGACTGTGCATGACACCTCCTGGCCTTTCACAGTGTGTGCTTTCTGCTTACCCTACAACCGGCTGATCCTTCGAACTCACCAATGACAGGCTCGGTGGCACAGCCTTTTCAGGGCCTCTCTGGGCTTCATCTCTTTGCAGCTTTAACCTTGAGTGAGCAGACGCATCCAGAATAGGACTAAAAAAACAGTACTTGATATACCGGGAAGGACTGGTGGCTTTTATAGCATTACATTAGTGTCTCTGGAGCCGGGCTTTGTGGCACATTCCTATGTCAGCAGAGTTCAGGGTCATCTATTGCTACCAGTTTGAGGCCAGCCTAGACTACACGGAACCCTGTCTCAAACAAAAATTAATGTCTCTGTGCCATATACTATCAGGAGAAGCCTAAATAGCAAGCTATCATCTAAGAGAAGAAATTTGGGGAAAAAAAATGCATATATATACACATGCATATATCACATTTTTATATATATGTATAATGAAGTATATAATAATACATATAAAACACATGCTATATATAATTGTCTTCAACAGTTAAGATAGGTAATCAAGTTTAAAATTTATTTTTTTAATTGATGTGTACGTGTGTATTTCTCTGGACTTCATGTGTGAGCAGTTGGGTGAAGAGGGTGTCAGATCCTCTTTCAGAGGACCCCAGTTTAGTTCCTAGCAACCACGTGGTGGCTCACAACCATTTAATTCCAGCTCCAGGGGATCCAAACTCTCTTCTTGCTTCTACATACACATGGTGCACATATATGCACGCAGGCAAAACACAAATAGAATCAAAATCAATCAATCAATCTTTTAAAAGACTGGGTTTAACCACTGAGCCATCTCTCCAGCACTACTTGTTCTTCCTCCAAAGGTCCTGAGTTCAATTCCCAGCAACCACATGATGGCTCACAGCCATCTGTAGTGAGATCTGGTGCCCTCTTCTGGCCTGCAGGCATACATGCAGACAATACTGAGAATACTGCATATTAAATAAATTAATAAATAGATCTTTTAAAAAAATAAAATAAAAATAAAAGACTGGGTTTGCAAGGATGCACACACACACACACACACACACACACACACACACTTCTCCAAAATTGTCTTCAGATGCCTGGATGCTGTGTGGGCTGATTTCTGTTGCTCTTGCCCCATGTCTTCCACATAGATCGGTCTCCTTATCTCTGCCTGTCATGGTTCTTCCTGTCCCCCAAGCTTGGTTAAAACTTTTGCTGATGAGATTCTTTTTTATTTTTGCTTTGCATTTTTTCAGGACAGGGTTTCACTGTGTGGCCCTGGCTCTCCTGGAACTCATTCTGTAGGCAGGCTGACCTCGGACTCCGAGATCCGCCTGCCTCTGCCTCCCCAGTGCTGAGATACTCTCTTCTCACTTCCAGGTTGGGAATTTCTTTCGCCTACTATGGGGTTATCCTGGCCAGCGCGGAGTTGCTGGAGCGGGATCTGGTCTGTGGTTCGAAGTCGGAGTCAGACCCAGAGGTGGTGGTGACCACGGGGGACTCAGAGGAGAGTCTCAGCCCCTGCTATTGCCACCTGTTCGCACCCTCTGACTACAGGACCATGATCATCAGCACACTCGGGGAAATTGCTTGTAAGATCGCCCGCCCATCTTCCCCGTTTCAGGCAGGGTTCCTGCAGCTCAGGGTCAAAGGGAAGTGTGACCTTGAGGCGAGGCCCCTGCCTAGTAGAACTCCAAGGGTCTTCAGATCAGGCTGCTACACCCTCAGTTTGGGTTGTTGTGGGAAGGAAAACCGGAAAGAGCAAAGCTTTGAACTGTTCCATTTCATCAGTACATTTTAGTCTGGAGTGGTGCGCACCTTTAATCCCGGTGCTCAGGTAGCAGAGGCAGGTGGACCTCTGTGAATCCTAGGCCAGCCTGACCTATGTTATGAGTTCTAAGACAGCCCGTGCTACATCCATAGTTTAGCCCCTGTCTCAAATGAAATTATATATTTATTTTTGAGATAATTCTCTTTCCTTCCCCAAACTCATACACTCAAATTCATGGCCTTTTAAAAATGTTTATTTTTTTTTTAACAGCAGACTTCCTTTCTCCCCTAGCTCTTACAGCCTTTCTGCCCTCCTCCACAGTGACCTCTGAACCTTAGGTGCAGGAGTTGTTTTATAGATGCAGCTGGTAGGGACTTATATTCCACCTCAAGGGCAACAATATAGCCTATAATGTATTATCGTTGGATCCAATTTTTCTATGATCTGATCTTTTTTGTATGACTTGATAGTCTCTTGTCTGATCCTGACCAACCACTCAAAAGAGAGCCCCTCGTGGCTGGTGTTAGGGTTTGGTTAGATGGTGTACAGCTCTTGGGAAAGCATTGTCAGCCCAGATGGCGACGCTTGATTTAAACTATATCTGGAAATTTATGCATCAACCTACATGTATTATAGGTATTTTTAGGTAGATAGATAATAGTATGTTTTTTATGACTTTTTCAGATATTATTACTGTATTTCACCCTCTTCTTTCATCCTGTATTTAATATACTTCCTCTCTCTAATGATTTCATTTTAATGTGTTTTTAGACATTATTATTATTATTTATTTTTTGAGACAGGGTTTCTTTGTGTAGCCCTGACTGCCCTAGAACTCACTTTGTAAACCAGGTCTTGAACTCACAGAGATCATTCTGCCTCTGCCTCCCAAGTGCTGAGATTAAAGGCGTGCGCCACCACTGCCCGGCTAGATATTTATTTTATGTGTATGACTATTTTGCATGACTGTGTGTGTGTGCACCCTGTGTATGCCTGGTGCCCTCCTTCTAGGTGAGAAGAGGGTGTCTGAGCCTCTGTAGCTGGAGTTATTAATAGTTGTGCGCCACCATGTGGACGGGTGCTGGGCCTAGAATCCAGGTCGCCCTCTGCAAGAGCAAGTGCTTTCAACTGCCGAGCCATCCTCAGCCTGTCTCCCTAAGTCCGCCCCTGCCGCGTTTTCTCATTTCCCCTTCAGATCCCTTGTAATTCCCTCTCTGTTGTTCTCCCCACCTCCACAATAGCTGGTTTTTGTTTTTGATGTTGTTGTTTTTGCTTTCCTGGTTTCTGCCGTTTCTTCGGGTTATATACTGACATCTGATGGTTTGGGGCTGGGAACCTCAGATGAGAGGGAGCATGGATGCTTGCCTTCCTGGGTCTGGTCGCCTCACTCTGTGCTCTTTCCTAGTTCCATTCACTGACCGGGATAAACCCTGGAGCAGAATGTCCAAACACATAATAACTAAAATGGGCACATCTTACAATGACTTGTTAGATTTCAGTTGGCTGCACTGTTTTTTTGGTTTTTTGTTTTTCTCCCAACAAAAATGATGGCCCATTAAAAAAAAAGCCAGTGTGACTGGGGATGTAGCAGAGTTGTTTAAATCCCCAGGACTGTGTGAACTGGGTGTGGGGGTGTGGTGTGTGCCTGTAATCCCAGTGCTCAGAAAGTGGATGCAAGAGGATCAGAAATTCAAGGTCAGCCTTAGCTGAATTTGAGGTCAGGGATATAGGAGACCCTGTCTCAAAAAATAAATAAATAATACTATAAAATAAAAAATAAAATGAATCAAAGGGCCAAGGCCAATTGGCACAAGCTTACATAGTGAGAATCTCTCAAAAACAAAAAAATCAGTAGAGCCTTGAATTCAACGGGCAATGGTATAATGGCATTTAGTTCTAGCAAACTGGCAGTTTGCAAAGTGGTAGATAAAGCAATGAAATAAAGCTAGGCATGGTGGCACATGCCTATAATCCCAGCACTTGGAGGCAGAGGCAGGAGGATCTCTATGAGTATGAGGCCAGCCTGGTCTACAAAGTGAGTTCTAGGATAGTCAGGACTACGAAGAGAGACCCTATATCAAAAACTTAAAAAGTAAAAAGCCCTTAATGTGTAAGCAGTGTTAGTCGCTCATGAGGAAGAAGCACATTCAAGAAGTCGCAGATCCCATGACAGTGTGCCTGGTTCAGGGAATGGCAGGAGGGGTCCCGCTGGGGTCTACGGTATCACTTGTGCTCCAAGTGTCACCACTGTGGTTGTTGTTTGCTTCCTAGTGAACCCTTTAAACATCCTGGGCATCAACTTCCTGGGCAGACGGCTGAGCCTGTCCATCACCATGGGATGCACGGCTTTGTTCTTTCTTCTCCTCAATATCTGCACTTCAAGGTACTCACCCTTGGCCTGCTTCCACACGGCGGTTGTGCAGTGGTTATCAGGTGGGACTTCCTGAGTCCTGGGGATCAATGGAGAGTAGAGGCTGTCCATTAGACCGAGAGGCCTATCCCTCTCCTCTCCCCTGCCCTGCCTCCCTCAGCTGTCAGGAGATGTGGCTAAGTACCAGGATGCTCACTTTACACAGAACTTCTTGGAGAACTGGAAAGCAGCCGTAGGGTTTTTGTTTTCTGGACCAACATGAGCTATTCTGGTGACACAGACGACATGTATCTGAAGGCTGGGAAAGTAGTTCTGTGGTGGAGGACTTGCCTCAGATAACAAGTCTCATCTCCCATGGCAACCCTGCAGTACTCAGAGCAATGATATGGCTGACTCTTGAGCTGTGAGTTCTACACTCACAGGCCATCTAAGCACAGAGTAAAATTTAGAAAAGGTTTTATCCCAGACAATGAAAACAAACTGCATCTGTATAGAGCATGCGGTGCTCACTAATTTCATGTCAACTGGACACAAGCTAGAGTCATCTGAAAGGAGCCTCAGTTGAGATAATGCCTCTGTGAGATCCGGCTGTAGGGTATTTTCTTCTTTTTTTAAATATTTATTTATTTATTATGTATACAATAGTCTGTCTGTGTGTATGCCTGAAGGCCAGAAGAGGGCACCAGATCTCATTACAGATGGTTGTGAGCCACCATGTGGTTGCTGGGGAATTGAACTCAGGACCTTTGGAAGAGCAGGCAGTGCTCTTAACCTCTGAGCCATCTCTCCAGCCCCTCTTCTTTTTTAAATAGTTTTATGTTTTATTATAAAATGAATGTATATTTTGACTCCTAATATTTATTATATTGATATTTTATAAATAATTTAGACTTAAAATTACTCAGATAGGGTATTTTCTTAATTAGTGATTGATGTGGGAGGGTCCAGGCCATTATGAGTAGTGCCATCCCGGGACTGGCAGTCTTGAGTTTTATAAGAAAGCAGGCTGAGCAAGTTGCACCCCTCCATGGCCTCTGCATCAGCTCCTGCATGCAGGTTCCTGTTTTGTTTGAATTCCTGTCCTGACTTCCTTTGGTGACAGACTACCATGTGGAAGTGTAAGCCAGATAAACTATTTCTTCCCCATGTTGCTCTGGTCATGGGCATTTCATCACAGCAATAGAAACCCCAAGACAGCCAGGCAGCGGTGGTGCATACCTTTAATCCCAACACTCAGGAGCCAGAGGCAGGCAGACCTCTGTGAGTTTGAGGCCAGCCTGGTCTATAAGAGCTAGTTCCAGGACAGGCTCCAAAGCTACAGAGAAACCCTATCTTGAAAAAAAAAATTACTAGATTACCTATAATCCCTAGCAAAAAGTAAATGTAGCGGTAAACAGTTGTTTGATGTTGAAGGAGCAATAACACACAGAAAATAAGAGGTTGTGTGGTACCCAGACCCAACTGACTCATTACAACACAATTTCTGGGGCTCAGTGTGGAAAAGGAGTCAGGAAGATCTTAGAGAGTTTGCTGTGAGTGTCTCCTAGAAATGCCAGAGAGGCTGTACCCAAAGGTATGCACCACCACCGCCCAGCCAATCTAGTGCTTTAAAGAGAGGGCTCAGCAGATAAGAGCATTTGCTGCTCTTGTAGAGGATCCACACTGGGTTGCCAGTGCCTTCAGGATGCTTCACCACCACCTGATTCTCGTTCCAGGGGAGCCAATGCCCTGTCCTGACCTTCTAGGCACATACATGGTATAATACGTACATATAGGCTAAGGAATTATACTCATAAAATACCTTTTCCAACGCATGTGCCTGTCTGGGAGCATCAGGTCTGAATGCCCCCCTTGGGTGGATTGTGAGGAAACAGGCTTGAGGATGTCATGGTCAGGCCAGTTAAGAAGCAGCATCTTGCCGAGGCTCTGGGCTTTGTGAAGGGCCTTCTGTGTCTCTGACTACGACCTCCTCTGCTTCCTCCTCAGTGCCGGCCTCATTGGCTTCCTCTTCATGCTGAGAGCCCTGGTAGCAGCAAACTTCAACACCATCTACATTTACACTGCTGAGGTGAGCACTGGGGAAGGGCATGGCTACATCAGGGCACGCCAGGGGAGCTGCCAGTCTGTGGGGAATGCATCCCTGACTTTGGTTAACCTTTGACAAGTTTCTTAAATGGTGAAATTCGTTGAAAATGACACGAGAGAGCTTGATATGGATCTTTGCTTTCCCATGTAGTCTCTGAAAGAGAGGGCCTCCTGCCTCTCAAGTGAAAGCGGGTCGTTAGTTTAACTTGTCACTGTACAGAAGCCCGAAATAATTTATGGAAGGGAAGATCTATCTTAGTTCGGCTTCAGTTGTTCTGGTCCATGACTGGCTGGCTTACCTCTGGTCTGTAGCGGAGGCACCATGGTTCAAGGGTTTGGGAGAGAAAAGCTGGCCACCACGCAGCAGTCAGGAAGCAAAGACGGACCAAGAAGGAACCTGGGCTAAGATCCACGCTCAAAAGCACATGCCCAGCAGCCACTTCCTCTAACCAGGCTTCGAAGTTCTTCCTTCCAATAGTCTGTTTGAATGTCGAGTCCATTAGTGGGTTAAACAGTTGGTTAGGGAGGTTCTCATCTTTCCACCCTTTAGTAAGGGAAACAGTTCTCAATCCAAATATGTTGACGTCAAAATCAACCATCATGGGGCTGGTGGGATGGCTCCTTGAGGAAAGGCACTTGCTGCCCAACACGACATTCTGAGTGGAATCCCTGAGATTCACATGGAAGGACAGTTCGGCTCCTGCAAGTTGTCCTCTGACCTCTACACATGCACCATGTCATGCATGCATACTCCCCCCCCACACACACAGGAGAAATGGATAAATGTAACTTTTTAAAATTCAAAACTATATACGGAAGACAATGAGCATCTTCTACCCATCTACAAACACAGAAGCCTGAACTAGGGAGGGAAGGGAGGAAGAGAACCCTGGGAAGAAACGTGACCAATGGGTGTTCTCTATGCCTCTCCTCTGCAGGTCTACCCTACTCAGATGCGCGCTCTGGGGATGGGAACCAGCGGTTCCCTGTGCCGCATTGGAGCGATGGTCGCGCCATTTATATCCCAGGTACACTGAACCTGAGTGGGTGGGCAACAGGGACCCTAGAAAGGGTATATAACAAGGGTTTCTACTTTATTCGGGACATGAATATTTAACAGCCTATAGACTGATTCAGAGTTAAACCTTTTGCTGGGCTTGTCAGCCAGGATGGACTATGGGAAAACACGAGAGTACCGGGATTTGCGTGGGGTGAGGAGTCGGGGGTAGAACAGTACGGCAGAGCCTAGACACAGGGAGGTGGGGCTGGCTCAAAGTCTGGAACAGGCTGGGATACGGGGGACCTGGCACCATGTGACAAGAAACGGAGAACCCAGGCTAATGCGGTGGCCCACAGGGTCATGGAGGGGTCTGCTGTTTGTCCTTTGCTCTGGTCATCCTTTTGGCCACAACAGAACTCTGCCTTGTTCTTCCTGCTATAGAAATAGGAAATGGGCCTTGGGTCCTGTAGTGCCTCATCGGCTGTGGGAACCTAGGAGGAAACCAGGCCCTGTCCGGTTTTTCTGGGGCTTGAGATCACCTCCCCATCTGACCCCCTGCCGCCCCCACACCCAACATGCAGGCTCTATTTGCTCCCTGTGTATGGGGCGCTCTCAAGAGTCCTAAACATGACTTTGGCATTGCCCTGGAGTTGGTTGGTCTATGTCTGAGTCACATGATCAGGAGTCAGAGCTTCAAACAGTTCCATCTGAGGGCAGGGAAGAGGGGCACTTCCCAGGGAAAAGTCATATGGGCAAAGTGGACGCTTCCTATCTTTTAACAGAAAAATTTTTGGGGGGCTACAAAGGGTTTTTGTTGTTTGTTTGATTTTTTTTTTTTTTTTTTCAAAACAGAGCTTCTCTGTATAGCCCTGGATGCCCTGGAACTTGCTTTGTAGACCAGGCTGGCCTCGAACTCGTGGAGATCTGCCTGTCTCTGTCTCCTGAGTGCTGGTGTTAAATGTGTGTGCCATCAACTGCCCCACATTATGAGTTTTTAAAAACTCTCTTGAAAATGTTTCTTGTCTTAAAAATGGTGCTACTTTTGTCTTGAATTGTTGCTTTTTAAAATTCCTTTTTATGCTGGGCAGTGGTAGAATCAGAGGCAGGTGGGTTTCTGTGAGTTCAAGGCCATCCTGGTCTATAGAGTGAGTTCTAGGATAGGCTCCAAAACTATACAGGAAAACCCTGTCTCGAAAAAAAAAAAATCCACCTATTTCATCCGTCTCAGAGAAGAGCCTACCAGGGGAAAGGGAAGTAAAACACCCACCTGTCCCTTGTAAGCAGACAGACTAGGTTTCTCTCCCCAGGACTGTGGGGATGGAGTCTCTGGGTTCTTAGTTCCCTGTGCCTATTCTCCCTAGGGACATGGGACTATTTATGTGACAGGCCACATTGCTTCTAGGGGCCTTGGCAATGGTCAAAAAAGATCACAATTTGGGCCGAGTCCTGAGGGTTCTGTTCTGCTTGACATCCTGGGCATAAAGTGGCTCCTGACTCTGGGTGGCTTCGCTCATCCTTCCTGTGCCTCCCACATTCTAAAGCAGAGACGAATAAGAGCACATTTGCATAGGTTTGTTCGGATGATGAGACCATTTAAATGCAAAGCATCGAGACACACACACACACACACACACACACACACACACACGACATAGCATTTGAGAGACATTATATAATGATGCCAATCAAGGCCAAATGCTACTCAGATAAATACGTCTTGTTAAGAAAATACTTTTGTGACCACCGACAAATCCTTTATTGTTAAAGCAAATAGTGGCTGCAAAGGTTGAATAGACTAGACAAGATGAGCTCTGAGCATGGAGGTCCAGGAGACAGTACTCTTACTGCCTGGAACGCCATCTGTAATGGCCACACAGATACCAGGGTCAGCTTCCCAAGACAGATCTGTTGGCAGAGAAGCATGATGGCAGATGTGTCCTGAGAGCACACATCTGTTTCCATCTGTAGATGCATCCTTCATTGTCTTCGTACGGAGTGATTTTCCTGGCGAGGAAATACTTTAATTCTCCTCATGCTATAGAACCCCAACAACATGCACGCTGCTGGGTTTGGGTACTGGAACTAGCTTCGACTACCTTGTGTTCATTATTTTTATTTTTTTGCCTTTAATGAACTATGGTGGGGGAGGGAACGAGGAGAAGGAGGGGACACGAAAATAAGAGAAACAGAAGCACTTTAAATCGAGCCCAGTACAATGAGCCACTATTCAGTTTGTGTGCTTTGCTCCCTTAACCGGTCTGAATCAGGAGAATTTAAGTCTGGGAAGCTTCACGCCCACTCCTACAGCATTGCCTAGATTCTCACAGAGTGAGCTGTTTCAAGGCTTTCCTTGGTGATAACTCAATCTTAGGTGACAGCTGTCCATCTTAGTGCTTATCAAGATTACTAGGGTAGCATTATAATGTAGACATTCCTGGGCTTTGCCCAGAGATGCAGACGGTAGAGATGGGACCCACTACCTGCACTTGTAAGAACCCACAGCTGAGTCAGCTGCTCTGTGAGCCGTCCTGAGAGAGGCGGTCCCATCCATGGGGAGGGTGCTGATTAGGAGCTGCTTTGCCTTTCACCCAGTTCTTTCTCTTCTGATTTCCTACAACTGGAATGAGTTAAAGTGAGAACTTTACAGGACTAGAGGCATAGTCCTGTTTAGCATGCTTGCTGCTCTTTGGAGTTCAGACCCAACATCCATATCAGGTGGCTGACAACTGTCTGTAGTCACAGCTATGTGATACCTGATGCCCTCTTTTGGACCCCTCTGGTACTGCACACATAAAGTGCCCCCCCCCCCCGCCCCTACACATGCACACACACATAAAATAAAGGTATTTTAAAAATAAACCCCATATACATTAGTTAGTAATATGTTTACATAATCTAAAGACTAATGTATAAAGTTTAATTCAATTGAATCTTTTTTTTTTTTTCAAGACAAGGTTTCTCTGTGGAACAGCTCTGGCTGTCCTGGAATTTATTCTGTACACCAGGCTGGTCTCAAACTCACAGATTCACCTGCCTCTGCCTCCCAACTGCTGGGATTAAAGGCATGTGCCACCACCACTACAGGCCTGTTTTGTTTAAATGCATTTTTAAATAAAATGTTTTGAGGTATCTAGTTGTTAAGAAATGAACTTAAGGGCGGTGGTGGCGCACGCCTTTAATCCCAGCACTCGGGAGGCAGAGGCAGGCGGATCTCTGTGAGTTCGAGGCCAGCCTGGTCTAGAAGAGTTAGTTCCAGGACAGGAACCAAAAGCTACGGAGAAACCCTGTCTCGAAAATCAAAAAAA
>NW_026067941.1:6553761-6556095 GCF_014885135.2 Alexandromys fortis | reverse complement strand
AAAAAAAAAAAAAAAAAAAAAAAAAAAAAAAAAAAAAAAAAAAAAAAAAAAAAAGAACTTAAATAAAAATAAAATCAGGGTGTATATAGTCCAAGCAAACAAAAAAGGAGACTTTTGCTACAGAATTATTAAAGGCTTACCAAAGTGCTTCTGTGGAGCTAGTTCAGGGACTATTCTCCTTTCTTCCAGGATGCATTAGGAGTCAGGTGTCAGGTGTTCATGCACTTGTAAAAATGCACCACAGACCGAGGAGCTGGGGTGTGGTTTAGTTGGAGAGAGTCTGCCTAGTAAGCCAAGAAGGCCTGTATGCCAGGCCCTGCAAACTCAGCACTTTGGATCAGAAGTTCAAGGTCATCCTCACCTACCTAGTAAATTTGGAGCCAGTGTGGGCTATGTGAGACCCTGACTTAAATACAAAAAGGAAAAACATCACAGACTGAGTAGCCTGTAAATAACAGAAATTTCTAACAGTTCTGTGGACTGGAAGTTCAAAATCAGGTGCCTGTATGACTGGGTTCTGGTGAGGGCCCTCTGCCTAGCCAGCACATGGTCACCTTCTCATTATATCTTCACTTGGGAAAGGCCTGGTGTGATCTTTTTTTAAAAAATATTTATTTATTTATTTATTATGTATACAATATTCTGTCTGTGTGTATGCCTACAGGCCAGAAGAGGGCACCCGACCTCATTACAGATGGTTGTGAGCCACCATGTGGTTGCTGGGAATTGAACTCAGGACCTTTGGAAGATGAGGCAATGCTCTTAACCACTGAGCCATCTCTCCAGCCCTGTGGTCTGTTTTATAAGAGTGCAAATCCCTCCAAATAGACCAGGCTCACATCTGAGATGGGGATTTCAACATAGGAATTTTGAAGGGGCATAAAGACCTACAGGGTCAATGACACTAGAAGTACCTTGGTCCAGCAATGTATAATATGTTGGTCCCGTCTATGGATGGGTGGTGAAGTCTCTATAGCGCATGAATGACCTTCATCCAGTTGGTGGGACAGCCTCAGGTGTTGAACAGCTGGGCAAAATACAAAGGTCTACTAAAGCAATGAGGACTGCCCCCTGGTGGATGAAGCTAAACATGGCCTCACATCAAGTGAGTATCATGCAAATAAATGAAGGCATGTATGCACACATCACACACACGTGCATTGCATCGTACACACATATCACACACATCACAGACACATCATACTCACATGCACCATGCACACATGCATTACACACATCACACACATGCATCATACACATCACACACGTGTCACACGCATCACACACATCACATACACAAACATCATACATATATGCATCACATCGCACTCACACGTATCACACACATGCATCATACACACATGTATCACACACATGCATCATACACACATGTATTACACACATCACATACACATACGCATACATACATCGCGTTGCACGCACGTATCACACACATCACAGACACAAGCATCATATGCATCACACACACATACATCATACACACATGCATTACACACATCACACACATATGCATCACACACCCACAAAAAGCGCTTCACAAAGGGATGTCAGTGGGAGAGTTCACTCATAACCCCAGTGAAACGTAGACCTTTTCCTTGTCTTTGCTCCACTCCCTTTGTTGTCAGTGGCATAGCAGTGACTCTCATTCCGCTCTGACTCCATTGCCCCTCCAAGCTAGTACAGCTCTCGGGTAACTGAAATGTCTCTTCTTTCTTGAGCAGCTCTCTGCTAGTTCTGTTGAACAACAGCCTGTCAGGACTCATAACGGGTCAGGACAGACACACGGAGCCTCTGTTGAGGCAGGAGGTCTCTTCATTCAGTATCCCCTTTCAGTGACTAATTTAGGAAATGGCGTTTGGAGTAATAGTACCCCATTATAAAGGTTTTTTTTGTAGAGGTATTATATGGCTCAGCAGTTAGAACAGTGAAAAGAACTCTAGTAGCTAGTCTTTATGACATGATTCTTACTCTATTAGCATGTTACTATTTGTAGAATTACATTATCCCAATTAAATATTCAGGTAACATGTTTTAGTTTTACTTTTTAGATTAAAATATTGACATTATACAGTTTTCTTGTTGTTTTGGGGTTTTCTTTGTTTTGTGGAAAGTCTTCCTATGAACCCCTGGGTGGCCTAGAACTCATTATTTAGATAAGAAATGGTATTACGTTGGAGATGTCTTTTAACTTTATTTTTTAAACATCCTTTAAAAATATTTTTAAAAACTTTGAGAACTTTATACATGAGTACTTTATTTACATCATTTCCTTCCTTTTGCTCCAACTTTTTCCATGCCCATCCCTCCCTCCCC
>NW_026067941.1:6550002-6552025 GCF_014885135.2 Alexandromys fortis | reverse complement strand
TTTATTTATTTATTATGTATACAATATTCTGTCTGTGTGTATGCCTACAGGCCAGAAGAGGGCACCCGACCTCATTACAGATGGTTGTGAGCCACCATGTGGTTGCTGGGAATTGAACTCAGGACCTTTGGAAGATGAGGCAATGCTCTTAACCACTGAGCCATCTCTCCAGCCCTGTGGTCTGTTTTATAAGAGTGCAAATCCCTCCAAATAGACCAGGCTCACATCTGAGATGGGGATTTCAACATAGGAATTTTGAAGGGGCATAAAGACCTACAGGGTCAATGACACTAGAAGTACCTTGGTCCAGCAATGTATAATATGTTGGTCCCGTCTATGGATGGGTGGTGAAGTCTCTATAGCGCATGAATGACCTTCATCCAGTTGGTGGGACAGCCTCAGGTGTTGAACAGCTGGGCAAAATACAAAGGTCTACTAAAGCAATGAGGACTGCCCCCTGGTGGATGAAGCTAAACATGGCCTCACATCAAGTGAGTATCATGCAAATAAATGAAGGCATGTATGCACACATCACACACACGTGCATTGCATCGTACACACATATCACACACATCACAGACACATCATACTCACATGCACCATGCACACATGCATTACACACATCACACACATGCATCATACACATCACACACGTGTCACACGCATCACACACATCACATACACAAACATCATACATATATGCATCACATCGCACTCACACGTATCACACACATGCATCATACACACATGTATCACACACATGCATCATACACACATGTATTACACACATCACATACACATACGCATACATACATCGCGTTGCACGCACGTATCACACACATCACAGACACAAGCATCATATGCATCACACACACATACATCATACACACATGCATTACACACATCACACACATATGCATCACACACCCACAAAAAGCGCTTCACAAAGGGATGTCAGTGGGAGAGTTCACTCATAACCCCAGTGAAACGTAGACCTTTTCCTTGTCTTTGCTCCACTCCCTTTGTTGTCAGTGGCATAGCAGTGACTCTCATTCCGCTCTGACTCCATTGCCCCTCCAAGCTAGTACAGCTCTCGGGTAACTGAAATGTCTCTTCTTTCTTGAGCAGCTCTCTGCTAGTTCTGTTGAACAACAGCCTGTCAGGACTCATAACGGGTCAGGACAGACACACGGAGCCTCTGTTGAGGCAGGAGGTCTCTTCATTCAGTATCCCCTTTCAGTGACTAATTTAGGAAATGGCGTTTGGAGTAATAGTACCCCATTATAAAGGTTTTTTTTGTAGAGGTATTATATGGCTCAGCAGTTAGAACAGTGAAAAGAACTCTAGTAGCTAGTCTTTATGACATGATTCTTACTCTATTAGCATGTTACTATTTGTAGAATTACATTATCCCAATTAAATATTCAGGTAACATGTTTTAGTTTTACTTTTTAGATTAAAATATTGACATTATACAGTTTTCTTGTTGTTTTGGGGTTTTCTTTGTTTTGTGGAAAGTCTTCCTATGAACCCCTGGGTGGCCTAGAACTCATTATTTAGATAAGAAATGGTATTACGTTGGAGATGTCTTTTAACTTTATTTTTTAAACATCCTTTAAAAATATTTTTAAAAACTTTGAGAACTTTATACATGAGTACTTTATTTACATCATTTCCTTCCTTTTGCTCCAACTTTTTCCATGCCCATCCCTCCCTCCCCTCTCAAATTTGTGATCTCGCTCTCCTTTTTTTAGTTTTTTGAGACAGAGTTTCTCTGTGTAGCTCTGGCTGTCCTGGAACTCACTCTGTAGGCCAGGTTGGCCTTGAGCTCAGAGATTTGCCTCTTCTGCCTCCTGAGTGCTGGGATTAAAGGTGTACACCACCATTGCCTGGAAAATTTGTGATCTCTTAATAATTCTTCTTCTTCTTCTTCTTCTTCTTCTTCTTCTTCTTCTTCTTCTTCGTCTTCGTCTTCGTCTTCGTCTTCGTCTTCGTCTTCGTCTTCGTCTTCGTCTTCGTCTTC